>NC_141401.1:5783199-6333199 GCF_034619465.1 Leptosomus discolor | reverse complement strand
GTTGACAGCATTCAGTGGTGATTAGTCCTAGCTGGCCGGTAACAGCAGGATCCTACTCAGGCCTCAGTAGGAAAAGAAAATGCTCAGAAGTATAAATCACACATTGGGACACTCTGGATGTGTGACCCAAAGTGTCACTTCCACCTCCCTGTATGCAACTGGCAAGATCAGCTGGAGTTTATGTACATACGAGCACAACGGTGTTATCCACAAGACAGGGACAACCCAACAAAAAGGATGTAATGGAGGAACACTGCTGGTGAGACACCCTTCACGGCAGAGCAGCCTCTCCAGTATAAAATTACATGTACCATAACGTCTTTACTTGACCCTCACCGGGGCTGTGGCTGGCGACCCTGCATGAACAGATGAAGACGTGAAGGATGAATTCCGCTCCCTCATCTGCCTCAGCGACGCCCCAGCAGATGCTGGAAGGGGTATGATCTCCCAGGTGGGTACTGAGCTAACACAGCCGTGCTGCTCTGTGGACTACAGCTTGCCTGAACTTTTCTCCTTATTATTGCGAATGCCTGGACATATCCCTTCTGTCCCTGTGACCCAGCACAGGAGAACGGTATAAAGCACTTGGACAGCAGCTACCCTACCATGGAGCATGCAGCTACCTGAATATCTGAAGGCACTGTTGCAGACTGTAAAATATCTATGGAAGAAGCAGGAAGAAGATTGCAGATAGATCCAAGGCAGAGTTTCTTAATATATCACTATTATTGTCTGCCAAAGCTGGGGCATCTCTGTTCAAGCCCAGAGATATGATTTGTTGCCTACCAAGAAAAAAAAGGGAAAAAAAAAAATTACGAGAATTGCAGTAGACAAATGTAATATCAAACTTTAAAACAGTGTAAAAAAAAAAATCCCAACAACAATAATAATAGTAATGGTCAATCATAAACTGATATAGTGCCGGCTTTCCCTCCCTTTTCGCCACCTTACAGGATATCCCGTCTAGCAGCAGGAACAAAACGTGGAAATGAATCAGTCAACAGAGCATTTTCTCCCATTAAAGCTGTTGGCAATTTTGACCCGTGGAGGGGAAGTTGCACATTAAGATGGATATTCCTAATCTGTAGGGACAACTGTCCTCACTGTGGGATGTAGCCTTTTTTTCTCTCTCTTTTTTTTCCTCTTTTTTTGCCAAAGGATGTCATAGGTGAATGCATTTCTGCTGTGCACAGTGCGAACAGACACAGCAGAAAGGCCTGAAAATTGTTAACCCCTTCTTATTTTAGCTGCCTCTGTTCTTTTTCTTACTCTTTCCCTCTTTTTTCATTCAGCTTGCAAGAATCTGCTACTGCTCTGGCCTACTGCTATTTACCTTAATAATGCTCAGTAAATCTATTATTTTCCAGCCTTGGTAAACTTTGGCTTTTATTTTCTCTTATAATCCTATAGCTGATACTCAGCGACAGCTGAAGAATATTAAGGTGCTGGAAGAGATTCACTTTCCTTATTATCATTCACAGGTCTTTGACATTTGCAAGGTGAGAGAAAGTGAGTTTTGTGCCTAAACAAGGACCAGGAGTCAGAATTAAGGTTTTTCTTTCCTGCTGCAATAGTGACTGGAAGTAGAGACACGTCATCTCTCACATTTGTGCCTCAGTTTCCCTTATATCACCTCTCTAAGTGCTACATATTAAAATGTCCATGTTACGTCACACACACCCCTCAAAAAAACCCAACCCAAACCACAATCCCCATTTGTGATAAGAAAATAAAAGCCTCAGTTTACTCTCTGGGGACTAAAACTGTGAGAAACTCAGTGGTTTCCCTATGGTCATATAGGAAATCTGTGGAAGAGCAAGGCCCTGAGATCAGCTCTGCCTGGTATCCCGCTTACATTTTATACCCCAGTTGATTTTTCATTACTGCAGTAGTTACCTCCTAATCTAATGACAGTTACTCCACTCACCAGGGGCGTGTAAAGACCAATTCATTCCAGATTGGAAAGTTCTTTGAGAAACCCTGAATGGAAGGTGCTATAGAAGTGCAATGTGTTATTAATAATCTCTCCTATCTGCATAAATCTCCATTGAATCCTCCTGGTATCATTAAAAGTAAAATAATCCCTCAGCACAGTTGAAGAGCTCAAACCTTCTTTTCCCTTTGTAGGTGTCTGGCTGTTTGCTAAATGGAAAAAAGGGCCACACAAAACGCTGACATCTTTTTGTGACCCTCGCAGAGCTACGTAGAGCTAATGAGTTTGTTTTCACTTTTGTAGATGAAATTTCCAGGGGCGGAGGGAATCCGGGGTGGTGTTGAGAAACCGCGGTGCAACTCCCCGGGAACTTGGCTGAGACCACCAAACTTGTTTCATGTGTGGCCTCCCCTTTTGCCTCATTGGACCAGAATTATTTAATGAGCGTTCCGAGAAACTGAGCTCTGGTCCCTTAAGATGGAAAAGGATCTTACGGTGCTCGACTCCCAGACCACACAGTTTTTCAGGCTCTCTTTGCAAGAGGCTGCAACCACCCCTTTCCTTTCAGCAGCTGATGGTGAAAGTGGGGAGAACGAGAACAATAACAAAACAAAATTGCTTCCCACAGCTGAGAAAATCACCCTCCCTTTATTATTTTTTCCCCTTTAGGAAAGAAATAAATAAAAGGGAAAGAACCCAAATGGGATCTCTCCCTCTTCAAACATACAAATGATCTTATGTTAGCAGTTGGGATTAAACATCTGTCTGGTGGTTATGTGATCATAACAGATGCTGTGTGCAAACGTTTCCTGCTAGCTTTGTTTTGGTTAATATTGTTTGTGTAGCACATTGGGTAGCATTCAGCTGAAGGGATATAGAGTATGTTTTTGTTCCCCCCGCCACCGCCCCCCGCAACTTCTGCTCAACTTCAAGCAGCTCCATCATCTTTTTTAAAAAGAAATTGGAGGCGGGGGTGGAGGGGAAGAGGGTCATTGACTGATGTCATGTGGAAAGTGATGTCATACAGTACTGATGAAATGGCAATCCACCCGGGTTTTTAGCCGCTTTGATGTTGTGTTAGGCCTTTTTCCTCTCTGTTAGGTTGCCCTTGGGTCCACTTGGCCATGCAGCTGGAAATAAATATAGTGATATTGTAATGAGTTTCACTGTGCAACTGGAGGACCCTGGAACTCAACTGCTCGGGATTTCCATTGTTCTTTCTGAGAGGCTGTGTTTCCAAGTGGGGCCAGATGGATGCTGACACTGCACTCTTTGAAGGCATTAAGGCTTTTCTTTCTTCATGGTATTTTTATACTCCTTCTGCAGCTAAGGAAACTGAGGCACAGAGTAGTATCTCAAGCTGTCCTGGTCAGAGAGAACATCTGCAGCAGGACAAGGAGTTACAAGTTTCTCATCCCCATCCTAACCTCTGCTCCATTAACTCTTACATATAGGTATGAGACTGACCCACTTGTTTCCTCCTGGATGAGGAACAGATGCTGTATTTCAACAGTTTTGCCTTATCACTTTGCTACAGTGATATCCAGCTGGACAACCCTGCTCTCTGCAAAGCTCCCTCAGCTGGTCTGAGCCTCAGATGTGGCTTAGCACAAAGACCCTCCTCCTGCAAAGCAATGCAGCTTGCTGTCCAGATGCCACCCACATCAGCGCCCACCCGCCAATACTCCACCTCAGCCTGTAAAAAAAGCAATCTCTTGAGAGGTCTGTATGCTTCAGCCAAAAAGAATCACTATTAAGTCATATCACTGAGAATAAAAGTCTCTTTTTTCCTGTCATCATAACCTTGCAAAACCCTGCTGAAGCAATCACACTGAGTAGAAGAGTTCGGTATTCAAGGATGGGGTTGTGGGAGCTCTTGCTGATGTGCAAGAGTAAAGCACCCACATCGCAAGGACTACAGAATCTTGCAAGTAGACGGGCTTGTAAATGATGGCAAGTAGGGCAGATGAGTGGATATTCGAACCTGCTCAGCCTGAGGAATGGCGTCTATTCCCTGAGCTCCGTCCTTTTACCAATTGTTTCACTTTATCTTCTCTCCATTTGTTAGGTTGTGGTTGTTTGTGTGTTAACTTTCACCAATCAGTTTTAGCCAAAAAAAAAAAAAGATTAAAATGATTCACATTAAATAGCTTCTGGGAAGCCTTTTGCAACACTGAGGGACCTGGGGTCTTTTCACTATAATTACTTTGAAATGTGACTTCCTTTTCCTGGAAAGGAGGGCTAGTCCAGTGAATGAAATACCCAGCTGGAGGCTGTAAAAGTTTTTGTTCAGTGACTGTTTCAACCAGGAACATTCCATATAAATCCAGAAATTTATTTTAACTCCCTTGTGCCTCAGTTTCCCCAGCCCTGATTGGTCTTGATTGCCTTTTTAATAAACAGTTTTGATGAATCAACATTTCTCAGTGGAAATTGTTCATTTAAACATCCTTCTCCCACCTCGTTCGAGCAGTCATACAATGCTTCTCTACTTCATGCATTTTTTTAGAAGTGATTCGATTAATCACAATGAGTTTCTCAAATATCATGGTGATGAGGGTCACATGAGGGTAGGTAGCTCTTTTTCAATGAAACTGGTGTCTTCATTAAATTAGTAGAACAAATTTTGTTCATGAGGAAGGCAGTAGCCTTCCAGGGACTAAGCTTAAGAAAGTAGAGCTTTTCGGGCAAGAAAGGACAGACTCCCATAGCCACTTTTTAGTGCTAAATAGGAGTATAAATTGTATGTATGTTACATCTATGAGATCCAGCTTATCTCATGTGCGGTGGGAGTCAGTTGGAAATTAAAATTCATCCAACTGACTGTGACCACACACGTAGTCCATTGGAAAGGAAAAGTATGTTTGTGCAATTGTGTTTCCATTTCCAAAACAGCCTCAGCCTTGTTGGGCGGCCGAGGTCAGGAGTATCCACAGACATCTCTTTCTGGTTTGGGGGGGAAGGAGGCGGTGGCTCTCAAGGATCTCCCACATTGCTAAATTTACCTCCCCACTTCCAGCACTTCACCACTCAAATAAGGACACACAGGACTGAAAGAAGTGCAGAGATCAGGCTGTGTTTTCATGTGCTGTGGTCGCTGTGTTAGGGGATGGAGTAATCACCTTGGCAGAGCAACATGGGGGAGATTGCCCCTCCAGGACTCGGTACCATAGGTCTGTGACCAGTCAGTGAACCTCCACACCCAGAGCAGTGCCTCGACCAGAGCTAAATCTACTGAGAAATGGCTTTAGCTAAGTCACCTGCAACAACATACCGACCAGGATATCCTCGCAACTGGCTATTTCTCGTGTCACCAAGCATATAAAATTATTCCACATGTTGGCATCCACTAATTCAATAATCTAGTAATATAAATTTAGATAATAGACATTAATACCATGTTTCAAAATACACCCACAACATTTATTTCTCTCTCTCAGGAAAGAAAAAAAAAAGGTAGTACACATTGTGAGGGCTCTCCTGATGAAATAATAAAACCCATTCTCATCTAGAAAAAAGAATCATTATAGGAGGATGGTAATTTACTTTATATGACCTTCAATTGATTATTCTGGGCCTGCTACACAAATATCACAGGAGCTATTGATCGTAAAACCTACCAAATAGATCTCTAATAGCTTTTACTGAGGAAAAATAATTATGCTAGCGCTGTGGTCAAACACACATAAACCAATGTGGAGGTATTAATGTATAGTATTATTACCCATCTGTCTGAGAAGTATGGGGAAGACGCTTCGCAGTAACATGCTATGTCTAAGCACCATGAAGGCTCAATATCTGGCTAACAATTACAGCCAGTTATACGGAAAAATTGATTACTGTAAGTAAAAGCTAAGACTGGAAAGCAGAGGCTGGAGCTTGCTTAATAAAAGTAAAATAATAACAACCATCATCCTAATTGTGGAGGAGTTCTGCCGTCTTATATACTTGGAGCTGAAAATTGAATTTTCCTCCGGTGCCTGCGGCAGGGCATCATTTCAGAAGCGAAGGTGTCCACCTTGGCTGGCCTGGAGATGGGTGATCAATGCCTGTAAAAGGCCACGTTGTCTCAGCAAAGAACAGACTCTCTGTCTCAAAGGAAAAGAGCACAGTCAGAAACTCACCACTCCTGCCTCAAAACCCCACATAATGAGCCGCACCTTTGCGAAAGTTTGGGGGTCTGGCAGGGAGGAGTGTTGTGGTGGGTACAGATTGCAACGAGGCTTGTTGCTGCTTTTACTTCTAAAGGAGCCGATTCCCACGTGGGAATCTGGTGGCAGTTTGCAACTGATTTCATTGGCAGAAGGATCAAAACCTAAATGCTGTCTCTGTGCCATGATGAAAACTTTAGATTTTCTCTCTCTCTTTTGCCATATGTATCGATTTTAAGGCATGTCAACTTAAAAATCAGCTTGATTTTATATAAATCTTATTAAAATGTAAGTAAAGTTATTGTAACTCTAAGGAATTAGGAGGAAAAGTATATTTTCCTCTATTTTTTCAAGTTTGGCTCCCTCGTGCTTTGTATAGCTGATTCTACTGTTTCTTTGACAGTAACTTATTTCCACTTTCCCTTATTTCTCTGGATCTCTTTTCACGACAAAGGGAAATTAAAGGGAAAAAAAAACCACAAAACCACCGCGAAGCTTATTTTCTTAATAGGGCAATGAAAATTCAAATTTTTGAATAACGGAGGCAGGCTTTGTGATTTGGTGTTTTGTGTACGGTACTTTTAATGTACTAAAAATTACTAGATTTCAAGCTGGCACTGTTCCTTAGAAATCAGTATTAAATAATATTCTAGTATCCCAAGGTAATGCCTGAAAGACAATTTATAATCAGACTAACAAAACAATTGAGCAAATATTTATTTATCTGGGAAGGAGGCAATAATTAGTGGAAGGCTAGTATTGAAAGCCCATTCCCTTTTTTAATAAAGAAATGCACATGCAATCAAAAACGTAGAATGCAAGGATGCTAAACTCAAGGGAACCATACTAAAGAAGAAAAAAAATGCTAATTGAAAGAAGTGCTGAGAGAGAGAGAGACGGAGGAATGTTTTTCATTCCCAATTTTGGTTTAAAAGCAGACAGATTGCATAGTATCATCCTCCAAGCAAGGCTCTGAGACTGAACTGGGGGGACCAGAGTTCACGAGTAACTCATCCCGCGCCAGGAGTTACATCACGAAGGCAGAGCCAAGGCTCGCGAGGGCTCTCCCAGCCCTTCAGAAACAATATGGTTCAAATGTTAATTTCTCTTCCTTTTGGTTTGTACCAGTTTGTGCTGTTAACAAAGTAACACTCAAAGGCTGGAGTCACTACTATCTTTGTGAATGATTTATGATTTGCACTCTAGAGATAAGCAATTTCCATGCCAAAAAAGGGCTTTTTTTTTTTTTTTCTCCCTTTTTTTTTTTTTTTTCTTTTTAGAAGCAGACTGTCATTGCTATAGGGAGTGAGGATAATCATTAGCGAGACCTCTGCCACTTATTGGTGCTGTTACCCTTTTGCTTTTGCGTGGGCGCAGGTGGTGAAGGGTTGACGGGCCCAACAATCTGGATTTACATCAATAATGATTTTGGCCCAGAGCGTGTGTACATCCCTGTCCTAGAGAGCGTTGCTTAGACCTTCTTTGACCTTGAAACTAGTATTGATTTAAAATCAATAGGATAGCTTAGGTAAGCTGGTGCTCACCAAAATGAGTAGGTCCTCTTCAGGGACACAAATGTCATCATTTCGGGCAGGCGGGGAATGCTTTGAGCTTTTCCCCTTCTCCCTTTCCTCAAAACCCTGTTTTGTCAAGTTTTCTGTACACTGCCTAATTTCTGCCTACACTAGCCATGTCTTGGGTATGATTAGAGATAAGGGAGACAGTCGGCTGTCGTTCCTGGAAAGGAAAGTGAAGAACAGTGTGGTTTATCTGTATTCAGGACACACTTTTCTCCGATCTCCAAAAAGTTTTCTTGGTTTGAGAGTATTTGTGTCCCAAAGAATACAAAAGCCGTGGAGCTAGAAATCTCAGTTTCACTTCATGGTTATCTATGTTCTTTCTCCAAAAGGCTTGGAAAGTTTTGTAAAATATTAAGTTTTTCAGCAGATTAATATTAAATGTAGATATTTTTGAAGTTGTTTTTGGAAACTAATTATGAGTCAACCGGCAGCATATATCTCAGTGATTTTTTTTCTTTAAATGCCATGAAGAATTGCAATATATCATCTAACAAATTCATCTCTAGTATCGTAATTAAATTTTTTAAAAGGCAGTAATTTACAGTTTACAGATGCACAAAATGGCTCATTTTGCCGTTGTATTAATTAATTAAACCAGCTAAGATTATTCAAAACTTTAATTCAGCTCCAAACTCAACTGCGTCCTGTCCTGGCACATCATAATCTGCAGAACATTTAATGACAACCTCACAGATGCTTGTAGTACAATGCAGCTGAAGGGCAAGCCTGATCAGGAGCTGTAAATAGAAACTTTAAAAAAAAGTCATTAAAAAAAAAAAAAAGAATACCTGTCAGGTTTAGAAGGAAAAGACGAGAATTTCCAGGAAAGCCTGACCAAGAAGTTACACTTCTGGAGAATTAATATTCTGGATATCATTAACAATTGACTTTTGCTGCTTTTATTGAGCTATTTTCAATGGTACCTATAATTTACAGAATGGAATGAGTCCACTTTGGTAGCAAATTTATGGGCTTAACCCTGAGCTCAGTTGTGTCAGTGGGTGTCTTTCCATTGACTTCCCTGTCTCCCTGACCTCAAGCGTGGCTGTCACAGGGGAAAAACACTGCGTCAGTGATGGTGTCCTGCCATACGTGGGCTAAATGGACAGACAGACACTAAACCAAAATGGCAGTATTTAAGTGAGACAGGAATTTAAGTCCAGAGATTGAGGAAAATGGATTATAAAAATATGAAAATACAGCAGAGAAGATAAGTAAGAAGGCAAATATAAAGTAGGGGCAAGAAAAGGAGGGGGACAGAAGCAGTGAGTGTTTTAACGGCCATGTGTGTATTGCCTATGGCAGGAGGGAAGGTCCTTGGATAAAGGCTCCCAGCGCAGCTGCCACAGTCACATGGATATCACCATTCTACTTCTTGTCACCAAAACATCTCTCTGACTCTCAGAGGGTTTTGGTTTACAAAAGACAGCACAAGACTACCGAGGCAAATTCCATTCTCAAGCGGAAAACTACTACAGTAGCACAAAATCACCTAGTTTTTCTACATTACAGGCTGGATTTAAAGCTGTGTCCAAACTCCGGTCTCAGGAACAATGACAGAGAGAGGGAAACCACGACCTCCCAAAATCACAAAAGCAATACCTGTCCGTTCCTGACTTTAATATGTTTAGCTGATTACAAGGACACCGTTAATGGTGTTATTCTCGCTCAGCAATGAGAGGGGGAAAGGAAAAGAACACACCGGTGCCAGGTCAGGGTGCAAGGCTTTCCTGCCGGTCCACGTCCCACCTGCCCTGGCTGATTGGTTATGCTTGCTGTCGGAGCCGCCGCGCGCGCGGCGGGAGGATTTGGAGATGATTAATTGCCCTGTCTTCTGAGCGGAGAGTTCGGAGCAGCAGGGTTCTTCGTGTATGTAAATACACGTGGGCTCAGCGCTGTACCGGCACCGAATGAAATGAATAAAATGACTTAACAAAAGGACTCAACTCTGAATGTTTAGATGTTGAAGATTAGTTTCTATTATGTCCCAGTGGGAGAAAAGAATATGTCATATGGGAAACTGGATAGGCTTCATGTTGCAGAGAAGTGAGAGAGACCACTTCCCGAGTGCAGCTCGGCTTGTGCTATCACTGGAATCAGCTCACAGACCCCAAAAAATCCCAGGTGCTGACACTGCTTATAAAATATAACTTTGCCGGTCTGTGAGTTAAATTGTGATCTCTGTGGTGAGCAGTGCACAGCATATGAAAAAAAAAACAACAAAAAAATAAACCCTTCAGAATTCAATTGCATACTTAAATAGTCGGTTTCTGCTTTTCTTACTTATATCTGATTTAAATGTGCACATCTGTTGTTATATTGTGTGGCATTAAAATGATAATAAACCCTGTTTTGTGTAAAAATTAGGCTCAGAACCCAACAAGGACCTAAAAGTCCCGTAAACTGCAAGCAGCAAAAAGAAGAAAAGTTTGGTCTTTTTGGTGAATGGCATGAAACGAAACATTCTTCTATCATTCTTGTTCCCCACAAAGATTATAATCTTTTTTCACATGTGCATTTTTACATCATAAAACATTTCTTAGATGGGAGTAAATCTTTCTCAATATTTTTGTAACTTCTGTGTGTTTAAAAATCACCTGCAATTTGCTAGACGAAATATTTTCTGGGGCATTGTGACAAAGGGGGGAGACCAGATGTTTTCAGAAAATTCTTTTTTTTGAACTATTTGTTTTTTTGTCTTTGGGGTTTTTTTTCCTCTTTACAACTTGTAGAACAAGCTGTAAAAACAATGCTTGAAGAATGAGCTGATTTTTAAAAAAACAGAGAACCAAAGAGTTTGAAATAGGAAAGATTTTATTTTGGACATCCTTTCACCAGAGGACATTATTATTTATAGGCTTCATTGTATATCTTGCCTGGTAATCAGCACTAATGTATGTCTAGCAATAGTAGAGAAATGAATTTCAGTAGTATCTTGTATTTTAGAATAAATAAATTACGAAACATTTAAGAAAAATGAAATAGAACTAGTGATGAATCTGCAGCCTCAGAAAATCAGATAAACAAAATGTTCCAGTTAGTTATTGCCACACTCAATAGCAGTACATGAAATTGTATTACAGGCTGTGAAATGAAATAATCCCACCCTGTGACAAGCTGACAGAATTTGCCTGAAACTCCCCAGCCTTTTAGCGGACTTTGATCCCTCCAGGGACTGGGGTTTGGGGTTTTTGCTGAGTCACGGAGGCAGGAGGTTCACCACCTAATCCGGAGATAACCGAGAGGTGGTGGCTGAACCCAGAGGATCAAGGGTGTGGATTGAGCCATTCAAAGCAGAAACTTAATTACAACTGAGGTTAGATGAATGGTTGCTCTGAACCTGCCATTGTTTTATTGTTAATGTCTGCTTTAATACTTCCAAATTTCGGTCAGGGCAAAGTTGGGTCACTAACATCTGAACCAGTGCTTGAGTACTGGAGATTTAAAAAATACAAAGTCACTACAAGGGTAGGCAATTTCTTTTTTTATTATTTTTTTTCCCCTCAAACAGTCCTTCTCTCCAGATTGAAAATTTGCATTGCTTTTCTAAACGATGAAGTATCATTTAAAAATGTATTCATGTTTTCTTGCACCTTTTTACAAGAGCTCCAGCATCCAGTAAATAAAAGTAGCAGCCAGTGTCCCTTTTAGCAAAAGCCATCTATCTGCTCAGACTTGTAATTTGCTCCGTTTATATCCTTTGCCCTTGAACTCTGGTTATTAACGCAATGTTTCTCCAAATGATGCCATATAACTCTGCTCCAAGCACATTCCTACTGACACCGCACAAACAACAAAGCCAGCTGAAAAAGGAAAAAAAAAAAAAAGAAAGAAAGAAAGGAGGGGGAATTGCGTGAATGGAGAACATTACTCAGAATGATATAAGTTACAGAGTTTCTCATGTTACCAGGGTGGAACATGGGTTAGAGACCTTGCCTGCCTGTGACCACCTCTTCTCCAAAAATCTTCTAAATGGCTTTCAGCAGCCAGTTCCCTGTATTCAGAGATAACCTCTCCATGCTGAGCAGAGATTCTGCTAAGGATCTGCTGTTGTGTTGGAGAGAGACAGGCTGTCATGCTCGTAAAAACTCCCACCTCACTACATCGGGACTATTGATCAGGCTAAAGAACTTGCAGCACGCTGCTGAAAACAGAAATGAACCAGAGGATAGAAAAATAAAATAGAAACGGGGGATCCACAGGTGGCCGGTGTAAAACATTCTTCCAGGAAGAAATGAAATATCTGTGGCAATATTTGCTCTGTCATAAAGCAGTGTTGAAAGCTGAGGGGCAATTAGTGTTGTTCGAAACGCTTTGGCTTAAATGTTATCAGACAATGAAAAAAAAAATGCTCCTTGCCCTAGTGCCTCCCTCTTAATCTTCATAAAGGAAGAATTCTGCTGAAATACAGATCTTTAGATGCATTGCATCTACTCTCCTATTTTCCTACTCAGTTTCATTAAATAATAAGATAACTATGGCACCATCTAAATATTGACTGATTTTTATTAGTCTTTCCATGTCTGTTTGGCTAACTGACAGTAAGGCCTCGGGCAGAGATCTGGGCTTACTTTGATGCCAAGGAGCTCTTTAAGAGCATGGACAAACCGTTATCATTTAACGTGATTCCATTTCTCTTTTTACCTTGTCTGATTTGTTTCGATTGCAAGGTCTTCTCAACAAATGTAGTCCTATGTGTTTGTAGGACTTTGGCTAGGATCTGAACATCCTACTTAGTGCAAGGAGCTGGAGATAAAGGATATTTCTAGATTAAGGTGATGTGTGGGAAAAGTAAAAGTTACAAACTACCTTGGTGACGCCATAGATTTCAAGAACAGGTTTAAAAGGATCCGATTCCTTGTAGATTTTGAAAATGCAGGAAATCTTGCACGGAAAGTCATGCTTGTGAAAATCCCACCTTCATTTCTTTAGGATTCCTGTGAAAATCCCACCTTCATTTCTTTAGGATTCCTTTTCTGATAAATCTCAGGTAAGGCTTTAATCTGCTGAATGCACTGTAAGAGCACATGCCTGGTCATTCTCCACTTCCCGTTCTCATGTCCATTTGGCACAGCTTCTAAGACTGTAGATTGTATAGCATGCCTTCCATGAAATACTCCTTTTCCAGCTTAAAAGCAGACCATTGTTCTGGGTTGGTTTTGGTTGTCTGTTTTTTGCTGGGTTTTTTTTCCAGGGGCAGAGAGTATTGGGGGAGGGGTTCAGTAAGAAATCACTGATCCCGCTGCTGGAATACACTATCACTGAATTTCTCAGAATTTGCTGTGTTCTGGTGGCACAGTTTTAACAGCATAGAGAGATTGATCGCTGAAGCATGGGAAGCAACAATCAGAGCAAAGCAAATACCAGAAGAGATGAAATGTTCAAACGAAGCTGTATGAAGATTTATTTAGTTTTAAATACATTTGCTTTGATTGTATTTTCTCCCCTTCTGCTTCCAGGAAACACGTTCACTGTCAGGAACGCTCATAGACCAGCATGGGTATTTTAATTTATTATTTTAGTTACCTTAAAGAAAAGAGTAGAGAAGATTCCCAGAAAAATAATTCCAATGTTATAAATATTTGAATTGGAAGCGAAGTTCTCAGAGACACTTCAGCAGTTAAAGACCAGCAACCTGCTCAACTGGTCCCTCTTCTCAGAATTAGCCAAGTCTAGACTGAGCAAATTTTTACTACAGATTCAGCTACAGAATAATGTGAAATAATTCTATTGAAATCTATCAATACATACGACAGACTCTTTCTTGCAGTTGATTCTTGTGAAACTTTGTAAATAACTTTTTAAAAGTAATTATTGCTAAAATAAAACAGCGTTACAATTGTTGTAACAGCGGGAACGGCACGTTTCCCTGTCGCTGCTCTGCCTGGCTAATTTCATTCCTCTTCTGCTGCAGCCATTTCCCTTTCCTTTTTCCATGATAGCATTGGCTTGACTCTGGGCCTTCACTTTTAGGAAAACAGTAAAATTCAATTTTGCCTGTACTTCTGCGGAGCTGTGAGCCAGATCATGCTGTTTCTTTTTGCATTTGGATGAATTTTCCATTTTGAGTTCTCTGCATGTGAGAGAAGAAAGTGGAAGCAGATAGCTCAGCACAGTTATGGTCTAAAAAAAGAAATCATCGAATTTTAGACCAAGCTGGTAAGCTTGACAAAAGCTCAGTGCAGTATATTTCCATGTTAGCCAGGTCAATACAAGATGACAGATTGAAATACCATACGTGACTCACGGAAGACATTTTTGGGCAAACTGTTATCCTTGGATGAAATTAAATTAAAAGACACCTCACACCGGGTCATATCTCTCTTTTTTTTTTTTTTTTTCTTTTCTTTTTGTTTTCTTTCTTTTCTTTTGGTTCCTTTTTAAAACTGGATTGTTATCTCATTTTCAGAAGACTATCACTTTTATCCTGACTTGTCAAACAGCTATTACCATCAAGATGATGAGCTTGATATGTTGCAAGTACTGATTAAGGGGATAGTGCAATTGCTCCTGCTCTACCTTGAAGGAGTAATTTTCCTGTCTGTCTAGTAAATGGAGTAAAAAAAGCCAGATTTCTCCTTATCTGTGGAAGAAGGAGGTTGTCTCATCTTTCTGTGAGCTCTTGTGAGCAGTCAGATCTTGTCAATACCTGGCTTCCAGACCTTCTCCAATGGGATGCAGATGTTCAAGTTTCAAATGCTGCAAGAAAGCGGTAGCAGATTGAAGGAGTGACAGTCCTCAGAATCACTGAATTGCACCCAAAGAACAATTTTAATGGCTTTGTGTGGTAGGAGCAGAAAACTTTTGGCGATGAGATAAACCAGCTCATAGGTGCTAATGACCTATGGAACTTTTTGCAAGATAAATATTCAGAGGTTAAAAACTTCGGACTAAGTCTAAGTAATCCACTGACCAAAATTCTCCCTGCTGATCTCTGTTAATCGTACTGCATTTCAGACCTGGGCTTGGCTTACTGTGAAGCGTTTCTGTGCTTCATTACACAGTTGCTGTGTTTCACCACAAAATGGGAGTACTTCTGTGGTGGCAGAAATGATTCCTTTAGAGCACAGACAACTCCAGCTCAGGCAAAACTCATGCAGGATTTGATTCATAGGGAGCTGCATCTGTTGGTGTATTTGGACAGAACATTTTGGTTTCTTTTGGATGAATAAAGATCACCCTAATTCTGGCTCAAAACAACTAAGAGTAAAATGCAAAGTATGCTGGTGAATATTGGTCAAAGCAGATCACACATCTGCGTAAAGGCCCTGAAAAAAAAAATCATATTTATATGTATTCATAGTATATGTACATCTAAATATACATATGCTTCTCTCTTCCTTGCTATCCCTCTTTTTCTTTCTCTCCCTCTCCATATATGCGTGCATTCTTACATATATATATTTATCTTCTGCAAATTTGGCAATCATATAAGTTTTTTTGAACTTTTATTGCCTGCTCTTTAGAAACACAGCTAAAGCTACAGAAACACATTAAATTCCTAGCATAAAATGAAAGACAAAAACGCCTCATTGCACCCAGGTTTTGTCACCTCAGGGAGAGAAGAGCTACCAGACAATTACCAAATTTTCCAGTTCAGGCAAAATATCCAGGAGGAACGTCAGACCTTATTAAAACTGCTTCGGCTGTAGTGGCTTCCATGTGGAACTTCAGACTGAACTTCTCTCCCCCAGCTGCCTGTCCCTCCTGGTAACCAGTGACTTTGTGCTGGAAACTTCTCCCGTGAGTATTTCACCAGAGACACGGCCTGTTGATGCCAGTTGGCTGCACGAAAGCAGGGCAGGGAGGCTCACGACATTCTGCTTTGTGTGTGTGAGTGCGTGGAGGAGGGAAAGAGGGTGAGGAAGACTGACAAATCTTCAGTAAAGGTTTGTTTTGAATTCTTATGTCGATCTACCAGCCAAGGGAGTATATCTTCTGCATAAGCCAACCCAGATTCACCTACAGACGCCTGTGAGTGCCGTCTCTGTGTTTTACCATCAATAAAATGAAGAGCCGGCCCATTTTGCCTGTCAGGGAAGAGTTCCAAATCAGTGGCATCTGGAAATAAAGGAACTGAAGAAAGATGCATGAAAAATCCCTAAAAAAGGCAGAACTATCACCTATAAAATAAATTATCTGAGGAATGAGGTGGGGTTTTTTTGTTTTTTTTTTTTTAAATTCTAAAGGATGCACTAAGAGCCCTCAATTGTGGAATATCCATCTCAACGTGGTAAATAGATGCGTTAGACACAGAGTGACATATGGGCAGATAAATACAGCCATAACTGGTAGGCAAAGTAAGTGCACGCGGCATGTGTCAGTATTGTCTGGTAATTCAGAGCTGTCATAAAACTGTCCCACTTATGATGTTACAGCATTTTTAAGAAACATGAATTTGCAATTTAAACTCCGCTAAATGAAGGCAGGAAGTTACAGGTTACAAAGCTGCATGCAAACAGGGAACCAAGACTTCTTTTGCTCAAACCTGGCTCAGCAGGTACAAACTGGGAGGATGCCCTGAATACTTCAGTGTTGCCAGGGACACTGAGTGTATGGGGGTGATCAGCCTGGAAAGCAAATAAGAGTATTTTTAACCTAATAAATGTTTGGGAAACATAATCCTGGTTCTGCTAACAGGAATTTCAACATAAATCAAAATCCTATCATTAAAACTGGGATAGCCACCATCCTGCTAAATCCCTGAGAAATATTCTTTCCTCTTTCTTCAGTTCTCTCCTTTTTCTCATTTGAATAATATGTACCCTGAAAGATGTGACCAAGTTTTTTTTTTGTTTTGGATACGTGTAGGTGTTTTTTACCTCTACAGAAGTTTCTTTGGAAAAATGTTTTTAAAATGTCTTTGGTTCCAGAGCCACTCTGCAGAGTAAGTCTGCTAGCTTTATCTCATATACTGTCTCCCCGGGAGTCTGAACTAAATGCATAATTTAAAGAGCCCTTAATCTGCAATGTCATTCCCATTTGGTCGGAGGCAGCCTTCACTTTATGATGTTAACTTTCTCAGCAAAGGGCAATGGCAGTTTTTCCGAGGATGCACTTAGAGGCAACATCTCATGTAAACCGTTTATTCAAGGTGTCCTGACATCCCAGTATAACACTGGGTGACAATGGATAACCTTCATCAAGTTCTCCCATGGGAGAGACGCATTCATGGCAGTGAAAGTGCTGCACAAAGCCAACAGTAATATATAAAGGGCTGTTGAGGAGGGGCAGGAGATAGGCAGAGGAAAATGGTAGAGACTTAAGCCACATTATATTTCATTCTGCATGTTTCACGTGGCCCAGGTTAGCATCGTATCTGCTGTGGGCAGCTTCTGTAGTAGCCAGTGCATAGCTTTCAGTAGGAGTCAGGTCCCAGTGATAGCTGGCATGCACTGGTCATGTCTCGCAGCCTGCTAGCCCTGCCTGAGAAGAGCTGGATCAGTCCTGCAGCCTGCTGCTCTCTCTTATTAACATGCATTGCGTGTTGATTTCAGTCCTGAGTTCTTTCTGTAATTTAAGGGGTGCAAACCGACCTTTAAATGGGGAGGGCTGTTTCCTTTTTAATTAAATCTCCAGCCAAGCAATTTGCCTTTCCCATCCTATTGAGTTTTTCATCAATTGTTTTTTGTCCCCTTGTGCTGTAGTAAACCACAAGTGCCTTATTACAGTAACTATCACACTGTTCCTGTGCTCTCTCACCCTGAAGGTTGCTTTTAAAGTGCAAACACTCTTCCAAAGATATGCAACAAGCTAACACCCCAGGATGTATTAAGGACCATTTTGTTTTACTTTAGCTGCATATTAACAACAGGATGATAACCCAGAATAACGGATATTGAGACATCTTTTCCCCAGGACATAAGGAGATTCGGAGCGGCATTATGTGTGATAGATGTAACTGTAGGAAACTTCGCGTGTATCCCTGCATGGTCAAACCATTCATTCCTCTTTCGTAGCCCTTATTCTAATATGTTTATCACCAGATACATCTTCACGGAAACAAGCTTAAGAAGCTGTGGCTCTCCTATCCTTCCCCTTTAGTAACATCAATACAGTACATGTCCAGCAACTGGTAAGGGAAAGATCCTTCTACCCCTCAGCCTTCCAGCTGTGTTCATCCCTGGGCTATACAACAGCTCATTATGCAGCAGAACTGATCAAACTTCTTCTGGATGAATGAGCCTGATCTCCAGGATGGTGAGAGCTCATATCGAAATTCCTTCCAGAGCCAGAGCAGTACTGAGCCAGGGGGAGGGTGAGAGGATCTTGATCCCTTGCAAATTTTCTGATGTGTGAGCCCAGGCTCAGACTGTTCCCATAATCAGGATCCATAGGGTCTCCATCCTTTACCCAACTGCCTAGCTCCACGCAGCTCTTAGGAACTTAATTGCACGTCAGTTGTAGGCTAAAAATAAACCTCACATTATACGTATCAGTGCCCACATGACAATTCTTCTAGAAGGAGAACAGCCAGTGTGGCTCAGATGAGTCCCAAACTCAAGAACGTTTTCTTCCTGGTTCTGCCACAGATCTACTGAGGGAAGTTAGAGATGTCTTTAAACATCTTCATATTTCTTGTTCCTACCACATTGTCTTCTAAATCCATTTAAATTACGTTTGGCAACGAGCTTCCTTGACAATGTGTCTGCATGACGACCAGTTAAATATGGCCATTGCCTATTGGAGCCTTTATAGGAACGAAGAGCAGGCACAGCAGACTTCTGTTGCAGATTTCTGTTGGGCATTTCTGTGTTATGGAGCATGGAATGTTTGGGTGCGTTTGTGCGCGCATGCACTCTCTGTCCTCATGAGCTGTGAGTACCTGGAGCTGGTGTCAGGGTCTTGGGAAAGTCAATGTACAGTACAGAGGAGCCCAGATTGACTGTCATAGGAGACAAACTTCCCATCACTGATACTTGGTGGGAAAACCTAGTCTTTTTATCTTTTGGTTTTGTTTCATTTTGTCTTTTTGCCCTCTTCTCTGGTTTAGCTTTGGCCTTTGGAGGGCGACAGGTCCTGCTTCAGCTCCTGCCTGCCGGCCCCCCCAGACCCCTCACACTGGCAGCCGCTAGATGGGGAGCTCGGCTAATGGGTCCAGCCCTGCTCAGAGCCTGGTCACCATCTGGCAGACAAAACCAGAGGGAGGGGACTCCTCTGCAGCAACAAAGTAGGCCGCCCCGACTTCAAATTGAGGATAAGAACAAGTGATGGAGGCTCCGGCCACAGCTTGAAAGCAACCCATCAATGTCATCTTGAGTTAAGTACCTGATGCTGGCACTTTGCTGCAGTTCTTGGGGGGATAAGGGCTCTGACAGGGTCATTGTTTCAAGTGGAGTTCAGTCTTTTGTTTGCCATAAACGAAGAAGACAGGAAGTCAGCTGTGAGGTTTAGGAATAATATTTAGATAATTGTGAGATATCTCATCTTAAAGTTCAAACTGATTGAACCTGAGCTGAGTTTTGAGTCAAACTTTGTTTACGGGCCCATCATCTTTGTGGCTGACACTTGCAAAGAGGAAGAGGGAGAGGAGGAGGGGGGAAGAGTGAAAGAGAATGAGCCAGGAAAAACAGTTTCTTTCTGACCTTGGCAAGAGGGAAAAATCCATACGGAAAACAGAACAATAAATAATAATAAATAATAACACCAAGAGCGATGCCAACACTCCAGGAGCTGGAAAATAAAAATAACACTCCATTGTGCCCACATTCTTAATAACTCTGCATATGCCTATCTAAACTGAGTTTCTGCAAAAACCAGCCAGGAAGATGCTTGCACCAAACACAGCATGAGCTTTGTATTTAATCGGTTACTGTAATAAACATATAAAAAAAGATTTTTTTTCCATGAGAGGACAGAGCAGTGGCTACATAAAAGGACATCAAATGACACATCCTCCATCTCCCAGCAAATAAAAAAGCCATCAGCTCATAACAAGGCGGTGATAAAAGGTGCTGAGGCCAGTAAGATTAAGACTTTGTAATAAGGTTCGGGCGCCAAAACTGACAGCCATTTTCTTTTATATTTATCATGTCTTCACATTGGGGTGAGAAGCCAGGAGTCTGTCCCATTGCTGGCTAGAATTTATAGCAGCTCCATTATTAGGAGATTGCACTGAAATGGGGCAGAGGTATGGTTTTCTGAGAACGCTACAATAGCCTCCTACATTATACACTTGACAGGTTTGTCAGCGCTTAGTAACAAGCCTTGTAAAGTACTTTAATATCATTAGCACTATTTTCTTAATGTGTCTGCTCTCCTAGCAGCCTGAAAATATCATATATCATGGTCTGGAGGAAGGCATACATAGCTATCTCTCTCATTCTCTCTCTCTCTCTCTTTCTTTCTTTTTTTTACCTTCCCCCTGAAATTTGATTTTATTGCCACACATTTGGTTGATGTTTTAATCAAAATAATGTAGCCATTTTCCTTTATTGATTAACAAGTAAATATATATAAATATGTAGTTAGGGGTGGGCAACCCTTTTAGAGGATATTGGAAACAACATAATTAATGGCTTCCTCATCTAATTACAGTGCACGTGTTACATCTCCCCATTGTTTTTTTCTGTTGATTCTTTTTTTCTTCTCTGCCCCTCCAACAAGAGAGGTCTGTTGCCAGAATGTCTGTGGATTTCATACAAAGGGGCAGGGGCCATGAGCCGGAAAGCAAAACAAAACAAACCCAAGCTCTTGGTCACTTTTCTGAAAATGTTTGGGATATCGCTGCTGTTTCAACTGACCGCATGCCCCATCACCCCCAAGTTCATCATTCTCGGCAGGTAACGACGGCCTGAAGCCTGTATGCTAACTTTCATTTCTTTTAAATATCCAAGACATGTATGTGTGCATGCATTTATTTAAAGAGTTTCCTTGGACCCTTTGAGATATGAGTTAAAGCATCATTTGCAGCCAGGGTGTCACAAAGCAAGGGGTTGCCCTCTGCAGATGGGGTTGGAGGTCAAACCACCTCTAAAAGAGGCGTATATTGCCTGATGGATATCTACTGTGCTAATGTCAGGAGATGTAAAGTCCACGTCCTACCGCAACAATGCAAGAATTGTTTATAATTGTATTTGAAAATAAACATTTATTAAGTGCTCTGCAAATGCATGACATTATAAGCAGGGCTTGGATCTCATTTGGGAACAGGATATGCTTCTTAAATAGGAGTCGTGTTTATTCCTGAGGTTGTAAATATTCTCATGTATGACCTTAATCATAAAAATTCCAGCATTGTAAACAACTGCACTAAATCTATACAAAAAAATGGGCTCAGGCAAGGAAAACAAATATGTAAATGAACCTCATCAAAGAGAGTTTTATTATCTTAAGTATGACCTCAGTCAAATGGCTTTATATCTTGGAAGATTGTTAAAGTCAAGTACACAACCTACTTCCGTACTGAATGTCAGTGTTTTTTAGCCCACATTTGACTGACTTAACTGTAAAGCTTAAAAAATCAGATATTCTCCAAGTGTCCTGTGCTCTTGCTTTTACTGAGCTGAAGAAAGAACGGGCAGGAAAAAAATTCACTTTTGGGAAGAACCGAAGATATATTGCACCCCAAGAGCACTGTAGAGACAAGTCCCCTGTGGCTTGCCAGAGCTACGTACACGTCCTCTGCCAGGCTGCACACCTATCACAGTGCTCGTGGGTACGCTGGCTCCCATACGTGAGACTCCACCATGAACCACGCGTTGTAAAAACCAGCGGAGCTACACTCCAGCTCACAGCTGGGGAACACGAATAAGAACTGCTCTAGGGAGGCAGATGGATAGGGCAAAGAGCGATTCTGGACATGTTCTGACCGTGCAGGCATAGGGATTTAAAGCGGAGCTACTCCTGATTGCTTTGGTGAGAACGGAGGAAAGGCCTTGCACAGCCCAGCTCTGCTTTCGTGGAAGCCCTTCCCATGATAAAGCAAGTTGTACTCCTTCTCAAGGGCTGCAATATACCGCCCTATCTTCTAGGCTGTGTTTAGAGGTCCACTGAGAGTTGATTTCAAGAAATGTTGGAACAGACACTTTTTGCATAGAATTGACTGACCATATTCTTGAAGACATTTTCCTCAGCAATCATGGTTCTGTTTTATCAATATACTCTTTCAAAATTTGGATCAATTTAGCACCAGTTTAACCTAGATGAAAGGCAAACTTTGAATGGATGCTGCCAAATAAAAACTATAATGTATTTATCTAAAGCATTACCTGTAGCTATAATAACAATCATCTAGATAGTTAACAGTAGTTTAAAAATACTCCTCCAAAATACACTTCAAAATATTTCAACCAGACCTGCATAATATTAGTGGATAGACCAACTTCATTTTCTGGGTATCTGTTTAGCCATAATGTAAAATAAATCTTTTCTACTGACATTTTGAATACCTCAAAAATTTTCAGTTTGCCTGATTTCGTAATATTTTTTACCATGCTCACTTTACTTGTTTGTTTTATAAATCATTAAGGAAAGCTCAAAATAAATTAATCTAATATGGAAATATTTGTACTATCTATATTACTTATTATATATTAAAAAGAGATGCAATAAACTAGAAGTAGATACATATATATATATATACACTTCTGAGATATATATATCTCTCTACATTGTCTCTGGCATATGTCATATGTTTTATATTATAGCAATGGGCGGAGAGTCTACTTGAACTAAAATTGTAAGGCTTTTTCTAAGATCTTCATGGGAATTACATCTTTGAGTTTCTCAGTATTGCATAATGGCAGCAAATATAGAATGAAATTCCAAAGAATCAATCACATGTATTTCAACACACACATTGCCAAATAAACATGTACAGCTTCACATAACTCAGTTTATATTTTCAGAGAGCTAATATAAATCCAGATTAATGTTCAAATATAATGTGTAATATCTCTATCTACAGGAATAAAATGTAAGCCAAATGCGACGACAGTGTCCTTTTAACTGCTAACCAGACATGCTTTGTGAATGGCTGCCATGTATTTCGTTTGCATCTAAAATGTCCATCACAGCAAGTACCCTGCAGTTGTAATTAGTGAAGATGCAGAACGTTATCGAATATCACAACATTTTGACTGTCAGATTGCTCTAGCCGAGGAAAGTTACTTTGTAAAATGAGAGGCTGATGTTGCAGTTGTATTGACTTTTGTGTCATGTTTGTTTCAGTTTACTAGTCAAAACAACTTTCAGAGCTCTTCCTTGTCCAGAAGGTTCAGGCTGCCTTATGAAAATGAAGCTGTCTTGTTTTCTGCTTCATAAATCATTGTCAAGCTGAGCCAGATAACAGAAACAAGTTCAGATTCCAAAATGATTATTCTTAGAGATGATGTATTAAGTATACAGAATACAACTTGATTTTCATAAGCCATGTTGACTTTGCAGAACTGAGGCTAGAGGGGAAAAAATTAATGAGTAATTGGAGGTGTGAGAGCCTGCAAAAATCCCAGGAGAGAGGGAACAGAGAGAGTGGGGAGAATTCCCTTTCCGAGAAGCTCTTGAAGTCATTTCAAAGCTACCATTTTCCCCTCATCTCAGCCCTTGTGCTATTTCACTGTTATAGATAACCCATTTGGAGCAGCCTGTAGACCTATTTTACTGCACCCGCTAATGCGGTTTTATAACCTTTGCTGGGCTTTACATCCAGGCTCTGGCCTAAGAGTCTTTCAGAAACTATTCCCCTCATGAGCGCCAATGAAAGGAGCCAATGCCACTGGAAATTTCCCTCCCCTTCACTTCTCTCCCTCCTTTATATCATGCCCATTTCTTGATGGCTCTGCAACCCTTTCTTAGCTTTCTGGGTCTCTTTTTATGATCCAGAGAAACAGAAAGTACATGAATGATCCCTCTGTAATTGGATTAGAAGAGCCACAACAAAAATAGCATCATGGAGGTAAGGTGAATTCTTGAAATATAGTTGCAAGAGGTAGCTCTACATGGGAAAATATGAAGCGGGCAATCGTCAAGCCCCTTGCACCTCTATAGGAATCTTTTTAGAGAAAAGGAGTGAGTAGGAGGGACAAAGTGGGGTGATAACGGCAATTCGAAAGTGAAAAGAAGGATCTCACTTAGCAGAACTTTTTGTTTATCTGACATTATCATATGATATGAGACTGGGAAAGGGCTGTGGATGGTGGATCTGAACTAAGGTTGTCAAGCTCTAGAGAAGATGGGATTTAAGACAGCAGCAATTGTGCACTTCAGCATGAAAAATGTGAAGGAGATGCAGGTACCGGGACTTGCTTTTGAGCTGACCAAGTCATGCTGATCCTTCTCTCATGTGGCCACGCAGATGGGGTTTACCCACGTTGTTATTTTTTTTAACCACCTGCTAAACAAATACTGCAAAATTAGACAATCTCTATGCAGAGCTCAACATACAATAGCTTGACTAAGGCGCCTTGGTAAGGTGACAGAACTTGAACCAAACTCCACCACATGCTGGACGACCAGCATAGCCCTGAGAGGGTCCTTCTTGTCTCGAAACACACGCTCTGTGGCTGGCTGCATCACCTCCCCAGAAGTTCGTCTTTAACACTAAACATCGTAAAAGAAAAAACAAACATAGGAAATTTCAGCTGTGGCTGTGAAAAGAAATCATGCTCAGGGCACCCCTCAAACATGTTTCTTCATTCTTTTAACCAAGAAAAGGAAATTAAAATCAAACAAACCTATGTTTAAGGAATGTGAAGGCTGTGAAACAAACCAACAAAAGCCAGGAAATGTTCAAGTTAAGGCTGCGACACTCTGTCCTTCACTCAAGCTGTTCTGACTTATTTTTTCTAAACAGAGGGGGTTGAGATCAGCGTGTCACCCTCAGATTTGAATTTCCTGTTGTGAACTGGTATGTGCCTGTGCCTTATTAATGTTATTAGATGTTGTTTATTGCATTTGTGAATGTGATGCAAGTGCACACATCTAAACTTAAATATACCTACATCTCTATGCATTATATCGGCCCAGAGCAGTGTAACTATCAGAGTTTTTTGCAAGTGTTAAGATTTGTCTCCTCAACAACAATCAACCCAGAAGGTGTCTGTATTTTAACAAGCCGGTAGCCACCTTGGAAAGTCATGCTTGTCACCATAGTGCATGCAACAGCCTTTGGAAACGTCATAGTGGCTGTAGGGATAGAGATCAAATCCACTTTCTTCAAAGTCACTCAAACAAGAGGAAACTTTAATTTAGGCAGCACTGGGCTCCAGAAAGCCGGATATGTGTTTCTGCTCCCACTCAGGAGAGGGCAGCAGTAGGTGGAGATGAGGGATGTTCATATGTTCTCAGTGTCTACCAGAAAATCAGATTTTTCCTGGATATGACAAAAACAACACACAAAAAAACCCAAGCTAAGCAAGTTGGCAGCCATGTAGATGAGTACATCAGTGAATAGATGGTTCCCATGCAGCTCAGGAACCATTTGTACCATCACTGTACTCCCACCACATCTGGGATTTCACAAGTCATTGGAAGCTCAGCGGGAAGTGGGCGTGTGGATCATATGCTATTCTTCCTCCGGACACATGAGGGATTGGCGCAAGTCAGAGGCAGGATACCAGACTAGATAGACCAAATGTCTGGGCCACTATTGTGAGAATAATGTCAATTTAATGTTAGTCTATCATCACCTATTTTGAACTAACCTTTGTCACTGGCTCACTTCTGATCTCGTTTGGAGTCTGAGCACTCCAGCACTGCAGCAGCCGGCACTGGCTTCCCCCAGAACAGCTTTAGCACTGTGAACAATAGATTTTAACCTTTGCCACTTTCATTTTTTTTGGTTTTATTATCAGTCTGTGCTTCCACTACAAACTAAGCGCACAGGGCTTTGAGCTAATTACATTCTGTACATCTGAGCCAACTCTCAGTGCTTCATGCTGACACTCGGATACATCTGGGCCTGATAACAATTACAAATACTCTGGGCATACTTTAAAAAAGAGCTTATGTTACAATGTGAAACAGCGTGTTTTACAGTGCTCATAACGGTCAGATAAATACAATAGCTTCAAATCCCCTTTCTGAAGCTTTAAAAAAAAGTGCCTCACAATAATTCATTTAGATCAGGAACCCAGAAGGAAAGAGCCCTTCCCCTCCTCTCCCTGGGTGAGACACGGCAAAGTACTTGAACCTAAGAACTGGCCAAAATTTTTGTAACAAGCCAGGGAAGAGAAATGGTAAAAAGGGGAGGTGTTGGCGGGTTTCTGGTTCAGTGACAGCAGATTTACTGACCACAGAGCAAGCCTAGAGTGATTTGGTTCACAACTTAAGTGCTTTGGGTATCTGAAGTGGGATGAACTGGGGTATCCATGCCCCGCTGTGCAGATGTCTGCGGTGGTGGGGATGGGGGGATGGCAACACCTGCCTGCCTAACTCTTTGCTTCTCACCTCCTGCCCCTTCCCGCTCTCCAGCGCTGGTTCAGGGACCTGGAAGCAGCAAAGAGCATTGCTGAAGGCTGTCTCGCAGTGCAGTCCTGGCACTGTGACTCCACTAAGGATAAAGCAAGCATAACATGCTCTAAAGCTGCTCTCTCAGATACCTGGTACTTTTTTTCTTAGTCACGGAGATGAAACAGATGAGAGGCACACGTGCTGCATTGGTTCCTCTTTTGGATTCCTTCAAAACCATTTTAGGGTAACCTGATGGCAGCTTTGCACATCTCCAGGGAGACACAGGAACACTGCCTCCCCTTAGAAGCCATTGCTAGGAGCTGTTAGCAGCAGAATGGGAGCTGAGAACTATTATAAAGATATTTCATAGTGTTTTCTCCAAGACTTGAGCAGGGAAGGGATGCCTGAACCTGGGACTTACATAGCTCAGACAGGGGAGAGGCTTTAAAAAATTTATCCTTGGAAGAACCAAAACCAATAACCCTGCAAGAAAAAAAAAAAAGAATGATTTAAACTTCTTTAGTGACTCTCTCATGGGAGTGATATAAAATACTCAGGATGCTTTGCCAGTTTGCTTTTCTAAAAGAATTGTTAATGCTTTGAAATGATGGACAGAGAAGAACTAAAAGAAAAACAACTCCCCAGGCCAGGTTTTTGCATAGGGCTGTAGCAATTGTCAGTCACAAAGAGCTCCCAAGCAAGCCCTTATGATAACACACAGAGTATATCAGCAATCATCTGTCTTTTCTCAGTAAACAGTTGTATAGTAATAAAACAGAGTGATACAGCTGACTCTAACCTGGCAAATTTCCCTGCACCTAGTGTTTACATCTCTTTAAGTGTATCTTTGTCATATGGTTACAAGGCTATTTCATGCTCTCAAGTTTAATTCTTTGTAAATATAGCTCTCTTTGTGCGTGTGAGGCGCATGTGTTAATAAATGTTCCATTTGGAGCAGTTCCTCTTGCTCAAATGGAAAATTAAGAGTCCTTGATTGAACAGCGTTAGAGATTGCTGGAAGTATCCGTTCCCATCACTGCAGAGTCGCGATGACTGCTTGGGAAGTTTCACACTTTCAAATATTTCTGTGAAGGCTAAATCCTGCCTTCTGGTAAGTTGTGGGGAGCCTTTTTTTTTTTTTTTTTTTTTCTGCTAAAAAATAGGTTTTTCTGGAAAGCCTGCTCCCTGCGTTCTCAGGGGTTATAAAAATGGGAATCATTTTTATTGGCAATCCACTGGAATAGTGCTGAGACAAATGGAAACTTGAAGATAAGGATCCTCGGAGGTGAAAACATACAGCTGTTGGGAATTGCGAAAGAATCTGGCCAATAAAGGAAGTCACTATTTTTCCAGGCCTGAAGTGAGTTATAGGCCGAGACGGGTGTTGTATATTTATGTAAGGCTGCAGCAGGGAGCTTGAGCGACCGTATATTGCTGAAAGAGCATCATTCACATTCAACCTGAGACAAAAGGTGGAAATGAAGTAACATCCTGACCAAAGAAGGGCTCACGACAGAATAATAACATTTCAGAGAGGGGGGCCGGTGCGGTGGTCCGTGGGTAGGCCTCAAAATGAGGAAATGGCGGAGGTGCCTTGTCAGCCTTCAAAAAACACACACACACGCACACACGTGGCCTGGCTGGTGTCCTTGGGAAGGGGGGCGTTTATCTTTCACAGAAATGCATACATCTAATTGATGTACATGTATGGGCATATTACTACAGCTCAGCTTGCAGGCCGTATTTATCAGGATGTGGTTTTTTGCCTCGTTGTATCAATAGTGACCCCAATTAAAAAAGGCACTTGAAGGGTTGAAGTTTTTTGGAAGTGGTCAATCCTTTTTATTAAAAAAAAAAAAACAACTAAATAAAAAACTTTTCTCACTCTCTCCCCTCTTATTATTTTTGCAATGTTTTCTTTGAAGCTGTCACCATCAAAACTAAGTTGCATTTGTGAGGAATGCTGAGGAAGCAAGGAAAAGGCAAGAGTCCCTCACCATATATAAACATTTTTTACCATAAATAGAAGTCCAAGTGTAACACAAACGCGAATAATCAGTATTTTTATGAGATAACAGGTAGGGAAACTAAGGCACATAATGGGTTAATGGGCTTTTTGAGGTCTTAACACACATTTAGTGGCTCAAACTGGTAGATAAATTGCATCCTAATTCAGAGTGCAATGCCACATATACAGATGTAACCATGACTTTGCATCAAACCGTACCTTTTCTTCCCAAAATGTTTGGACAGATGTCATGATTTGTTTTGCTTTTTAATACAGTATCTATCATTTCAGTTCAAACTGTGAAATTTACTTTAGGTATAAAACTTCCACGGATTTTGAGAGAGCTGAACTGGATTTTTAGGTGTTCCAAAATGCAGACTTCCTTTTCTAAAAACATAGGGTGGCTTAGAAAACTGAAGCTGAACCTACTCTACATAATAAGGTGGTTTTGGAATTTTTGAAATTATGCCAGACCATGAAAACATCAGGCTTCTTCCAGGGCTGGTTTTAGTGACAGGATAAATTACAGCATCTGGCTTGTAGACCAGAACTCCTGTGGCCCAGATGTAGCTGTCTAAATGTTAGGAATTTAGTTTGGGACAAGCAGGACAACTGGACAACAATGATAACAGACACCTCAAGTCCCCACCACAGCCTGTTGTGTTTTGCCTGCATGGTTTAGAAACCTTAGCTGAGATCGAATTTTTTGTTCTTAAAGAGATAAAACATCAAAAGTAATAAAGAAATGGATCCATTTAAATTGACAGATTTTACATCCTCAAGTGGTCCAATATTGGTCCAGTCCTCTTAAATCCTGGAGTATTTTGGAGAATACATTCTTCATTTGTGCCCTGAATCTGTGTGCAGGTGGTTTTCTCACACACAGATAGACAAAATGGATTTGGAGCCCTTACAAAATACCAAGTGACTATTTTCTTTTTTAAATAAGCATCCAGAAGGCTTTGAACCACAACAAAACAAACAAAACCTGTCATTCCCAGACAAATGTCCAACTTGCTCTGCCCTGTGGGATTTGGACCCAGCTTAAAGCTCCACTGGCAAAGATACTAAACTGAAAAAAGTACACCTGGGCTTGGAAGAACATCTTCCAAAGCCATTAAACTTCTCAGTAAGACTATAACAACTGATGTGAAAATGAGAGTGTCTTTTTTTTGTATTTTAATTATTCCTAAGTGATACTCATAAAAATATATTAGCTTATAAGGAAACTGCTGGAGAATATAATGGGGATAAAGCTGTTAGCTTTCACAGGGTTTTAATGCACTTCTCTAGAAGCACACCTGAACAACTTCAGGGAATGAATGTTTCACTAAAGATCTGGTCTAAGTAACTTGTAGAATTCTCTACTTGGAATTAAAAACATGTAGACTATTCCATACAGTTCAAAACTACCTACAGAAAAGGCAATTTCTTCTTCCTAAATCTATAGGAATTTTCAATAACAGAGGAGACACCCTAAAGGCTGAAATTTATTGTTGTGTAGTTCAAACAAAGTTAATAGTTCACAGACTTTATTTATTATTATAATTAATAATAATAATAATGATAATAATATTTTACCTAATACTATAAAACATCTGCTGATTTCAATCAAATTCAGATTAGGCACTCATAGGTGCAAAATGAACACACTCACAGAGGCTTTATATTGCAAAACCTGCTTATTACTGGGGTGAAAAAAAAAAAATCACACTGTGTTGTGAGTTATCAACTTAAATGCTTAAACTTAAAAATAAGATAAGATACCCCAACCACATGCAGGTAGCCCACATAGCCTTCTTGTTAAAATGTCCTTCCATTTAAACACAATTTTAACCTTTTCACCTTCGCCGCTTACATTTTTCTTTCGTTTTGTTCAAAGCATTTAGGTAAATTAGGATGAGGTTCCTCCATAAAAATGCAAGGGGATCAGTGAAACTTTCATCTCTAATTTATTCATGAAGGAGAGAGGTCTTTCCTGGTCATGCTGTGCATCATCCTGTCAGAATGACTTTCCTTCTTCTCAAGAAGGGATAAAGGGAGATAGAAAAATCCGGGGTTTGGGCTTTCCTACTAATAATCACTGGAAGAGAGGAAACTGTGCACTGCTTTATTCAGTGGTTATTGTACTGGAGCCGAATTTAATATCACATAATATAAGGCCAAGTTGCAATATTAAGGGGACTGAAGTTACTAATGAGTGAAAACATAAATTATTTATGTAAGATAATTAGCTAGCCTTTTCATACGACGTTCATACATAACTTTAAAAATAGGATTCTCCTACCAACTCTAGCAGGTACGATAGATAGCTTTCTACCTGAAGGCAGCAGAAGCATGCGTGTGCTTTGGGTAAATTTGGGCAAGCGTGCACAGCACACACCACTTGTCTCTATTAGCGCAGATCCTGCCAACTCTACGCTGTGCACAGAAATATTCACTTTTGATTTCAGCTCCAGAAATTCACTACAACTAAATAAAGTTTTGATATTAATTAAAATTTAAAAATATATTTAATACTAATGTAAAACCTGGTTTATGGCTAGTATTCCACATCCCTTCCAAAATCTTCAGTTTTCTTGTTGATTTCTTTCACTTATTGTTGTTATAACAACATTCCATTTTGCATCCTGATCTTTATGAGGGGCAAAAATGCTTATAATACAAATGGCCTTTATCCCAGCTGATGAATGAACTCTTCTGTGTTTCCCCAGCTTACAAAAATTATCATCTTTTATAGATGCTTTAAAAAGAAAAGGGTGGGGGCTAGGGAAGCAAAGCAGGATCTGGTATTAGTCCTTTTAGTCGTCAGGAAATTACAAAATGTACACTTGCGGAGTAAGCAATTTTCGCAGTCTGCTGGCACATCCATCTTTTTAATGAGCCTTGTTTATAACCTGACGCCATGTTTCTAGTCACCTACCCTGTTTACATCTTTGGCCCCTTTAATTAAGAGAAGAACCAGTTAAAAGAAAGTAAGAAGAAATATTAATATGATCTGATTAATTCAGCTAGCGGGAGGTTATGGGGTACCAAGGTTATTATAACCTATAAAGGCAACATGAGCAAAGCTGTGTTCATTTGTAATTTTATTAGGCAGAGCAAATTAGTGAGCCCACATGGCAATGACAAAAGACCCCTTCCTATTCTCTCTTACCCCCCACCGAAAGGGCCAGGCGCCTAAAGTTAGGCTCCATATTAGGCAAATGAGAGCTGATAAATCTCAGCCAACAACTAATGAGAATCTCCAGAGTTGGAGCTGTGCTAATTTGAAAGCATTAGCTGGGATTTCTTTTCCTATTTTTGGTGTATGTACAAAGTCCAACTAACCCAACCGCACTCTTGTCACAGGGGTCAGTGGTGCAAAGATGGTATGGCAGGAGGGGGAGAGGAATCCACAAGGGGTTAAAGACAAAACATGTAGTAAACATATGAGGGGGCGAAGAAGAAATGCTGATAACATGTAGATCCTTAAGAAAAGCATATGTCATTGGTAATACAAGGAGTGATACAATCACATGTAATTACATGACACTTATGCAGGAGCCCCTCCCAGCCCCCCCAAATAAGAAAATCCAGATCATTTCCTTGCACTGTTTTCTTGCAGTGTCTATGCAATAACACTGAAATCATGGCAACATCAAGCCCCTTTCAAGGCTTTCCAGTGCTGCATCTTTCATTATGTGACTTCACCAAATTCAGGCAAACCTCCTGCTGAAAACGCAGGTGGATCCCAGACCTGGTGCAATCCACAAAAATCATTGTTGGGTAAGGTGGTTAATCACAGCCATCCTAGTCGAGGTTAAAATTACTACGTCATCTTGATGGTACAGAGATAATAAAACTCAAGAAGCTGTCAAGCTCCTCAGAAGAAAGGCCTGACCTGACAAAATACATTTATCCCAGTGACTGGGGTGTGAGGGAAAAGTTCATAGCACTTCTGAATAGTTTGGTCCACAAGTAACTGCTGCATGCTATACGTTACAGATGAACAGCACTGCTATCTCCAAGCATACAGGCGGGGAATCTAACGTACTTCAAGATTAGGGAAAAGAATAAAAAGCTGTCTATTGCATTCATATTTTTATTTGTTTACTCACATGGTTCCTCCAAAATCTTCTGTGTGACTGTCAAACTGAGGGATTAAAAATTCATAAATACTGCAGAAAATCTAGCTGAAAAGAAGACTGAAATCACATAACCCCTGAGGCTGAGCTATCAGAAAAATATCTTGGACTGGGATCTTATGCTTCAGCCACTCACCATGACTATTCACCTATTGCTATATCTTTGTTACCTGTATCATTTAATTCTACCGATATTCCAAAATGTCACTTTTTATTAAAGAAACTCACTCAGCTGTGAGCCAACTGAATGAGTAGATGCGCTACAGACCATAGGAACTTTCTGTTTAGTGTACAGCATGAAAAACAGACAAAAAAAAAAGGTCCCTGATACCAGTAAGAGAGTTAAAACAGCCACACGAGGGGAAGAAAAAAGAAGATATTTCAAATTTTTAAATACCTCAATTCATAAAACTAAAGTTGAGGGATTTAAGAGAGGTGAAAAAGAAGGAATTAAATACGTAAAAATTAACACCGAATTGCTCCAAAACAGGTGGGGGCTTTAAGACAGAGACCACCTTACTGAAAAATCAATTTTAAGAACATTATATTTCACACTTCATTGTTATCTCAGTTTACGTAACAAGCCTAATAAAACTGAAAACTATTTTTATGTGTACCTAAATCATCCAGCTCTCATTGGTTTTCCTCACCTAATCCCAAAAGGTTTCATTAACCCACAAAATCCTGCAGTCTGGGTAAGACATCACCAGTGGGGCATCGCCAGACTGAAAAGTCACACAGCATTGTGGTCCCTGTCTACTGCACATACAGTTAACCTGCTGTATTGAAGTAAAAAATTTCATTACCAAACCCTAGCTACTGACAGGGAAGTTTAAGGCATTTCAGTTTAGCTAGATTTATTCTTTTTTTTCTTTCACACCTGACCTTGGATTTTGAGAGTTGGTTACCTCCAAGACTTCTGCTAAGCCACGGTCCATGGCTTTAAGATACTACCGAGGACAGGAAAACGTATGGTGACTGACAGGTTCAAATCTCTCTTTCACAGCAGTGCCTGTAAAAGCTAAAAGGCTCCAAGAATTCAAAGATAAGATTTATTGTTCAATTTATACACTCTTATACACACTTTAGCACGCATTATTAGGTGCTATGGATTTTCAATCACTTATGTTGCTGGTCTGTTGAATTATCCTAGTGATTTCCTAGTGTGGACCAAAGAGCTGGTTTGGGTCTTGCAAGATAGTATCAAAAAAACATTGCTTCAAACCAAACCCAGAACCTCTCTCTGGAAAAGCAATACCATTGTGAATTCCAGCTTTCTGGAGATAAGGTTTGAAAATCATTAAGTTCATTTTTTATTTTGTCTTCTGTTTCTCCACACCATCAAAATCTGGGTAAGACTAGAAAACATCAACATGCCAAAAATGAAAAATACCATTTAAAACAATCTGACACCTCAGTGCTGGGCCCCATGCCATTTTAACACAAGCTGGGACACATAACTTGAAAATGCAGAAGAAAATTAGTTCTTGGGATATCTTCAAGTCCAATTTTGCACTTGCAAGATGAAAGACGGGACTTTTTAAAGGAGTCTAAACAAATTCAGGCTCCAGATTTTAACAGGTTTCAGTGGACCCAACCTTTCAGATAGGGATGCCAGCTGTCATTCTCAATGCAAAGCAATTCGCTGGTAGTGTAAACCTCCCATATACCTACTCTCATTTGCCTCCCTTCCTTCTCCTTATGACAGGTTGATGAGACTGAAAACACCTGATGGTGGAGCTACAGTGTGCTAGTCTTCTGGGCTGTCCTTTCAGTACAATAAGAGCAATTCTACAGCTGCTTTCAGTTGTCATATCTCTGCCCAGCTCTAAGTCTTCCAGTGGTTTGGAAGTCATCTTTCCTTGATGACCCAATTTGTTTTCCCCAGAAAAGAACCCTCCATGTTCCCCAGTTCCTCTTCTTCAACCATCGCTGGCAATGAAGCTTGCAGAGTACTTCAAGACCAGTCTGAAATTAAGGATTATAAACACAGGACCAAAATCCAGGAAGGCTGCTGAATGCCTCTCGGAGAGAAATTGCTCCTTTCTCATTGTTCTCCACTAAGTCCCAAAGCAGGCTAATGAAAAATAATCTGAACTGCATGAAAATCCTTGTGATGTGTGAACTTTCATATGGAAATAGGTTTGTGGCTATTCATTACCTGTTTATATTTGCAAGGTTAAAAAGTTTAATTGATCGTTCAATAAATTATCACTTTACAGATCAGGTTAGGCTCTTAAACAAACCACGAATCACCATGTTAACACGCAGATATAAATGAGTCTTTCTCAATAGGATAAACACTGTCCCCCATGTATGGTAGGTGTGGCAATTAGATTATTGATTTTAGGTAAATGTCTTGTTAATTATGCAGGAGGCTTCACTACTCGTGTTAATTAACTTACTGCTCCTTTGAATCAATACACTGTGGCCTCAGGAGAAAAAGCTTTCTCCCCCTGGTCTTTGGGGCAAAAAAAGGAAAAGTTTTGTTCGTCTTTCCTCTCTTTATTCCCGAAATAGCTCCACAATTTCTCAGTTCCACATGAAAAAAAAAAAAAAACCACAAATGGAGAGAAAAACACAAATGGAGAGTGAGAAAAGTGTTAACAGATCAGCAGATACCTCAGTCAATGAAAATTAAATTCAGGTATTTCTTAATGAAAGACAAAAGCAATGTTCACCCTGTAAGGGCTGAACTCCAAATGGTGCAGAGATTATCAGTGGACCAACCTGCAGAAGTTGTCAGTACAAACCTTCCCAGGTTCTTGAGAACCTGAGAACTCTTTCTTTCCTTGTTCATTTTTTAAATTCTCATAACAATATTTTTTTTCTTTTTTTATGGCTTGATCAGAAACTTTCTAACAAGAGCCTCTTCTCCCTGTTCTCTCACCTCAAACTTCCCTCACCTATAACCTCTTTTTTTCAGTCTCACATCCACATTTTCGCTGAAGTTGCCCATTGCCCCTTTCTTCTTTTCTCAGCCTCTAGTCTTGATTTATGGGCAAGTATTAGAATGACCAACACCCACTCTTACACCAGTATCCCTGGAGCTATCTACACTTTCAAACAAGTATGCGTTTAAACCCATTCTCAAATTCAGACCCGACTATCTTAAATATATCTTAAACAGTCAGCACAGGCTTACATCAAATTACAGACCACTATCAAGAAGGAAAATTCAAATTCATCCAGTGGAAGTCTAATTTATAGACTTACGTAAGAAAGGTTTTTCCATTTTTGCTATTGCTGTTGTTTTTTAATAAGCTACTTTGATCTTATATTATCTAATACAGATCTTAAGTCAGGAAATCCCATATAGAACTTCCCCAAAATTTTTAATATTGTTGTTGGAATTTCTGAGCTCGGAGGAACATAGGTTTTGTCCAGGTTAACACCAGGGTTAGAATGATGACTATAAGCAAACAACCCAAATCTGTACCAAAGCTCCCTGGAAGCAGATGGATCTGGATGCCTGGGCAAAAGGTCAGTCATTTCCTTTTCATCTGCAATAAACGAAACAAACTGAATCCAGTTTCCTACTTGGCCGTTGGTTGGTTTTGTATTTTCTCCTCTTCTTTTGGTGATTTTGCAGTTCAAATCCTGTTTATGGTTGTTTTTTTTTTTCCCTGCATATTTTGTTTGTGCTTTCGTTGGTGAAGAGTAGAGATGAATGATTAGGACCACAACCCTGAAGATACTTAAGCATAACTTTATTCCTATCAGCAGGCTCGATGCAGTCAATGGAGCTTTTACATGAGCAAAGGTACTCACATGTCTTAAGTGCCTGCAGGATCAGGACCTTAATCTTGTGTTTTATGCTATTCGTTGACCTTGGTCATGTACACGTTTATTACTGGTATGAAGAAGTACAAGGTAGAGTGAGTGACATTCCTGATGCAGGGAGAAGTTTAACAGGGGAAAAAGAAATGTGACTGGTTTTTTAACTGCTCTAAAAATAACCTAAAAAAATCTTGGTAAAAGTTTGAAACTAGCTTGCATTGATGTTTACATGAAGCCTGTTATACATAATTTTCCAAAGCTGTTTTCAATCATGCAAATGATTTTTTCCTTTGCAATATGCTAATGCAATCTGATTTATTTCAGTTGTAAAAGTTAATTACAATGTGTTTGTGAGTCCCTAAAGATGATGTATTAAATGTTTATAACCAGGATTATTAAAATGTCCTGTCTCGATTACAGTGCTTCTCTTTCAAACACTAGAACTAATTGTAGCCTTAAATCACAACAACCTCACCGTTAAAATTAACACAAGGGCAACATTGCATAATTTTAATTAATTTTAATTTGGCCAAAGAAAATTAATTTTTGTTTTCTAGACGGACAGCTAAACTCTTTCCCAGCCCGCTTCCGTTAAACATGGAGTTCATAAACTTCTCTCTTTTTTCAACATTCTTACCCCTTTAATGATTCCATGGCTGCATATTTACGCTTTAAAATGCTCTTTGATTCCTCATGCTCTTTCTATTTTCACTGAAACGACTGTATTCATGTCTGAAGCCCTTATTACTGTGCACCCAAAAAAAAGAGAATGAAATAATGGTGCAATATCCAGTATTTCACTGATCGTGCATGCCTTTGCATAGCACTGAATCATTCTGTAAAAAAAGTAACTCAGTGCCCCTTGAAGCTCTTGGACCTTCAGTTCAGGACCTCCTGAACACCCCTGAAAGAGCTCTTGATGTCTGATGACAAAATGTCCTAACCAAAATAAAATCCCTAGAGAAATAATGAATTTGCACACCTACATTCTCTTTACTTTGGTGTTACACAAAGGGTTTTTCCAGGAAAAATGGGGTTCTTTGTCCAGATGGCATAAGTCATAGTGCTTATGAATTCCTTACCTGAAGCTCGAAACTTTCATGCTGTGTGACACCAGAGCTGGTGGCTGGGGTACCGCAATGACATCACAGAGTATATTGCTTTGAGGTGAGTTTGGGATTAAAAACAAGAGAAAATGAGGACATTAATTTTCCTACCCTTTAATTGTTGCTGGTTTTACAAACATAACCAAAACTATCAAACTCACGCCTAGAGGTCGTCCTGATGCAGCATTTGAAATCTTTTTTCCCTCATGAAATACCAAATTCCTGTAATGGAAGTGTGGGATTTGGCTGTACACAAGTAATTTGTTGCCAGGGAAAGGAAGCAAAGTTTCAGTTCAGGGAGTTTCCAGCGCTTTTTTTCCAGAGGGAGCTGTGGTTTGCCTCTCCCACCCACAGAAGCAGCTGTGGGAGCAAGGGATGGGTAGGGAAGGGCTTGCCCTTCCTTATGTGCTGGGAGCTGGAACAAGAACAAGCTCACCGCCTTGCATGAATAGAAAGGAATTACTTGTCCCTGTGTAGCACTTAGCAAAAAGCGTGTATGTGTGGGGGTTTTTTATGGCAGACAGGAGCTGCATTGATAGAAGGATGGCCACACTGAAGCAAACCTAAAGTCAGTCTAGAGCAGGATCCTGCCTCAAACTATGGCAAGAGCAGTTGCTTAGCCAAAAGTATAAAAACAGGTCAAGCATATCGCACCACTCATCCACGTCTCATGATTTCTAAGTATTTAGTAAGATTCTTCCATGAACTTGATCAGTCTTCCTTGGACCCATGAAAACATCCACAACATCCACTGGTAAGAAGTCCCTCAGCTCAGTTCTCTGTTGATCAGTGTAGTTTATTTCTTTTTGTCCAAATGCTTAAAAGGAATTCTGAAAGATAGATAAGATTTATTCCCTAGCATCTATGTAGGGAGAAGCTGAGGTAGAACAAATCCGAGTTCTCTGTCACCATCTTCATATAACCACACCATGCCAAAAGGCTCAGCCTTAAGACTTTGAGCAGTCCATAGGTCTTTATAATGGCTGTATTCCTCTTTCATGCCATGCTGGGGAAAAATGGCATCTATGTAAGCCCTGTACTGTGTATCCTGTGTTGCTTTAGCTTGTCTCTGGATGAAGGAACCAAATTCAAGTGCACACAGATCATTAAACTGAAGCCGATGAGGCCTCCACTTCTCACCTCTGTCTTTGCATAATGACCTGATGAAGCTGCTGCCTAAAACAGGGAACATAGAGTTGGGGGGATCATCTCACCTACATAAATACTGTTTACTGGTTTGAGCCTACCCAGCTGACTCCAAAAGCACCAGGCAGCCTCTTGCTCACCCCTACTCTGTCCCCTGACGGGTGGGAAGGAGAAAATACAACCAAAAAGGCTTTGAGGTTCGAGAGAAAGGTCCCGTTACGGTCACAGGCAAAAGACAGACTCAATTTGGGGATAACAACATACATTTAATATAAAACAACCACCACCACCAAGGATAATGAGATACAAACAGGCCTTAAATACAACACACCTCCCCCAACCCCTCCGGTCTCCCCGGGCTCAGCTCTGCTCCCTCTCCCTCCCAGCAGCGCAGGGGCAGGGAATGGGGGTCACAGCCCGTCCGGCACAAGGGGTCTCCGCTGCTCCTTCCCCCTCAGGGAGAGGGGCCCTCGCCGCCCTCCCCTGCCCCACCGCGGGGTCCCTCTCCCGGCAGACATTCCTCCGCCAACCGCCCCAACGCGAGTCCTTCCCGCGGGGCCGCAGCTCCCCAGAACCGCCCCAGCGCGGTTCCCCCCCTGGGGCTGCCGCCCTCCCACCGACGGGCGGAGCCGCGGCTGCTGCGGGCCCGGTCCCTGCCCCTCCGGCCCGGGGCCCTCCGCGGGGGCAGGGCGACCTCTGGGCCGCCGCTGGGCTCCAGGGGCTGCAGGGGCTCGGCCGCCACCCCCCCGCGGGCCGCAGGGGAACCCCTGCCCCGGCACAGCTCCCCCCTCTCCTGCCTCACCGACCGGGGTGTCCGCAGGGCTGCCTCTCTCCCATGCCCCCCTTCGCTTACCGGCGCACACAAAACAAAAGAGACAGCAATCAACCCCTTCTTTCACTCTTAAATAGTTGTTCCCAGAGGCGCCATTGGTCTGGCCTTGCCCAGAGCCAGGTCTGAAATTGGAGCTTCTCAAAGCCTCTTACAAGAGCCACCTCTGTACCCCCCTGCCCCGCCACCAAAACCGCGCCAAAACTCCGCCAAGACACCAAACCACCACACTGGTGCCTGCGTTTCTGGGCCAAGCAATTCAGTCGTAGTCCTGGCCCAAGGGTCAGGCCAGGGCTGCAGCTGCCCTGCAGTTGACAGGTAACATAAATCACTTTACGTGTTTTAGGATATTCCCCTGAGACTTCACATCTTTCTCTGCTCCTCAGCAGCGTATGAAAATAGGACATCTGCAACACAGCAGCATTTTTTTCAGTTGCTTGGTCACATCGTGGCTCTGGGTAACATGTTACCTGTATGGTCCTAATCAGCTAATTTCACGTGAAGCCGTGTCCATTTGCTCTACTCACTCCTCCCAGCCTTCATGTTCAGGCTCTTCCTGAAAAGAAAACCAGCAAAAAAAGGATGCAGCTGCACTTGATTCAGATTCCCATTGACTGGAGATACAAATCTTACCATGTCCAAACATGTCAAATAGTGAAACTGCTGTCTTTAAGCACTGTCGGTCTGCAGCCTGCCATCTTCATCCCTCTGGTGGACGAATGGCTGCTGTAGTCTCACAATTCAGAGAGGGAGAGAAATACAGGGCAAGGTGATCCATCTCCTCAGTAGATCATCTCCTTGCGAGCAAGAAGGAGCACATTTGCTTTAGGTTTGATTTACACGATATTGGCTATGTTTAGCACCCTGCTGATACCCAAGGAGATCTCTCAACACAGACATTAACTCCTCAAAGCCAGACAGTGGCTGGCCAGGGACTTGCTGCATGGCAGCTGAAAAGAATAGTGGTTACACACTGGGCTGGACAGTGCAGCCTGAAGAAAAAACAGGAGGTTTGTGAGGGCCTGGTCTGCTTGTTCAAATCCTGTGCTCCAACTATGGGTGAGCACCACCACAACGGGAAAATCACAGAAACATCTCAATCATTCTGTGCTTCTGTGATTTTCCTATTGTGATGATGTTTCCTACTGACTCAGTAGGAAATAGCCTTTCAGTTGATATTTCTGCCATGCCTTCCTTCAGTAGGTTGCAGATGGAGCACAGGCAGAATGGACCAAAGACCCAGATAACAAAGCAGTTCCCATATCTTGGGTAAAGATCTATGCAAGCATCTCAAGAACAGATTTTCAGAGTTGCTGCAGACAGCACAGATAGGTGCTCAGCAGCTTTTAAAATAGGACTTCGTTGTTTGGAGACTGTTTCAGCCTACGGGCTATCTTTCACAGTGTTGTAGACAGACTTTTTTTTCTGGAAAGGCAAGAATTTGAAGGAAAGTGGTGACTGAATTTCCTTCATTCATCATTTATAACTGAGGGTACACAGACAAATAGGAGGTCCTTTGCTTATAGTCCAAGCTGGCTGGACACTTGCTAGAGCCCATGAAATATGATGAAAGTTTATATGGATTTATCTAACCAGACTTGATCCTGAGCATCATCTTACTGCACTGTTTTAACATGTCCTGCAAAAGCAGTGGCAGACTGTCCTCAGCAATACTGAATGACACTTGGCCCCGTCCAAACCGCTCTCCACCTTCTCTTTCAATGGAGATTCAGCAGCTGAAAGCATTGAGACTGCAGTGAACTTCTGTCACCTGCAGCATTAAGGACTGAGAGACAGCATCAAAGAAAGAAGCATAAATAAAAATTCTTTAATAAGAAGAATTCTCTTAATAATGAGGCACATTAACCTCAGCATGAATCCATCATGACTTTACAAAATGGCACATGTGTGGTGCTGTGCTTGAGCTAATGCCCTGGGCTTTTCAGTTGTTCGCTTAAGATCTGTGTTTGCTTTGCTGACCAGAATGGCTCCCATCCAGCTAACTTCAATCCCGGTGAGACATAGCTGTGTCCAGCAATAAAGAAGTATCTTCAAAAATATTGATGATAAAGAAATTTGCTCATCTGCTGACTGTTGTCTTTCTTGTTCTGGGGATAAATAAACTCGTTAACTCCCAAGAAATGGGATTAGACATTTATCACTAGTGTTAGATCCACACACAAGAGGCCAGATTCTCTGTAAGCCATCAAAGCTCTGCTGAAGTCCATGAAATTATGCCAGTATTTACCAGCTGAGACCCTGGCCAAAATACTGTGAAAAACCACAAATATATTGCTTTCCATGAAACAGAAAACACAAATGTTATATTACGATGGAAATCATTTCATAAAGCATGTTGCTATTAATGCACCTTAGATATACTAAAAATATGGTTGTTGTTTAAAATACATGGTAGAGCAATCAGTTTATGAACAAACCCTGATGGCACCTGCTGTGCTGCTTTTCCAGGTGCCAAGCACAGCGTGATAAATACTGCCATCTGTGAGAACTGCAGACCTGTCCTCAGACCACGGAGGACCAGATATCCTTTGATAGTCTTCCAGGCTCAGGCCTGCCTCTCCACACTGTGGCTTTGAGGACAGCATTCCATCGTATGTCAAAGCCACAAAAAATGAGATATGGTGGGACTATGTGAGGTAAAGCTAAGGGTCAGATGACTTTGCACACCACTGTAGAATGCTGACAAAGAGAGACAGAAAAAGCCCTCATCTTGCCATCTGGGTTTCACTAAGTTCTCAACAACTTTGGAAAGTCCCGTGGTGTTTTCACAAATCCAACACCGTAACCATCAGAATGTCCCAAATGTCCTATGGCAAGGACTTTGATGGACTCACTGTTTGTTTTTCAATTTGTTGCCCAGATACCTATAAGTTTTGCTTCAGGTGCCTGAATATTTTGCGTGAAGTCGGATGGCAGGAGATGGCTTGATTCTGCACTTGGCCTGAGATGGCGGAGGTTTCTCTCTTCCTACGCATGCAACAGCTGTACAACGTTTGTATGCAAATCCCCTTCACACAGTGCTGTGGCTGGCCTGTGGTTTAACTCGGACTCTCAACCTTCTCTAGAGCAATTCACTTGGACCAGCATTTTGACTTTTGGCTGTTCCTCTGCTCTTCTTGTTTACAGCGTCATTAACCTGTAGGGAAAGGGTGAGCTTACCCATTGTTGGAAATACAGAGTATAGTAAAAGTCAAAGTGATATAACGGCACGGCTCTCCACCTACAGCCAGGCACAGTTGACTCAGCCAAGCAGACTGCCTGGGCCCAAGACTTGGCAGTTCTCTGATTGTTTATTTCGCCAAAGCTCAGTACCTTTGCCCTGTGCTGACACATATTAAGTCAATGATGAGCTGGGTGTGTATATCCCCTTTTCTTCTCACTCATCCTGACCAGAAGTAAACAAGACCTTTAAAAGCAATTCGTGTCCTTCCTACTTTTATCTCCAGGGTTCTGCTCAGTGAACCGCATTGGAGCTTTATTCAATATATCAATGCACCTCACACATCAGAATTTATCATCACTATTTCAATGATGGGGAGACTGAGGACAGGTAAGCAAATTGGCTTGCCCTAAATTAAGAACTGTTCTAAATAAAGCACAGTGGATGTTTTAGAGGAGAAGACCAAATCTCCTAGAGAAAAAAAAAAAAAAAAAAGGTGTTTTTTTCTATGCCTATTTTTGTTTTGTTGTTGGTTGTAAATTATTGCATGAATGTGCACTTCCTAAAGATGGCCACAGACAGTAAGGGGAAATTCCATAGAGGCAGAGGAAGAAAATACAATTAATTTCACTATATTTCCAGCACAAATTAATCAAAAGAAAGGCCTACAGTTCATTAGAATCTCTGTCTTCATGTTTTCAGCTCCTTGTCAAGTATTTAGGTTATATGTAGGCCAGAATGGAAAGCCCAGATTTTAAAATAACCCGAGAACTGAAATACTGTACAGCCCCAAAGCTCAGGGCCAAACCCACTTAGGGTAAATCCGCAGAAGCTTTCACTAAAAGTTAACAATCCCCATGTTTTCCTATGAGCCAAACCTCAGAGCTTTTTTTCCCAGCTGCTGTCTCAGTCTGGTGTTACTTCTGGCCAGAAAAGAGATCCAGAAATTTTGTGTGTTGGGGTGTCATCAGCAGAGAAAATCCTGTTACCTACCAGGAGCTTGAATCAACTTGTACTTCTGGCCTGATTTCTTGAATGTAAAGGATTTCTTAGAAGAAACTTCATTGCCTCTAAAAATAAAACGGCATTAAAAAATAAATAAATTAAAAAAAAAAAAAAAAGAGAAGATAGCCCCAAACAGAAAGGCCTGGACCATATATTCATTCTAGCTCCCAGATCTCTCAGAATCTGATTTCAGATCCACTTCTCCATGTACAAAGTTGGATTTGATCGGAACTAGAGGTGTTCTTCACCCAGCCCTTCAAAACCTCAGCCCTGGTTTTGCACAAATACACATAAGACCCATCACTAGCAGCTTTCTCTTGGGTTTCCTTTTGATCACAAAATGATTTCTTTCTCCACTCAGTGGGCAACGAACCTTTCAACATTTACCCCCATGGCTGCAACAGCTTCATTTATCTTCATCTTTGAAAGCAACTCTATAATTATATCTTGCATTGTTCTCCGCAAGCCGCTCGCCAGTTAAGAAAAATATGTAATCAGCCACCTTCCTTTCTATGCAAAGGTACGTGTGACCAGTGAGACCTTTCCAAACTAGGACTGTAAAAGAAGTTAGATGTTAGATAAGGACTATTCTCCAAAAGAGAAGTATATGCAAAATGAGAAGATAGACATCTTGCCAGAGAGTAGCATTTCTAGATAAACACTTCTGGTTATAGATGATTTCAGATCACGTATCTGTTTTCCTGTGTTCCTTTGATTATTACTGCTTGTCGCTGACACTAAAATAGGGATTTGTGGCTGACCCCCATTCCCTGTTGGCAAATGACCCTGAAAGGGTTATCAAGGCCTTATACCCGTTTTTTTCCTCTTCCCGTGGCTTTAATTGTACTGGTAATCTCATACAGCTTGTGAATTGTGAGAAGAGAGGGAGGGGGGAAAAATGCAGAAGAAGTTGGTTTGAAAACCATGGAATTAGGTCATGAACGCAAAGTTTCTCATAGGAAAGTCTCTGTCTCAACTATGCAGGATGGGGCGGGGGGTGGGAAGGAGGAGGGAATTCTTCAGGAAACTCTGAAAGAAATAGACCTCTCTTCTTGTCTCTCACGTTTTGCAGAGTAAATGTTTGGCATTGAAGAAGCCATGGGCTCCCTTGTCAGGATGAATCATCCCCTTGGAATCCATACAGAGCATAGCATGAAGAGGCGGTATATTGTAAAATGCCAAATGCATGTGCTGGAATCACAGCCCGCTGCTTCCAGCACAGCCTTGCAAACTCAGCCTCTCTCACTCCTGTTCCCATTTCTGGTTTGTGTCTTGTCACCTAAAACATAAACAAAGTCAAGGAGCTCAGAGAGAGAAATGAGGGGGTGGAGGAATGGGGTGGAGGGAGGATGAGGCGAGGTTTCCAGCGAGACCCAGCTCTTCCTTTTGCTGCCCACAAGAATGAGAACATTCCTCTTGCACAGCCTGGTGCATGGACCCCATCCACATCCCTCCTTAGTAACAGAAACATGTTGCTGGAAGACAGCGTCCCCGGGATGCTCCTGGGTATTTTTCCCGGCTTCATACATTTGGTTTGTGTTTTATTGCTCTGGCAATATTAGGCTCTCTCAGAACAAGACGACACTTCAAGAACACGTGGAGAAAAGACAACGGCCTCACCATGAGTGCAGCCCATAGCCAACTACCAAGATATTAGAACAAAACAGGTATATAAGTAACGTTTAGCGTAAGGTAACTTACTTCAATGCTGAGCTACAAAAGCATCTAAGAGAGAAACTTTTCAAAAGGATTGTGTTTATTTACACCACAGCATTTCCTTTGAAGTAGAAAATAATGGTAATAATGACAGGGAATTACAGGTGAAGTAAAATAGATGTGAAAAGTTTTTGAAGTGTTCTTTCTTAAAATTTTAAATACACATTGTATGGTATTTCCCGTTCATTTTTGAGTACCTTAACATGGGATTACCTCGCTGACATCAATATACCAAAAGTAACGCAGCAGGACACAGTCATACTCCAGGGAAGCCGTAGAAAAGGATCTATTTCCACAGTTCCCACTGTTCTAATAAATACAACTACTTTATTCCCACCACCTCCTCTTTCCCACATGCCTCTGACAGTTGGCAATAATAGAGTTGCTGAATTCATATGGAAAGAAGGAAATGAAATATTAAAATAACAAGACGAAGATAAGATTTGCATTTGTACTTATACCATTGGCTTTTAAGAGAGTTTCCCCTATTAATATTAGATTTTGACAGAGGGAGGAGGAGGCCAAGTTTCTGTGTATTTCAAATGCTGACCATCATCCTGCTGTTGTTAGCAGCATGTTTCTGAGCTAACTGATCATTCAGCATTAACAGCTTAATTCAGATTGGGCAGATACACACAGCCCCATCTTTGTCAAACTAACCAGGCTGCACGATGTGGAGTTTATGCCAGATTAACACTGGATGTGTCTAGACAGACAATATCTGATCTGGCTTAGAGTAAGAGTGGCATGAACAGACAATATCTGTGCTGGCAAAAAGCCTGACAGAACAGAGTTAAGCTGTGACATCTTTTTTTAACAAACGTAAGTCAGTGAGGAAAAGTTTATGTAAGAGCAGTATTTCATATTATGTAGCCACACAGCTTCTCCCTTGGTACTAGGGGCCCTAAGGATGGTGGATTTTCTGTATCACTGAAATGCAGCTGTAGCCTTTGTTTACACCCATGCTGTGAGCTCTACATCTCGTTCTATTCAGCATCAGCCCAGCTCTTAAATGAGGTTTGGAGCTCATGGGGTTCATGTAAGGATTTGTTACGACTAGATGAAGCTGTTTCTGAAGACATACCCAAGCATCAAAAATTTTGACCATATTTGGCCCTGGATTTAACGTTCTTACTAATTCTACCAGTCTTCTTGGAAAAAAAGCTTTCATGTGTTTGCCCGTCTATGGTTTATAGCCCCTTTAAAACTCCATTGGCTCTTTTGACTGCTGTAGATCCTTCCTTCCACACGTTGCCCCAAAGTGACATCACTTGGCCATATCAAGGGGACCGACCACACAACTATTTTGTGCCTTCTTGGCATGTTTGCGGACTGTTTTCCAGGCAAACCGTGCTTTCCATAGGTCCTTTGGTAAGCCTGGCAGAACTTGGAAATTAGAAGGGTCCCGATTCACATCTCAACTGCAAAAAATGTGCAAGACATACTCTGATTGAGTCCAGCCACCGGATGGGAGGACTCAACTAATTGGTGGAGTTGGCTGAAATACTTGGCCACCAGCTGGCTGATACAGCAGCCTCCAGCCCCAGGGAGTCAAATGTTCCACCCAGAATCAAAGCTGGGTCTCTTTAGTGGCAGAGCAGAGCAATAACCTCTGGTACCACATGGCTCAGACCATTTTTTAATTATTATTATTAATTTTGAAATATAAAAATAATATAAATCCTTTTCCAAAATTTAATTTGCATTTTAAAAAGCAGAAAAGGAAAGAATGGAAGCATATGGTATCAATCATATTTTACAATACTTGTAACTGCAGTTCGGAAACATGTGTTTCCTAACTGCTCATTCAGCAGTATCTGTATAATTTTTTTTAAGCAAAAAACAACCCTCTAAACAAAGCATTTAAACTAACCAGCATTGCATGATATTGTACTTAGCTGAAATGAACCATTTTATTTGGGTGTAAGCTGAATAGAACCAGTGGTTACTGTTGCTCTGTTACTATTCCAGAAACCTTCTTTCAACTTTAAATTAGATTCAGGAAGAAAGAAAGAAAAATACCGTTCCTTCAAGTATCGCAGCAATTGCTACTTCTGTAATGGCGAACACTGAAAGTGTGGTATATCTTGTTCATGCTGTTGCCAAAGCACTTTATACAACAACAGAGGATCTGCCTTAATGGAACAAAGGAATGGCTCATAAAAACAGGTTCCCTGTCTCAGTAGTGGCCTTTTAACTGATGCTTCCGAAAAAGCACAGGATCTGCCTCATTCATTTACCAACTGACGCACAGGATCTGCCTCGTTCATTTAGCCAACTGATACTGAGAAGGAAAGTACTTCATCTTGATCTCCTGTGATGATTAATTATTATTTGGATCATATTTCTTTCCTTTATCATTAAACATGGCTGAAAAAGTAAGGTCATGTTGCTATGAGCGCCTTGAGATGCCCAACATATAAACTTCATGAATTCAACTCCTACATTTAATAACACTTCAGAGATCCATCACACATCAACATGGAGGAATAACAAGAACTGGTTCCAGTCACCTATGCCTCAAACCAAATGCAACACTTTTTTTTCTCAGATCAGATCAGTACTCAATTTCTCGAGAGATATATGTACCTCCCCCCCACCCCTTCATCCACAACCCCTCCATATCACCATCCTGTCAAAACCCATTTTCTCTGCTGAAAGCCACTGGGTGATTTCTAGCAGATAAATGCGCCACCTTCAAAATTCAACTCTATCGCATTTTGTTTGTTTGTCTGGCTGGCTGCTATGTTCCGCACACCTTCTTGCAACAGAGTGATAATATAGTTATTGCCAGAAAAAATGGATGGACATCCCTCTTCCTCTTTCAGTCACACTGACATCCATTCATTTTACACTGAAATAACTCCATTGACTTTATTGTACTTGTTCTGACTTGGTATTGGTACAAGCAAGAGAAGAACAAGGTTCTATTTTTATTTTTCATTTCCTATGTGCAGCTGATGTCTGAGACCCTGCAGCATGCCAGCCTTTGCTGAGAAACTTGACAAAAATACACCCTTCTCTCTGAAGATAAAACAAGGGTTTATCAGCAAGAAATTAGCAAAGCAATCAACATGCAAGAGGATCCTCATTTAATAAGTGCTAACTTTTATTTTCCTAATAGGCATTAAAAACAATAACACCACGTCCATGATACAATTTGATTAAATTGGCTCCGATGGCTTTGGGAGCAGTAATATGATTAAATGTCTAACACAGAACATGTTCTTGGTGGCTGATCCGCAGAGTGCCTACCTTTTATTCAACATACACTGCAACTCTTGGTGATGATGGCATTAACCATTTCCTATTCAAGCCTGATGGAAAATCCAAGTGCTTTCCTGTCAGGAAGACCCGAGAGACACCCTGGGGCAACACCGTGGAGCAGAGAACTGGGAATAGATTCCAAATATTCTTTTCTCACCTCTCCTTTGTATCTTGCATCCAGCTCCTTGGTCATTGCTTGATCTGTGAGCGGAAAATATTTTCCTACCACCTCTTTTGAAACATAACCACCAACGTAAGGATCTTGACACAACCCTCAGTCCAAAATGCACCACATGTCAGGGGCTCCTCTCCCCTTCATGCTCACCACACCAATGGAAGTATTCTCTCCACATCTAGAAATTTACTGTGTCTCCCATGGCCGGACTGTGTAATTATTCCTTTCTGACCTGTTTCATGGCTAAAATGACTGAATGAAAATTAACCCCTAAAACAAGAGCGATTTCTATGTCATGGCATGATTTCTAAGTGTCTTAAATATGATTCCCTTGTGCAATGGAATGCTAATAAATACATCTGCTAGCTTTAAGAAATTTTTATTAACTGTAAGAAACTATGAAGAAGTCCTGTTGAAATCAAGCATCTTATAGACACCTACTCATACACTTGAGCTTAAGCGTGTGTGTAAGTGCCTGATGCGTTGGAACCAGTGGCTTCTGCACAGACCAAGATCCGCTGCAATCCAGCTTGGTTTCAAGGGAATTTGCCAATCACAGATCCCAATAACACAGCGTCTCAATATTACCTAAAATGAATTATACAAACCTCCTAGCATCATGATTTTTACAAGGACAGCAGTTTATATACAAGGAGAGCAGTTTATACACCCCATCATGTGGCTAGCAGATCAGATATTGTAACAAATCCTTCTTTCGCATCACAGTGACTTATAGTAAAGACCCCTGGCATCAGAACACCAAGAAATAAAACCAATCAAGATCAAGAGGCAAAGTATCTGAAGAGATTCATGTTGCTCTGTTTCCTCAGTATATTCTGTAGGCTGGTTATAACAAACACAAAAAAGCCCAGGTGGATTTGTTGACATATTTATACTGGACAGACTGGAATAAAGCGTCTCCAGTACTTCAGAACAGAACATTTCCAGGTGCACAGCAGCATTTGGTGTCTAATGCTGTTGAATACAAAGCTCAGCACTAAGACAAAAGGAAATAATTATTTCAACTCCTTTTATCAGACCCCACATCATGTGTTTGCACTTCTTCCAAACCCAGGTCCCACTTCACCGTTGATTTTTTGTATTTCTGAGAGGTTTTAGCCATACCCAGGAATATGTTGTGATTGCCATTTTATAAGGAGATGCTTCTTCAGACAGCACTTGACGGTTAAAGAAGGGAAGATGGGAAGCCTCATGACCAGCTTCTTTTAACAGATGAGGAGAGAAGGCAGCACAAAGCGAAGCAGCTTCTGCAAAGGATGCGCTACAAGCTCAGGTCCTGATTTCAGTACCTACATTTCTAATTCGGGAAAAGTCATCTGTCCTCTTGTCTTCCCTGGCCAAGACGACTGTCTGATAGATAACTGGGAAAGTTAAGCTACTTTGGGATTTAAATAATTTACAATGCAGTGGGAGAACAAACCTTTTTTTAATTAATCAAATTCTATAAAATCTGATAATTTAACAGAATCTGAAGTACCGATGATGATGTAATGACATATCCTGAGAGAAAATTCTATACATTTTCCCCCTCTTTTCCTCTAAATCAGTAATTACTAACATAATGCTAAATAAGAAAAGATTTAGTCTCCAGTCATGGAGCCTTTGATGTAGCGCACGGCTTTTTGTTCTAATTCCCTATAGATAAAATAGCCACAGATTACTCCTTTGTACCCTAACAGCTTTCTCACCATGCCTTCCCGCAGCACAACTTCTTGTTCAGTCAGGCTGGCAATATCTGTAGTGACTTACGCTGCCTATTTTTTGTTTTCATGCCTGCAAAGGTTCACACAGCCAGGGGAAGGCTCATTTCTGAAGAGGAATAATGCGCTGAGAAGCCTCCTGGACCTTGTTCATGGTCCTTTCCAGGAGAACTAATTGCCAAAACTAATTAAGACTGAAACTGATGGGGTTCTCTCCCACATAGACTTTACAGGATTAGGAACAATACTAGTTAGCTGTAAACACGGTCTCTTAAAAAAACTACAGATTCTCTTTGCCGAAGGCTTAGAGTGGGCGGGGATCAGAAGCTTTTTGATATGTAAGTATACCCAGCAGTAATAAAAGTCTTACACCAGGTTAACTACACAATTTGCTAATAACATTTGCTGACACAATCCATGAAAATCACTCTGGCAGCCTGATTTCTGGCAAGTGTACAAACGTTTTATTGAACACATGCTGCCTATGAAACATGGTCTATGAAAACATGGCCCCCCTATTTGCAAACGGGCAGCTGAGTAACATGTGAATAAATACCTGCTCTCGATTCCTCCTAGCTTATAGCAGGCAGGAAACCTCCAAGTCTTTCACACACATTTTGGAGGGAAAAGTGAGAAAAAGTTTCTCAACTAACTTTGGTGTTGGAGAGCAAAATCTCCGTACAGTATGGCCCATAACTTTCCTCACCAGTGAGTCTCAGTCAAGGCAGGCATCCCACATAAAAGGAATTGCTATTTTCACACTGTTTCGAGTTGAAACATGGTCTGCTCATGTTCTTCCACCCTAAGTGGAGCTTTACAGAATTCAGTGATGCATATTGTAAGCCAAAATTTTTCAGGGACGCAACTCTGCCTAGGCTCCCTGGGAATTGCATGCAAAAGTCTCAAGGCAGTGTTTTGCCCTGAGATTGGCCCTGGCTGCACAGGAGAAAGACTCAGGGAATATGTAAGACTAGTCATATAAAACACGTACCCAGGCTGACCTACCCATTTGTTTATAAAGCAGCATTTCCAAAGGCAGACGCTGAAGCACTGCCAGTCACTACCATGATGCTAGACAGCATGATGCAGTTCAACAGAGACCTAGCACTTACTGGTAAGTCACGTGCACATGCAGTGGTCCCAAGATACACTGGATTCCAGCTCCACCACCACCATCTCTAAAACGTCCTGTGAAACAGGACAACATGAAACACCTCGTTTCTGACTGTCTAATCAAGGAGGACCATTACAGGTAAAGGAGTGTTTCAGCTGAATGGCTGCCGCACTTCTGGGGTGATAATTAAGGCAGTCCTTTTTTCTTTCAGTATTTGCAAATTTATTTCTATGATATGGTGATGTGTCAGTAACATCTATTTGTTTCTCACATCTCTTGCAGCATCCCTCAGAATTATCCGGAAATGGAAAAAATCCTCAAAAAACCCTCAGAAATTAGGTGTCGATATAATGGCTGGTAATTGGCAGTTGTTGTTTAGGATTCTTGCATTTTTGTTCATATAGAAATATTGTAGTGCAATCCTATCCCAGAAGTAAATTCCATTGTTTTTTAATATTTTATTTTAATCTTCACATTTTGATTTTTCTATTCATACGCACAAATATACAGAAACAAAATCAAAAAAATAAAAGGAAAAGGAATAACCTGAGATGAAAATTGAGAAAGAAGCATTGGTTTCATCGCAACCTCCAATAGAATCATAGAAATTTCTTAACATAGCTGTTAATGATACATCATATCTGGCCATGTTGATCTACCAGCTATGCACTTCAATCCAAGTACACACATATTTGGGAGAAGAATTCACAAAATACATTGTGCAAGCCTGTCCACAAATCTCAGCCTTGACATGTGGCAGCCTTGCCTAATGTATAGCTTTGAGAGGAAATAGTGCAAAGCTTGTTGTTGGCCTGAGAGCTTAAAGATTTCATCAAAGCCAAAACCCCTGATTCAAAAGGGTTCCTTACAGATGCATGTAAAGTGAAATGTTCTTATAGGTGCTGTGAGAGCTCACTGCTCTCTCCTTGACGTTCTAGGAATTATTTGCTAGGAGGTAGAAATACTTCTGCACGGGATGACTATCTGATTTTGTACAACCATTCTTGCACACCAATCTACATGTTTGCAAAAGTGATAGTAATAACACTGGGGTATTCTTGTGCCAGGGAGGAATCTTCTGCTTAGGGACTGTTAGCATTGTACTGAATTCTTGGCTTTAGAGAAGAGGCCTGTCAAGTTTAACAATGAGAACTGTAAACTTCTCCTTCTGAGGAGATCTGTGATGTTCTAGCAGCATTGCTGGCATTGTTTCCCATCTTCCCTAGAGCTTTCTTTATTTTAGTGTGGCTCAGACCCAAATTCAGTACTTTTGGAGTGGTTGGCCTGTGCCAATCTAGTAGTCTGAGTTAATGGTTTCATATTGTTACAATTGTCTTAGTGGCTGGAGTTCTCCATGTTGGCGCAAGCAGGGTGGTTTCTGTTACGCTGTGGATAATTAACTGTATGACTTTGATATGTGCAAAATACAGACATGCAAGATGGCATGTAGGAGGATATCCTTTATTGGCTTCTAATAACAGTGTGGAAAACAAAGCAACACAGAAGTCCTCCAAAACTGCAGAAGTAATGCCACAATAAATTAATCTTTCCAGTCATTATGTCCACAAGTGTGAAACAGTCTGAGAGATGGCAGATTCTTCCTCTACAAGAAATGCTGAATTCTGATAACCATTGAGTGATCCCTCATTTCTTCAATGTGCAAAGCTGTGAAACCCCAAGGGTTATTTTTTTCCCTTTCATTTCTCTGCTGACAAGTGGCATGGGAAGTGTAGAAAGAATTTAAAAATTTAGCTTTGAGAAAACATATTCCCAATGGGACCTACTTTATACACTGATTTCAATGGAAAACTATTTTCCTAAAGGGTTTTTTTTTCATCCCCTTTTCCAGCTTGCTTCATGAAACCAAATGTTTTACATAATATTGGAAATCAACCCCCACCCCTTACTTACTCCCTCCCTCTCTCTATCTGTCTCTCTGTGGAATAGGCAAATCAATAGAGAAGTGTTCAAGCTTTTGTTAAAATGAAAGAATGGAAAATTAAAGGAGGTTGTTCAGAGTAACAGTCACATAAAAATGTACAGCCTGTGGTTCTTGACTCTCTTTGACTGTAGAACTGTTGCTCATTTCTCTCCAGCTGCCTGTGATAAAGGTGCATATGTGGTCTGTATATAATTATATGAGGGTGTGCAAGAAAACCCCTGCACAGCCAGGATGATGTGAGGTTTCTCTATACACTCGTTATGTTCCCGGACTTTCAGATTTTTGTAGACAAAATAAGATTTCTTTCATTAAAATGGGATTTATTTGTGGTTCAATAGCCCGAGGCTGTAGAAAAACAGGGCATTTCACCATTGTGTCATTGAACACTGAACTCCTGCCTTTTAATTATATAGGTTTCCGACATCCAACCAGACTTCTCTGTTTTTTTCCTCCACCCTTTAAGGGAGATGACGCAATTGTGACATAGCCAGGCCCCAAATAAGAAATTCCTAACCCAGATGGACACAGTATAAACATTCAGATGCAGAGACACTTGGTTTAGTATTGCAGCAGGACCCAGTTGATTTGAACCACACTTTTCACAGGGCCTTGCTGGCCCCAAAATGAGAAATTATTGATCCAAATGGAGTAACATAAGGATTCTGTCATGCAGGGAGAGCTACGTGGAGGCTTCTCCCAGGCAGATGGACCAGTTGAACTGTCAGTGCTTTCCCTGGTGAGAAATGAAACTAGAACAGGTTTTTCTTTTTTCTTTTTTTTTCCTGGTTCATATGAATTCTTACCCAGTGGCATCTGAAAGTGAGGTATTTCTTGCTCTAAAGTGAAGGAACTAAAATGTCCTTAATTATGCAAAGGTAATTTAACCTGATGAACAGGTCAAATAGAAAGGAAATACAATCCAGCTTCACATAGATCAAGGAAATCTTCAGTCTGAAAATGAAAAGTGCTGAACTGTCCCGATTGCTATTAAAATTCAATTTGTGTTGCTGGTGTTCAACACCTCTGGAGCTCAGGCCATCTGGGTCCTTTCACATCTGTGATCCAGGCTTTCCAAAGGTCAGAAAAGCCTGATAGTCTAAATCTAACACCCAAGTCTGAGGTCATGGAGTCAGACTCAGCCCTGAAAAATCAGGAAGATCATTGGAGTTTGCCTGGTGCAGAGATTGACACCTTCAGTAATCTATTTCACACAGCAGTGAATAAGCAGACTTACAGTTAAGAAAGGAGCTGTATGAAACACTGAAGTGAAAATGTAGGAAATGTGTGTGTGTGTGTATATATATATGTTCTCTTTTTTTTTTTTTTTTTTTCTTTTCTGATGCAAAAGACCCATTTTTGGGGAAGAAATGCAGAAATAAAAATGTCCTCAAATGTTAATACCTCACTACTGTTTGATAAAAAAATGTCATTTCTCTGGCTGCATTAGCAATGAAGTTTGTAAAATTATATGTAGTAGAACATCAACTTTTTCAGGCAAAATTTCACAACAGTTTTCTGTTTCAAATAGCTCTAGGAAAAATATTAGCTGTTTGCCTTGTCATGTACTCAGATCCATAACGTAAAGGACCATGCCTTCTTCACAGAAAGACAAAGAAAGAATCAGCCATACATGTTTCAGTGTGCATACATAATAATATTTTTAACTATGGTATTATATCACATTAGGCAAAATTATCTGGAAGGATCTTAAAGACAATTCAAATCGAAGGATTTCTAAGCACCACAATAGGTGATACTTTAATCCAATTGAAAGTCAAGACTGGACATGTAGCATTCAGTTGCCAGGCTTTCATCAGATCCCACAAGAAGGCCTTACATCCCCCTTGGACCTGGTTCCATGCTTCCCATGAGATCAGGGAGGCTTTTAATAAGCCTTACTCCTGTCTCAAAGTAGTCCTGCAAACAAACTCAGGAGGAAAATGGTCAATTAAATGGCATAGGCCTTATTTGACTGCGCCTAAAACTTTTTCATATTTTCCAAATGATGATAAAGAATTTCAGTAGCACAAGGTCTCTAAAATCATTTAGATGCAAAACCTAAGCACTATACGGGCAGGAAATGTCCAGGTACTGAAGGATCCAGCTATCTTCCATGTGTAGTATGGTAGACCTTTACGAAAGCATTCCTGCCCGCATGGCACCTGGTGCAACAAGGTGCTGATGATGAAGTCTCAGGAATTCACCACAGCATCTCTTGATGTGTTATGTACTGGCTGATCTCTATGGTTCTCTACAAATGGCTAATGTCATCTTCACAATGCAAAAAGGTACCAGGAGAAAGAACGAGAATCTGACAGTGCTTCTCTCTATGGCTTATGTACACATATTTCCGTGGGGTGGAAGTGCAACATGAAGCACATCATGAAAACTGGTCACAGCTATTTACTCTGTATCGAGTGAGTTTTGGATGGGGCTGACAGCAGATAAGAGGGTTTATGCATTCCCAGGTGACTTAAAGGTATTGTACAGAGCAAATGAAACCTCAGGATAAGGGGGCAGAAGGCAACTTGAGCAGCTGTACAAAGGAGGAATTAAAAAACCTATGGTTCCCCCACCAGACTTCTTGTCCTTTGTATTACTATTTTTTCTAGCATCTTCTTCACGTTGCTGGAAAATACTGGGAGCAGCAATTGAGTTAAAGCTTGTCTGAATTATCCCTTTCATAAACCTGTGTCTTCGCTTTTTTAAAGTAAAGGTTTCCTTTATTAATTTTACCCAGCTAGCATTCACTTAGCATTTGCTTTGAGGGATAATTGACAGGTTGAGGCGACATTCGCCAGAATGAGAGCCATAAATCAGAAATAATTTCCAAAATTGGCTGGGGGGTTGATATGTTGAATAGGCAAATACAGGTAAAAATCTCTCTATTAGGCCTGACAGGAGCGGCAAATGTCAAGCAAGTGCTCCCTAATGCACCAGATTAGATTAATTTTGTGGTTCCTTCTTTGGGTGATTTTGTCTTTAGAATGCTACAGTGCTCAGACAATACTACCAGACTGCTCTCCTGGAGGGGGGCCGTTTCTATTTTCCTCTTAAATGGGGAATAACCAAAATTGCCATGGAAAAAAGTCATGACTTTTTAGACTCTTGCTTGGCTTTATGATAAATCCCTTTCATAGTCTCAGCTGTAAAGTAAAAACAAACAAACAAAAGCTTAAAAAACCCCCAAACCCCAGAAGATTAAAGCATTTGTCATGAGAGAGTGAGGAAGTGGGTGCTGTTTGGTCATCTGGGACAACTTGGGGTCCACTGTATTTGCCTGTTGAAGTCCGTGGTAGAATCATCTCAGCTGATTTGCATGAGGTAAAGTAGGTAGATGGCCTGGCAGAAAATTACCTTCAATTAGTTCTGTTCACTCGGTGTTTTTCTGTCAAGGCTGTCAAAACATTTCGCCAAGAGCAGTGCAGTTAGTAACAGATAACTGTTGCAAGGAAGTAAGTAACTACAATCTTTGACAAATAGAGAGCTCTGCTGTTGGTGATGTCAGAAACAGTGATCAGACACTAATGAATCCAATACCCAGAGTCCACAAAGCCAACTCTTCAAGTTTCATGCTCTTCACCACTTGGCAGCAAAGGTCAAAACAATCAGATTTATGAAAGTTAAAGTGGATTTGGTCAGTTTTTCCAAATCTTTTTCATGTCTTTCTGCTAAATAGGAGGTGTGTTTCCTCCAGGCCTTTTGAATGCAGGCGCACGCATGAAAAACACATACACTGCAAAAATGGCCAAAATTCAGTCCCAGAATAAAACTGTGAAAATTCACAGTTTCTTCCACTGAGCAATTATTTCAGTTTTCGCCAACAGGAATGGTGAGATTTAGCATCAGGTTTTTTTGTTTGCAACATAAATACTTGTAAAGCAAAAAACTGGTAGCTTTGCAAACTCTAGATGTATTTAAGGATCTTCTGTGAAATATGATGGATGAGGGGGAAGAGAAGAACAGCTCTTGTCATGGGAAGCCAGAAAGAGAAAAGTTCTCTGAGTACCCCAAGACTGAAGACCTTGAAAGATGGCAAGGTTAAGATAATGATACAAGACGGATTGCAGTTGATAGTGATGGCTGAAATGCATAGAGAAGTGTGGGCTGGTAATCAGACTGACAGATTGCAATATTTCCCACTACTCCTAATTTACTTCTTCCTTGAAGTCATAAGCAGGTCAGCTTCTCCATTCCTCTGCCTTAGATTTTATATCCGTGTATAACTCGCTGTACCAGAGTCAAAGATGAAGTTCAGTGCTGGGCTTCACCCAAGCTTGGATGCAAAATCTCTCCCCATAAGACAACCTGTGCATCTGTTCTGTATTTTCAGAGACTGGAAAGCAGACTGGCTGCTTCCCCAAGACTACACGTTTACACTCACTGTAAGGGACTTAAGATGTGGTGTAGGGACACCTCTTTCTATTTACTTCAAATCCTGCTGGAAAGACTGTCTCCCAAGAGGACAAAGCGGGTATGGCCAAAGGGGATACGGCCAAAGGGGGTATGGCTTGTTTAATCTAGCAACATTCTGGCTGAGAAGGGTATAATCACTCTATAAATGCACCAGGAAGAAACTGATATGAGCGCAAAGAGTTGTATAACCAAAGAGCCAATGTTGACCCTGTAACAAAACCCTGTAAACTAACCTTGTACCAGCCTGTACCCTTAGGCTGGAAATTAGAAGAAAGTTCTTGGAACTGTTTTCTAATAAGGGAATAGGGGAGCAAACTACTAAATCAGCTAAAACCTCATGATAATTCTATTAATATTGTTATTATGCATGAAAGTTATCGCTACTGGCTGTGAGTTCGACTTGATCAAAAGCACCCCTTGCACAATCACATTTCTGGTGTAGGAAAGAGGGAAAACAGGTATCTAGTACAAAACTTTGTTTATGTTAGCAAAGAGAGGCAATTTAACTGATAACACTTGTTTCTCACAGCTACTTTCTTTAGGCTTAGAGAAGGCATTTCAGCAGCTCAACTTGAAGCCAAAAGCACAGGGAAGAAAATGGCTAGATGTGTACAAGGCAAGTTGGGGGCAGTATACTTCAAAAGTCGCATGCTTACTAGTATTTTATTTATTTTATTATATTTTATTTACTATTTTATTTTATTTTATATAAACATACAAGTAGAAGTAGCTACATATTTATCTTGGACTTTGATCCCCCCCTCTCCACTTAGAGGTAACACACCTTCTTGAAGAGCTCATCACATTGAGGACTGTAAGTGAAATGCACATGAAATCTGGTACTAATAAAACTAGACAAAGACTAGGAGCAGAAGTAGACTCACCTAGGAGTACATTTCCTATCACAGGCACCTATGGTTTGATGGGCCACATACATTGAATGTAGCTCACAGCCAACAAAGCTCTCCAGACTTGAGATCTGACTACCCCCTCCTACCAAAAAATTCTCAGATGTGGAAAAGACTTATTGGAAAACCTCTCTGAGGTTCACCCAAGGGAGATTTTTTTTTCCTCTTCTCAAATGAGAGGAGTGTCTAACAATACAGTAGCCATAACTATTCGAGTTTGGTCTGCTCCAGTCTGAACACCCACCGTGTATATTTCTAAACCGTTTGCCCTTCCCTAATTCTTACAAACCACTTTACAACTCAAGTCTAATCAATAACAACTGTGTGAAACAGCACTCAGACAGTAAAGAAGTTGGATTTCCCCTTAATAGCCCTTTAAAGGAGTTTTAATTAATTCCATGCGCTTCTGTAGGATTATCAACTTTACAGTATGACTGCATGTGAAAGCTTTAAGACATTTCACTTATGTCTGCAGGATGTTATGTTACAAAACTGGTTTTCATGGCTTGTCACTGCTCCCCATTAGCTTCTTGATTAATCCTAAAATCCCACTTCTCCTTCCTTTTCTACTTTGACTAGCCGTCTCCACAGGTTCTCCTGTTGGCCCCTCTTACATCCCTTCTCCTAGAGCTTGATCCAGCTCTTAGTAAAGGAAATAGGAAGATTTCCACAGATGGTTATGGGAGCTTGGCAGGATAATTCCTTCCTTTTTGCTTACTCCTCAGTGAAGCCATTTAGCTAAGGCTGTGCAACAAATCCATTGCACAGCTCCGGTTAGAAGCCAGCAATCATTAGCTCCTACCCAGATGCCTGAATTTCCTCACATTTTTCAGTTTCCAATGAGTATTTCTTTTCTTTCATTGCCTCCAGGTTCCTCTCAAATCCTGCTCCTCTTTTCACTCCTTTGGTTCTCTTTAGTTCTTATTTCCATTCCTTCCATTTCCTAAGTCAGGTCCTCTTTCCAGGATATGTTAGTTCCTGACATCCTGCACCTTTTCCCCTTGTGCCGCTGATCCTTGCCTCCCAGTTCTTAGTACTGCTGAGCCATTCATCTCATTTCCATTAATCACACAAGACTTGTGCTAATTATTGTTCAGCTGAGAAGATCTGAAATAGCATCAGAAATGAAAGGGAGCAAGAAAGAGAGGAAGAGAGAAAAGATTTGCTTTTTTTTTCCGCCATCATATTTACAGCCAGTAACTTTTCTTAATGAGCTTATGAAAGGAAGGCAAGTGATGTTAGTGCAGGAAAGCCTGAGCGCAGTGTGTAGTTAGAGGCTAGAGTTCATGAGCTGTCCAGAGCATGTTTTATCAGGTCACCGAGTCAGACGCACTATAGGGCAATTTCTCTTTCTCAGCATTAACCCTCAACTCTGAGTCTTTGCTGGAAAGGCCTCCCCCTTCACAAACACTCCAGGATAAGATGATAAGAAGATTACAAGTAAAGCCTCTCTTTAGCAATTCCACATCTCCTGTCAGACACAGCAAGTTAAATTACAGTGCAGGCTGCAAATGCATTGATCATCCACTCAGCTCCTACAACCCAGGGGTGAAAAGATCCATGCCGAGGATAAGTGAAGTAATCTCAGGAAAGTTTATTTTAGCTGGGAGGGGTTAAACAAGTTCAATGAGGCAAGGCTTCAGGAGGGCGCTGGAGCCAAGTTCAGCAGTGTCTTGTTTGTGCAGGTACAGGCTGTGGGTTATACATGCCGCAGCTGTTCAGGTCTCCTCTGGCACGCTCATACCGCGCCATGCGAGCTGAAGTCCCTCCCCGATGGTGATGGGGAAGTGCTCCAGTCATTCCAACAAAAGCCTCCACACATTTGCCGTAACCAAAGACCCATCGCTACAGTAACTACCTCTTTATTGCAGTAACTCTATGCTGCTGAACTTGTGAATTATATTCGCAAGAGCTCCCCTTTTTAAATAGGTGGCAATAGCATTCGTTTTACCTATAAAATCTATACTGTGTTTTATGGCAGAAGAAATAAACCTCCCTAAGCAGTTTTGACTGAGAAGGCAGGATTGTCCATTTTAAAGATAAAAAAAAAAAAAAAACCTTATAAATCATTAGGAGTGCTTATGAATTCTATTCATGACTGCCTTCTTTATTAAAAAGACCCATTGTAAAATGGAAAGTTCAGAAGGCTTGGTGGTGAGCGAAAATGAATTATAATGACATCACTGGGTCATGAACTAGGCCCACTGGCTACTTTCCAGAATAAAATTGACTGGAAAGATCAGATGAGCCCATTTGTACTGAGAGACATCTGGGTGGCAGCCAGAGAATCTGGGTTCAAGCTCCCTATTTACAGAACATGCTTCCCTTTCCCCTTTCATTACCAGGAGTAATCTGGATTTCCCAGGCATGATATGTGGGATAGTGATGTCACTTGATTCGAATTCCAGGCGGATTTTCCCCAGAAAAGTTCTTCGTACTCCTCGCTCGGTGAAGGACCTTGTGAATAACGCGAACATGTCAACATCCAGCTGACACGTACAGTACATTCTCACTGCACTGCTGATGGGAAGCATTTTACCTTCAAATAAGCATAATTTGTCAGACTTTTCCATCGCTTTTTCCTCCTCGTCTCTTTCCCAGATAATAAACAGTGTCTGAAATGCAAAAGAAACTCATTTCTGCTAAGAGGTCATTTGTAAGCCTTTAAGGGCATTTGCTCACAAAATGAGGGGATAGCATTTTTCCCCCCTTTTTGTCTTAACTTTTTCTGTTGCCTTTCTAAATGCAAAATGACATCTCATTCAAAGCTTTCCAGTGTCATCTTCATCTTTCCTATTCTACAATTTATACTTCTTTGATATTGCTTGAGACTTGAAGGAAGCTTTTACCTAATACTGTAATACCTATTATCTGAAACACTTAGGTGCACATACACTTGCCAAAGAGCAATAATGCAGATCAATTGGATGTCAGCAGTCCAATAAGGTGGAATAGTATATTTTCTGGGGAAGAAAAGATGTCTAACCATCTGACCTTAGCACTGGCACCATCTCAATATTAATATATTTTATGCATGCATGTGATAACGTTTTACCTTCCTTATGGTCCTGCAGGGAAGTTTCTCTTCTCCATACTGAGGATTATTACCTATTCAGAGGCGGTTATGATTATAGATACTTACTAAGACAAGAATAATTGACCATAAAAACCCTTTTATATTCCCACAATTATTTTTGCATTGACTAAAAGTGTCAAGAAAATCTAATTTTATTAGCAGGTCCCTGGTTTTGCTTTCATTTAACTTACAACTAGGTTTCCTTTCCCACCCCAAGTATGTTTTCACTTTGAGGCATTTGGCAATGATGTAAAAGAACAATTTGTCACAAGATTCCTACTGGGAGCACATGGATCAAATATCAAAGTAGATATGATATATCTACAGGAGAGGGAGCGGGCTTGAGAAATGTATCAAGACCGTGTGTACATGGAGGAGTGTCAGAAGACATCTCTATGAAGATTCCAGCAGTCATAAGCAAGTCCACATAAACCAAATAGTCTAACAGAGAGATGGAGTCAAAATAACATTTCATGACAATTTCGGAAGATAGGAACTGAAAATCCAGTTCTGCTGCAAATGTGACATTCAGGCCATTCTTCAGTAAAATTCAATAAAAGCATTAGAACCCTATGAGGTTACCTGAGAAGACTTATCAACTGAAACAACATTAACAGGGACTATCCATGAGATACAAGTAGTTAATAATATAGATAAGTGTGATAGCAGAGTGACAGGTTCTCAAACACAAGTCTGCTAACTCTAGGTGAATTAACATTTTTCTTCTAGCAGATATTTACTTAAAAAAAAAAAAAGCAAAAACAAAACCCAAACCAAAACAAAATAAAACATGCTGTCCTTGCCTTCACCTGGAGATGGTAAAACTGAAACCCAGGTGCACTGGTTCCTCTCCTTGTTTGAGGGAATGTGCTGGCAATTCAGTCAAAGGAAAAGAAAATTCAACAGGCCTTGATGCTGCAATTATTACTACATTTATCCTTCATGTCATCATGGATGTTTTCTGAAATCCAGATCTCAAAGGATGGGATTTTTTAAAGGCACTCGCAAGTCTCTGAAAAAGTGTAGTTCACTTAGGTGTTTCTGACAATCCAGTCCAAATAAGTTTACGGGACTCTTGATGCAAATGCCTTCTCTGTTGCACAGATTTTACTGTGGCCCAAAACTCGTTATATGTGAGTCCTCGAAAATTTAGCAATATCCAAATCCAGGTTGACCTAACCTCCGTAAAGCACTATGGAGGCTCTGAAAGCAATCTGCGTACGCATTTCTGCACTAAGGGCAGGACAGAAGCATGTGATGGGGCTCCAGTATAAAGCAAGTGTGCCTTTCTCCTGATCCAGGCCTGAGGTTTGTTCCAGGTATATCTCTCCATGTGAGTACTACTGAGTGATACCTACTGAGTTTACCATAGAAGCTATTCTACATTTTGTTGCTCTTTTTACCTGAATAAAGGATTTCAGGACTTGGCGTGATGGTAACCACACAGCTAACTGGAAACTTTTCAGTAGAATATGCTATTTCAAAGCTGAAATGATTTGAGGAAATATTGCATCTTCAACAGCGACTGTATTTACAGAACTTCTAAGAGGAGCGTGGCAACTTTCCCTGACGTGGAATTTGGTTCACTTTCTGCCTCTGCTATGGGTTTTGTGTGTCATCTGGGCCAAACTCTTTTACTATCTTTAAACTTTGTCAGCTCTTTCCTTCGGAATTTACTGCCCTCATAGTCAAAGCATTCACATTTCTTAAGCTTTGGGTAGTTTATAAGTCCTTGCAGAAAGCACTTGTAAGTGCAGGATGCTCCATGGTCCAGCACATAGCTGAAAACTGACTTCCAGCTGCTATGCTTGTTCAGTATGACTGGGCACATACCCTCTGGAGGACACCCTTGACTCCTCCTGAGGCTAAACTTGAAGATTTGCCAGTAGTCTGGAAAACCAGGCGAGTCTTGAAGTTACCCTTGGATAGGTCCTTGAGATAAAGAACAGGTGTACCCTCGGCCTTTGCAAAACAGAGATAAATATCACTTCCATTTCCAAGAAATGTTGCTCTCAGCTAAGAAAATGCAGCTGCCAAAGTCGCCACAAAAAGGAACCACTACCTCCTCCCATGTAGGGACATAGTGTGGGTTATTTTTGAGAGTTGCTGTCCTACAGGATTTTATTATCCTAAAAGATTTGTAAAGCTAACTTGAAATATTTTGTTCATCAAGAGCATAAAACAACATGACAGAAGAATTCCTTCCTAGATAGATTATATCCATGAATGAAACTTTAATTGTTTAGGTTAAAACTGTTTAAGGAAACCTGCACATGAATAGGAAGTCAGGCTTTTAAGAAAGACAGTCATAAATATAAACAAAAACGTGATGCCAAAGAGCAATTACTGCTTTGTTCCTTTTTTGAATGACAGCATGCCTTAAACTCATTCATTTCCAGTTCTGACTTGCTGTAATGTGTAAAAATACTACTGTAAATCCACTAAATAAGCTTTGTCTTTTTCTCTTGAGGTTTTTTGGCTTTTGTCGACTTTCTATGCAATGTTTTCCCTTTATTGTGCAAGGCACAAAGGTTTCCACCTCTTTTTTTAACTTTGTTTGGAATGGCAACTATTCATAACTGACTTACCTGGAAATGTTTCACAGATACAGACAGAGATTGTGCTCACCAGTGGGAGTGCTAACAAACTGACTGCCAGTATTTTAAATGCCGTGACATGTAGAGTCAGTGCAGATCTAGATGGTTCTAATTGCTTGCAGTTGTTGAGTGACTGTCAAAACCATTTATTCTTACTGCGGATGGTAAATTTTTGGGGAAACGTCATTGTAGACAAGAAGGTAGATTTTTCAAAGGCACAAATGGTAGTCAGGCATCTCGCTGCCATTCGGTCCTTTGAAAACCCTGCCCAGCTCCTTAGACAAGTTGCCTGGCAAACAGATGTGCAAGGATAGATCGGACATTTAGGTATCAACACCATCTTTGAACTTCTTGGATGAGGAGTCTGCCAACATTTTTTTTGGCCTTTCCTCTAACACTTAATGTCTTCTAAGATGAAACACTAGCAAGTTCTTTAAGCTCTTGTTATTTTAAATACAGGCCAAGACCTTTAACGAATTTGCTTAGTGGTGGCAGAGGAGGAAGAAAGATTTGGTCCTAAGTGTTGTTCAATAGCATGTCTTGGTTTTCTCTGGATGGTAGCCAGGACTGATATTTAAGAGGTGTTTTGCTGATGGGCTATCCTACCTCAGTGACAATAACAGAGTAGCGTAGTCCCCAGCAGCCTATCCATCTAGCTAAATCTAAGAATAGATTCATAAAATCAGAGCAAAATCACAGAAGAGACTGCAAGAATTTAACTCACATTATCAAAAGAGAAAGGAATATAATCCTCTTCTAGAGCACTGGTTCTCACACTTTGGGGGCAAACAGAGCATTGTCAGCACTCCAAATTTGTCATGAACCACCAAGCGTAGTTAATCAAACTTTTAATTGAAAAAAAACCCAGAAAGATAGTAGAACTTTAACCACAAAGATAATAGGACTTTGAAGACCACCTGCCATAATCTCACAGACCTCTGATTGCCCTCAGACTAGAATCTGAAAGTTGTTTTTTATGGTTTCTCAAACTATCTGCACAACATTGTAAATAAAAAATGTTAAGAATTAATGAAATATCAATAAAAAATTCATTGACTGTTTAACTTATAGTGTTTTGAATGCCTTAGATTTAAAAGTGTGCATGTAGTCAGAAACAATTTTGCCTATATCTGTTCTCAGCCGAAACCCAGAATTGGCACTGGGAGCATGTAGCGATTTCTAAAAGGAAAAGAAAACAAACAAACAGAGAAACTACTGAGACAGTGGTGAACTACTGCTACAGTACTAGAGATGTGACATGGAGATCAGCCTATTAGGAAATGGAGATAGGAAAATTAAATTCATTTGTTATTTTATTTCATTCACTATCTATATTGCTTTTTGAAGATTAGGACACTAAGATCTTGCAAACAAAAAGGTGATTGCTATATTTCACTCTAAATTTTCTTCAGATTGAAATAGCACTTTTTTTTTCTAGAATATAAACATTTACATTTTTATGTTAATTTCACAATATATGGTAAAAAATTTGCTAATTGCTGATGGACTTTTTGAGGTCACAAAGAAAATCTCCCCATTTTACTGCAAATTAAAATGACCACCCATGAAGTAAAAAGTTACAAATAATTTCAGCAGGTGTTTTAGTTTAAAAAAAGGCCCAAAACAAAATCATGGAAAACTTGATGAAAAAAGAGTCAGTCTTATATCTAAGAAGACAGAAACTAGAAGCAACTTTAAAGTATCAACAGCATTCAAGAACCATTTTCTCATTTTCATAAGGTGCCTTTGGTGCCTAAAGAACATGCTGAGACATGACATAGTTAACAAGCTGGACTTAACATACCTTCTGTCCACATGTGAAGACCTTGATGTGGATTCTACTGCTAAAAACCTGTTTAGATAAATTGAGTGACTATTAGCATCTGCCCAGATCTATAGCACCAAAGATCCAAACTGCTACTGGGACCAATTAAGCAAATTCACAGTGTTATCAATGGGTGGGCTCCACAGCACCTTCTGAGTCCTGAAGATAGATAAATCAATATATAAATACATACATACTCATAAAATGGATGCAGCAGGTTAAGGTATAAAAATTACTGAGGACATTAAAGTAGAGAAAGCTTTCTGTGGGACTTTTAAAATTTACTTTAACTGGAACCCAAAGTCTTGGACCTTGGAAGAGGTCTTAATTTTCACCAACTCTAAACTTTCTAATGTGATATAAGATTTCAGCATTGAGACAAAAGATGAGGAAAGCTTAACCCACGATTACTCATCTAATAAAGTCCAGAGCTTTGCTCTTAAGCGGCTGATATAGCCAAATTTTATCTGAAATAAGCATCTGAACTTCTGGGACGACCTCCAAACCTTTTATGATATGTCTAAAATACACCCTTTTTTAACAGTCCGTATGCTCTTTGCCAGTCTTCTACCTCCAAGCACAGGCACTATACAGCCAACTCTTAATGTATATTAAATCCCCTGGTAGACACTCTTATTCAGAAATAAAGTTCCCTTGATCTACTGCAGCTTTATCCTCCCATTTTAGTCTCTCACATTTGAGAGTTCACTTATATGAAGATTTCATAAGTGTAACAAAGTGATAACTTATGTTCTGATTTCTGCTCTTTTTCTCAGTTTTCCATAACTCTCCTAAGTGTCCCCATAAAGAAAAACCTCTTGGGGTGAGGAGGAAAGTGACTCACAGTACCCTAAACTGTAGGAGCAGGACTGCAAGGGACCTTTTGCCTCTGTCTCTGCCCTCCTACGTTTTATATGCTGCTCCATTCCCTTTCATGTAATTAATCTGACAAGTTTTTGAACAGCTGTCTAACTTTTTCCCTGAGCCTCGGGTAGAAAATTTTTATCTTTGCTAAGAACAGCATGGAAAACTTTTCCAAGTCAGTTAACAGTTTGTCTCACTGTGGGTTTTTAAAGTCTGAGTACAGATTTACAGCATGTTTTATGTATATTTTTTTAGTCCCAAGGTCCCTTCTCTTCACAGATACATACACAATGTGTCATGTAGAAAATATAAATTGTTGATTGTACAGGCACTTTCCTCCTTTTTAAACCTTTCCAAAGGTCTTTTTGTTAAATACACCCAGACACCGTTTGACAGATGAGGGGCTAATTGCTCTGTGAATTACCTCTATCGATTCCTGTTTCATGTTGAGCCAAACAAACAAAAGATATTAATGCTTCGAAAAAAATGAATGATGACCTTTCTCTGCAAACACAGCTTGCGGCCTCTGATTATTGGTGATTCCAAAGAGCAGCGGTCAATCGCAATAGCTGTAACGCTATGATCACTATAATAAGCTTGCCTGACCTTCTCTGCCATGTTAAGTGGTTTAAATTTATTTGCCCAACAACAGTGGAGCTTTCATTTAAAGTCACAGAACATTCAATTCTATCTAAAGATCCAGGCTATTTTTGTAAAGCTTTACCTGTTTAAAAAAAAAAAAAAGTGCACCACTTGGACATGATGATAATACTGGATATAAGGCATAGCCAAGGAGTTATTTTAACCTGCATAATCAAGAGTTCTTGTTACGGCTCGAACAGCGTGGATTTTTCTTGAGCATTTTGCCTTCCTACTGCTCCACTCATCTTAGAATTGTAATCTATTTTGCTCTCTTCCTTCAACAGAGTTGCAGTTGGGCACTATCTTTGTCGTTATCCCGGGTGGACTAAAAGAAAATCATTATCATTGAATGTAAATGCAGTCCTAAAATCCAGTCCCTGTAAGCGAGATTTCCCCAGAAGTGGTCGATAGCAGAGTTTGGCTACAAGCAAAACTCCTGCAAGCCCTTCATCAACGTTCTCTCTCTTTTCCCTCTTCCTAGCCAGGGTTAGTGTGAGAAAAAAGTAGAAATCAAGGTGAGGCAAACCAAAGAAAATGAAGTGCTTATCTTTTTGCTGGAAGCTGTCTGAAAATTTGCTAGAATATTCTTTATCTTGAGATTTCCACCTCCCTCCTTGGTTTCCTATGGACAAGAAAAACGTGCAAGAGAATCCTTCGTCTTGATGACTGCGATAATATGACACTGTATCCATAAAATGGGAATAATAATCCTTAGTCCCCTTTTCAAAGTGTTTTTCTAAGTGTTGGATACAGCAACCTCAGTGAAGTCCTTGGGAATTCAACATTCATTTTGATCACTGTTATAAGCCACTGTAGTCTGGTATCAAATGAAGGCTGAAATACAGCAACAGGAAAATACCATCTAAATTTGTTCAAGACAGAAATACAGGATCAGAAATGATTCCTGGGGGAAACCAAAGCCAGCAGAAAGCTATTCACTTCTCTCAGGCTCATTTTTAAAATCCTATTTACCCTCCTCTCTGCAAGGAAGCAAGCCCACTATTGCGTGGGAAATACCCTCTGCTTCCACACATACCAAGTACCAGCTTAGGGTCAGGGCTCAGCCCAACTCCACCACCTGCCCACAAGGTTGCCCTCACCCTCCTGGTTGCCATCCCTGGGTGCTGAGCATTCCTGGAGCTTGGTTGGCTGATGGCCTCTGAGCATGTGGATTCAGCCAGCATCCAGTCCGTGAGCCCCACTTCCAGCCTGATTGCTAATTCTGCTCTCTGTTCCCCCAAAATACAAGGGAATCTGAGGAGAAGCCACAAACAGTCATCAAGGTGACTTTGCTCTGAGTGCAAGGTAGGATTAAGAGGAGAAAGGAAGCTCAGATGGGTTGGTGGGCTGGTGGCATCCTCAAAGGCAGTTTTGAGTAACGATGTAAACGTGTTTAGCTTGAGGAAAACTTGGACGTGCAACAAAGCTGAGTCAAGTGCAGGAGGATAGTACCTGCCAAAAGAAGTGGTGAATCAGGTAGTCAAGCCATGAAAAAGAATACAGGAAGAAGAAATGTGGGGAAAGTACCCTAAAATTTTCTCTGTGGATATACTGGCACAGAGCATGGCTGTAGAGGATGTTTGTGTCTGTGAAAGAAACTTCTTCCCTAAATGAATTTATTATCAAAATGCCCCTGAGGCTGGAATTTAATTTCAAATAGAGCTTAAGTAATCAGACATCTATGTCTTGGAGCTGTGAAAGTCTGAGGCCTGTTGTGCTGCGAGAGACAGCTATATCTTTAACATCAAAAATTAAAGTTCTGAGAAAAGCGTGTTTCAGGCTTAACGAAATTCTGATGCATTTATGTATCCATATCAGAGTCACGCCCAAGGAAGGAACAGCCCTTTTAAACCTTTATGTGCCAAATAGCCTTGAGTCATGAGAGTGGTGTAAAGGATGAAGTCTTGGTGGCCAGACCCAGGAACTAGTTGTCCTTTCTCCCCACCTAAGCAGCCCCATTCTCATTGCAGTTATTGGCCAGCTTGGCTGTCACGGAGAGGGGCGGTTCATGGAAATCGTAGCGTAGTGTGAAGCACCACTCTGCATCAGTAGATCGCAGTAAAGTTGGAAGTCCAAACCAGAAGCACTTTTTATAGAAGGGGAAACTGAGGCACAGAGATGGAGAGAGGCGCGCAAGCAAGGAAGAAAAGGGAGAAATTTGTCCCTCTGATCCACAAAGTTTCACTTTTGGGATTCACGAGAGGGATTGTGATAAGGAACTTTCACAAATTCCTCCTGCTGCATCTTTTTGCACATTTTAAACCAAATATATTGAACAAACCTTGAAATAAAGAGGCATCTGGCTAAGTACTGAACAGGTGTTGAAAATATGTTCACACAGTTGTCAGGGTTTTTCGATATACCAATATTCTGGAGGCACTAGGGGTTTTTTGTTTGTTTGTGGTTGTTGTTTGTTTTTAATGAAGACATCTTCAGCATTTTTGCCTGGGCTGTTGAGTGCAGAGGAGGTGGGAAAGGAGAAGTGCAGTCTTCCTACAGGCCAAAGCCAACTTGATTAAGGATTAAAACTGTTTTCGCCTGTTATCTGCTGTAAGCTTTTCTCATTTGTAAAAGGGGTTGGTGCTCTCAGACCAGTCTGTTACTCCCAGTGCTGTATCTTCCTGTAGCTATTATTTTTTTCCTCAAAAGCACCCAGGACCCAGGATGCTCCTGCTTCCAAGAAACTGCTCCAGAGCTACGAAGTCACTTTTACCCAATCTCATGCAGTCACTCCAGTCCCTTACAAGTTCTTTTCCAGTGCGTTTTCCTCAGGAGTAAACTGGACTTTGAAAACATAGAAGGAATATAAATAAAAATCTCTGATAAACATTTTAACTAGTTGGTGGTCCTGCAAAGTGTATTTCTCACCCTAAAAAGCAGATGTTGTGTGAGTTTTCCTCAGCCTACCAGCCCCTTTGATTTCAAATAACACCACTGTGTTGGGTAGAGTACAATATACCTTGGCGGGGAGACTGGTTTCTTAGTGATAGGCTCCACCAGCATAGCAGACATTTGGACTGGTTTCTCACAAGAGTAGCTCTTCTGAAATGCCATTTCACACCAGCTGGGGATCTGCTCCTTAAGAACAAAGGAAATAAATTACAGCGAGTCCCTAAAGACAGATAGCTGGCATTTCCTCCCACTTGTGCCTCCACCAAGTCAAAAATAACTTCTGTTCAGGAGGCATCACACACAGATGAGGATTCAAGCCATTCTCAAATAGAGGATGCTGCTCTGCCACTGTTTCTCTGAGAACACCGATATGCCACATTTCTGGCATCAATAGGCTGAATGCGATAATATATGGATCTCCAAGTATTTTGGATGTTATAGGACATCTCCCAGTGGAACATCTGCAGTACTTAGCTCAAGGGATGAAAAGCTTGTGAAGTCCTATTCTCACTGCCAGATGGGATATAGGACTTTCTCCCTTGGCTGAGAACCTTGCATTTCAAATCCTGTCTAGGTAAATTACCTTTCCAGGGCTGGGTATTTCCGTTTTGGATATTCCTTGGAAGTAACCTTCAGGGAATTGACTAACTTCTTAATGGCTTGGTCAGGCAAGAAGGAAGGAAACTTGCACTGGTCCAGTGGGAGGCACCACTTGAGGCAGTCAGCATCCTGCAATTCTTCCAACTCAGTGAATCATAGTAGTTTAACTGTCTTTCAAGGGCAAACTTCTTCCTCTCAGATAGGGCCAAGGTAGCAAAGGCAAGGCCTAAAATAGTTCCAGCGAACATTTGGCTTTGAAAACAATTTCAAAGAGTCACTGCTGACTGCTAGGAAGAAGTCTAGCCTTGATCTGGAAGAATTGGACAAAGAATATCTCTTTGAGTCTAAATTATGGAAAACAAGGACATATTCAAAAAACGAGAATCATTCGTAAGATTTACTTAATATCTCCATGTAGCATTCCAAGGAAATGTCCAAGCAACAAGGCTTGCCTTTTCTTGTGGTTGCTGGAGATTAGAAATAGCCTGATACCTGCCTAATTTCCTGATATTATACTATATTATATTACATTATATTATATTCGAATTAAAAGCAGCTACAGACCTTGCTACAAAGAAAGTTCATGGTAGCACCTTAATCTCTCAACTGTAAACACGGCCATGGCTCCAGGGGCTGTTTTGTGCTTTTCTTTACAAAACACTGCTTCACCTCCTCAATCAGTTGGGTTTACATTTACATTTTGCTGTAGGTTCTATTTCTAGTTCAGAGCTATGCTTTTCCAGGTTAACTATAGCCTCCAGACTTTTTAAGAAGCTAATGTCTAGTGGCTAGACATTCACAATAGGTTAGGGCATCGTATCCATCAGGACCTAAGTCTTGTATGGTAAGTGAAGAAAATAGCTGGGTAAGTGCTTCAGTGCTTCTTCAAGCTCCTCAAAGGGGGTTTGAATATAATAGTGGGTCAAACAGATTTCTGTAGATAATATCTCATATCTAATGGGGGGAATTTAAAAACAAGGTCAGGTACTAGGAGCTTACGGTTGCAATTCAGATGCCAGAACTAGAAAGAGGTGTCCATTTAGTCTGACATCCTCATAAGAGGCTTCTTTTGAGTATATCTCTAGTGTCTCTTGGTATGGTGACAACAAGTAGGAGCCAAGGAGACAAATAGGAAGAGCCTTGTGCACAGTCCTTAGACAGACTTTTTGAGTGTTTTATCAGAATCATATCAACATTTTACCTAATATGGAATCCAGATTCATCTCTTCTTGACTAGTTACATCCTCTGATAGAGTTCTGTAGAAGGTTTCTCTTCCTTCCCTTGAATCGAGTAATAGTGATAATTGATTAATTGATTCAAGACAAAAAAGCTGGGCTGCATTCCTGGCAGAAATCACTGTGAACCAAAAGCTTTTTCTACAAAAACTTGTTTGAAAATTAATTATGGGAGAAAATCAGGAATGAATGCTATCTTTCTTTTAAAAAAAACAAAACAAAACCCAAAAAACGTTAGGTTAAAACACAGATGTTTGAATCTGTTTCCTTGAAGGTGTTATAGGTAATATCAGTTAATAAAATCAAAATGTTTTTAAGAGTCAAATATACTTCCTACATTTATTTGTTTTAATAACATAACATACATTATATGTTTTGTATAACCTTTCGCAACTTAGCCTACTTCAGCAGTAAAAACAGAGAGGTTTTGCTACAAAACTGAACTGTCCAGTATTCAAACACTGCCCTACTGTTTAACAGGATGCAACAGAAAAAGGCGAGCTATGCATTAAAAGAAAATACAAAAATGGTTGGCATCAGAAACATTTTTCTATAGCAATGTTCATATGAAATTGAAATAACTATTCAAGATAAATGGCTAACCTTCATACATATGGCCCATGCAAGAATTAAAATCTATTCTGTATGAGCAGAAAGAGATTTTTCATTCTTTCTAAATAATTGTTTAAAAAATATTTCAGTCCAAATTATGAACGTCAAGCCTACAAAATGTTATTTTTAAACATCAAGCTGTTTTCTTTTACTAAGAGAGAAGCCAAGGAATAAATTGCTAAATATAGTTTATATGTTGGAAACAGTGACACAACCTTCATTCTCTTGGTGCCGTAAAATATGTAACTTTAAATATAAATTTTACAGAACACTATTTTCCTCAACAGAGATTTCATTTCACTGAGTGAATCACATTAATAACACTTAGCTTATATAGTGCTTTTCATCTGTGGATCTCCCAGCACTTTACAAAACGTAAATTCATTACCAATATTTTACAGAGATGCAATAAGGGATTTGCTGAAGGTTACACAGTGAATTAGTAACACAGCTGCTGAAGGAGTGAAGTCCCAAAATCTTGTTCCTTGCCCATTAGAATTCAATGACCTGTACATTAGGGGGGGTGTTTGTCCTTCTTTCAGCATGTGTCTCTGGAAAAACACCCTGAGAATTTATTACAGTGAAGCAAACCAAGTCAGGTATCATGCAACATTTTGTGATCCAGCCACCTGATATTTGTTTGCCCTATTTGCCATTGTGATGTGTACATGAACAACTGAGAAAGCCAGGTGTGAAACACCTACACACGGAACAGTCCATGATGAAGGAACTTACACTTGAGCAAGACCTGGAGAAAAAAAGAAAGAGGTGTGACCCTGAGCATTTGACAAGTGCCCAACTGAGTTCAGTGCACCTCTCGACATTCTTTGTGGGTTACCTTGGGAATGAACAGCTTGGTGGAATGACAAAAGGAGGAAGAAGAGATGAGAAGATGAATATAAGAAGGGTCTGAATAAACCAAAAAACCAATAGAGGAACAGTCCAGAGCGGTACATTCAGCCACGGTCATGGCTTTCTGCAGGGATTGCTCCAGCCTCAGTCTCAACGTGGCTTTTCCTCCTACCTTTCTAATACGGGGTCTGTCCCACACTGAAGGGTAGGGAGAGAATGGAAGAAATTAGAAATGAAGACATGAAAGAAATTCATGAGTACAAGTGCTCTGTAGCCACTATCTCCAACCCTTCCCCAAGCAGTAGTATCTGTGTTTGTTACTCCCTGCTGGCTCCTTAGTGTGCTTAGAGAGACAGCCTGGGGGACTCACACCATTTCCCAACAAAGATAGATATCTTCCTCATAAAAATTATCTGCAATCGATAGGAATTTAAATGGAGACAGCAAATGACAACACCCCCAAGTTCTCTGTATGCTGCAAAGCAACACTCTCTCCAGAACTAGTGGCTCACTATTTTCCGTCAGAAACGGCATTCTTTTGTCAAGTATATGAAAAAAACTTTAAAAGTGAATATAACAATTCGTGATCTTGAACTTAGACTCTTTGTAGAAAAAAAATCTATTCTTCGGGTAGTTTTCTAAATTCCTAACTTTACTGGTTAAAGGATGGGATTCTGGCCACTCCAAACTCAAATGACAGAGCTGTAAATTTGGAGGAAGCATTTCATTTAGGAGACTCACACTGGATCTGTGTGGATGCAATTGGGAGCAGGACGTGAGAAACCAGCATGTCAGAGCACACTTGCATCTGTTCCCAGAACTCTTGAAGAGAAAAAAAAAAGTTTTCTGATACTTCATTTACAGTCTTGCTTTTAGCAGTACAATAAAATCCGACATATCATACCCTTGACAGATGTGGAGTGGTGTGTCTCTACATAAATAGGATTAATTAGATCATTGATTCACAGCAGCTGAAAATCCGGCCCTCTATTCTACAGCACATGTCAATGTTATTACACAAACAATAGGATTTGCTTAACAAAAATATAACTCTGGTCTTTTCAGGTATCACTGATACTTGATTGTTTGGAGTATTGGCTTTCTGACAGGATTTGGAATGAAGCCATTTTTATTAATTTAGTTATTTTTGCTGATATAAAAGGTCGTCTATCATGTTAATGATGTATCGGTCTGTGGTACCACCGAACAATAATTACAGAATGTTCCTAATAGTAAATCATTTGTCACAATCAGAGCTCACTGCAACAACCTTTTGTTGAGCAATAGAATACATTAGGTGAATAGCAATACACCTTTATGCTTACCAATTAAAGGATCCCACACATACAGAATATACATGAACTTTAGAGTGAAGTATCATGAATTATGAACTGCTGCTTACAAAATCTTGCTAGGTATAGAACTTGCTGCTAATTTTTAACTTGTCAAATCATTTATATGTATCTTTTCAAGTATAATTGGAGCTGCAGACAGATTTCCTAGTCTGTCAAATCAGAAGTGTTTGGAAAATTTCAGAGGATCAGGGACTTTGAAAATAGACACAAATAAATATTTAAAAGACCAGCTAATCTATTCAGAATGCAAATATGTCCTGTCACTCTATTACTCCATTTAGACAGTGATAAAATTTCTTCTTCTTTTATCCATTTGGTAAAAACTGTAAAAAGATTTTAGTTTAGGAAAGAGGTTTCCGAGCTCTAATGACAGGTAGTAAGTACATGAATTACTGGCTAGTCAGCTGTGGAGAGCAATTGGATCACACCTTGCTGGAACGTTGATTTTACTTCCACCTGCTGAATGACATTAACATACATTAATAAACCAGAGGATAAACTTTTCGTACTTTCTTATTCTCATGGAGTTGCCACATGAAATTACATGATGAAGGTGGTTCATGAATCAGTCTGCCTTAAAATGGACACTAAACTATAAATAAATTCAAGAATTCCTGGGTTTGAATATTCCCTCCACGTGGTTTTAAGGGTCCAGGTTTTGTTCAGGTTCAGTAATCGTGTCCTTCTCTTTACCCCATAATACCCTGCAGAAGGGAAAGGCCATAGCTGTCACTGGTGTTACGCCTATTACGAGCCATTAAATCCTTGGCCACATGAGCCCAGTAACGCCTAGATTGGATAGATTAAACCAAACCTGAAAACAGATCCTTTTTTGGAGGTTCAGAGGTTTCATTCTCATGCTGCCTCTTGCAGCCGCTGGATCAAGTCAGCATTGATTTGCCAGACCACGAGGAGATGTCCTCTTCCCTTGCAAGGTCCTTATATGCTTCAAACCGGGGCCATCTACTAGATACTTCTCCACGCTGAACTGTTAAGCTTTCCGTCCCTCAGGAAAAAAGAGAGAGCGGCACACACAAAAAGAAGAGAAAAAAACAGATGAGCTGCCACAACAGCGCTGTACTCCACCCATATGCCTCAATTATCTCTCCCAGGCCTCTGCAACACCACACACCACATCAGGAGCAGCAGAGGGACTACCAATGAGTAATTAAACCTCTTATTGCTTTGCATGGCTGAGTAGTTTTCATAACAGCACTGCACAAAACTTGAGATTCGCAGATTTTTATATAAGCTCCTCAACATTTCTACTTGCCTCTCTCTCTTTTTTTAATTTCAACCGTTAGAATAAACTTTACTGTGAACTGCTGGGAATAAGAGGATTTGAGCAGGCAAATGCTAAGATGATTGTTCATTAAACCCAATGACTTTGAAACTGCCTCTGTGTCAATTAAAATAAAAACTGTCAAATGCTTTTAAAGAGCAGCTTTGTATAATAGAAACTCTGTTGAGTTTATTGTCACAGAAAGAGAGCCGTTCCGGGAGGATATGCAGAGGAAAATAGTACATTGTGCTTAGGAATGGTATCCCGGTCTCTCCCAATTCAATTTCAGTAGGGAAAACTGTACATAACACATGTATCAATGTATATACGCACACATACTTGTTTGCTGGACAGCTAGACAAAGAAGGGGTTTGGCCTTTTACTTTTGGTTTTCCAGTGTTGTTTTTTTTTCCCAAGCTAACAATTAGGATTAATTGTCAACTTATAAACCACCGGGTTTTGTTTTGTTTTGTTTCTAACTGGATGCAGATTTAACACTTCGTATAACTTAAAAATGCCATTTTGTTACAGTAGCCAACCAATCCGACAGGGGATCTTCACGCCTGCGTGTCAAGTGTCAAACATAAAATAGCTGTAAAATGGGACAATAAAAAGCGTGTTACTGTAGGATTCTGACAGCCCCCACGTTTGGCAATTAGGGAGCCTTCATAACAATTAACAAAATTGAAATCAGATTGAAGAAGTAAGCGTGGGTGGGTAGGATGGACATGATGGAAGTGCCTTCCTGCTGCGAATGTCCTTCTGTTCTCCATCTCATGGCAATATGTGTGTGCAGTGGCCATTTCTGGACAAGGAGAAAACAAACACAACACGAAGTAATAGGGTCCCTCTGGAAGAACTGATGCCAGGTCCTCAAGAGGGCAGCGAGGAGAAGGGAGAGGGGGGATATTTTACAAAGAAAAAAATTCAGAAAATTCAAATGTCTGTCCCCCCATCCCCGTGCACACCACCCACCCCTCACCGTGTTCTGTCCAGAAGAAAAATCCCTCAGCCGCAATGGTTGTTTTTATTAAATTCTCCTCAATAAAAAGCTCAGGCAGGATTTATTAGGTACTCAGGGCGGACGTTTAGTATTTCGCCAGTTATTAAGTGAAAATCAATAGAAAGCAAAGAAAATGGAAGTCACTGCACTGTTAGCACGCTGTTGTCGCCCAGATATTATGTCGGCTGTCTTGTAGATTCATGACAGACGAAAGCGGCCGGGAGAGAACTCTTTCTGCTTACATTGCAGGAGCCAAAGTGGGGTTATTCATTAGATCAGGCAGCTGGCCAGATGGATTTCCAGTTCAGTTTTACCATTTATCTTAAAAACGCCTGTATCGAGTGAGAAAGAACACTGATATTATGTGATATCGATGGCAGCTTTATGTATCTAAATCAGGATTTATTGTTATTTTGTTCTGAAGACCTTTTTTTCTCAAGAAATACCATTTCACTGGAAGAAAATAATAGCTAAAACCTTGTCAAAGATAACCTTTCATGTTGTTCGTGCACCGCTGGCTGTAAAACAAATAGAACCCAGGGTATAAATAGGTTTAACCACATCCTTACAAATCATTCCCTTTAGGATTTTCTTTCTTTTTTTTTTTTTTTTTTTTTTTTTTTTTTTTTTAATGGTACAAGTGTGGGTTTTGGTCATTAGTTGTTTTGCTTGCCAGTAATTTAGCTATAAATAACGTCAGCATTTGTTTTAATTGCATTAAAAAGCACTAGAAGTTTTATGTCTCTGGAAGGCCAGAGCAGAAGGGGTTTTTTCAGTGGGTGGGTTTGGGGAGGAATTTTTTTGGAGGTTTTTTGCTTTTTTGCTTTTTTTAAAGCCTCCCTCTCTGTTACCAAACTTTTCACCCAGATCATCACAACAGAAGCAACAACAGCTGTTCTACCATAAAAAATGTGTTTTTAAGAGACAGGACCAGATCTCTGAAAGAGATTAGCTCCTGCTCAGGCATCTAGAGGAAAAGTGCAGCTTTTCAAAAGTTTTCAACATTCAGCAAGTTCCATTTTCTCCAGATCACAGAGCCCTTCTCAGGAATGATTTATTTTTGCCCTAATCAGGAACAGAGTGCTGCTTGTCCTGAACCTTATCTCCCTTAAATATGTGTGATCGAAATGGCTGCAGTGTGAAATGCTCCTACCTTCTGAAAACACCAGGTGCTCGGTTTGAACCCCATGTAAATAGACACTAGACTCAGCACTCTTTGACACAGCAGCTGTTGGTAGCATCAGGTCTGATGAACAGTGCAGACACACCTTGGCTCAGTGGTGGCAATCCCAGCATGTTTCACTGCATGTTTTGCTTGCCGGTGCACACATAAAGCTCCACACTCAAAAACCTAATACCTCAAAAGTGAAAAATAGAATAAAATAAAACACGTGTTGCCAATCTTTAAATTATTTGAAAATTAGTTGTGAGAGGTAAGGATGGGATTGATACCCTTTAAGGCAAGAACAATGGAGGTGTGGTTTAGTGTTCTGTGATTGCTCACAGACTAAATTGAAAAAGGCCCAATGGGACACATGAAGCAGCCTGAGAGATCAGCCATCCCCGTGACTCAGGCCATCTTCATGAACCAAAGCTTTTCAGTTCCTTTCCTTCCTCTTAATTGATAATTAAGGAGGAATTGATTCCTTCCTCATGCTGATATTGACTCCTGAGTGAAAAGTGAGTTCAACCTATCCAGGTCCAGCCTTGACTGTGGCAGCACCATCCAGGCTGACCCAACCGGGCTTTGCCCCTGCCAGGCTCTCTCTGGGAGACTGCAACGTGTTTGTCATGACTCCCACACCAACTTCAAAACACAACCTTTAGTCAGTCGTCCTTCAAAGGGTGTGAAGCCTGTGGAGCACAGGAAAAAATAAAAAAGACACTTGGAATCAGGCAGATACATACAAGAGAACTTACAAAGTTGTAAATAACATCACAGCCCTGGCAGGAAGAAGCAGAGTGCATTGCTTTTACAGTTTTTTCCTCTTTTCCTTCTGAAAGTGTCAGCCCGTCACCATTTCATTGACGTGCCGGACAGTTTCCCCTAGCTCAGATATTTTTCTAGGATCTCTGAGTGTTTAGATTGCCTTTGAATCCGCTGTACCACGGGAAGAGGAAACCATTGTGTCTAGGATGGAGTTACACATGTATGCTCTTCCCCTACCGATAGCTCAGCTATTGTTATCCTGCAAAATCCTTTGATTTAGCACCAAATCCCAGCCACCCCCACTGTAGATGCTTAGAGAGACTGTGGCAAAAGCATGGGCTTTTTCTCAGCCATAAAGTTTTTCTTTCTTCTTTTCAGAAAACTCTTTCAATACAAGGTGGAGAAAGCTTATAATCTCCATGCATGTTAATTTTTCACTACAGTAAGACTTGTTCCTGCTAGAACATGTCTCAGAGTCGCTTAAGGGCAAACTGGACGTGGTAAAAATCAATTCCTAGTGAAGAACACTGTAAGCCTCTGTACTGGTGAACATTCACACCTAAATTCTTTTTAAAATGATCTCTCACCTAGCAAATTAGAAACTATTCCTCCTATCTACCCAGATCATTTACAAGATACAGGACTATGGAATGCAAAGGTAGCATGACCCTACTTTTTTAGACATTTAATGTATATATTTTGCTAGAGAACTTGGTTGATGTTCCTACTGATAAATAGACACAGCAGAAATCTGAATCTGGGACTCCTATATCCCAGGTGAAAGCTGTACAGCAGTTACGGTGGCTGTAGGTTTTATATAGCCGCAGGCACACTTTCGATGCAATTCTGGAAAATGTTTCTGTTTATTTGTGTTCATCATGTCTCAAAATACATTTCTATCTAGGAAAGTTTCACATGAAACACAACCAGTCAAGCAACCTCTCTCTAGCTGATGAAGAAACAGTCATGTTCAAATCTCTGTTTTGCTTAGTTTCTTTTAGGGACTTGAATTTGTGTCCCCCATAGATTCCCAGCTGAGTTTAACAACCAGAAGTCGTTAGTTACTCTGTGATGGAAACACCTTTCTCTCATTTTGACCAAAGTGACATGTAACGGTCAAATAACTCCTGAGGTAATTTTTTAAAGGCGATTATGTATCTTTTACAGAAACATTTCAGCATTTGCAAAATGAAGTTTGGTTTATCTCAGCTTAATTTTGGTTTGGTTTGGTTTCTCTAGAAAAAAGTATTCCATACGTTTCTCCTTCTTGGTATACAGCTCCAGTGTCCTCTGGTAGTGGCACTGGCAATTCTGTGACCATGTATAACAAACTGGGCTATCTTTGTCACAGGAAGATGATTTTCTCAGATGTGTTTTATCTGTAGGGAATTTCTGTTGTCTATTCTTAAATTTGCTTTTAAAATGCAAAATTTATAATGAAGCTAAGGAAAATAGAATATATTCCCTTTAGTTCGAGGTGGAAAAGTTGTCCTCCCCTAGAAGACTATTGCAAATGTATTTCCCAGAAAAGACAACTTTCTAGTAGCAAGATATGCAAAACAGATATTTTATTATTTTGCAGCTTGCTGTCATCTGATGTTGAGCCCTGTACTCATCCAGGGGATGGGCAGCCCCCCGGTCTGTCCCTTGTTTCTTCCACCTGACCCCATCCTCACTACCTTTCCATCTCCTTCTCTTCTCACATGTGCACCTCTGTGGTTTGTTAAGACAGTGAGACTTAAGCTACAAGCTCTACCAGGAAACCCTGGCAGTCTGTACAGTGTTGGCCAGTTTTCCACATCAGTCCCAGAGCAGGAACTCAAAACTGAGATGAAGTTTTCTTTCCCCCGCTCTCCCTGCCTTCTCCAAGCCGGTTTATTCGGTAGTTTTCTCAGTGAGAACATTAAAAAAATACTAACACCTGATTTGATTAGATCAGAGCTTGCTTTTCTTTTTTTTGAGAATTGTTAATAAAATCACACTTCTAAAAAAAAAAAAAAAACAGGATGGAATGTAAATGCTGCACTAATTTAATTACACTTTGGCGCTGGGAGACACTAATGTAAATATTCTGGTGAGTAGGCCTAAGACACTTGAAGTAATTACTTAAAGGCTTCCTTTCAAAGAATCTCCCCCTTTTTATTAAATGCCTTTTAACATTAGCACTTTCTTCCTGACAAATTAAATGAAATTTCATTACTCTCCCTGACTTAATGGCATGAGGCTGCCTGCTGCAAGTGCGAGTTAACCCTCTCTGGACGGAAGACATGGAGTTTGTGTGTTCTGGTTGGATCTGGGTGTCACCACATTGCCTGAGCATCCCCCTGGATCTCCATCATCACCCTCGAACGCAGCTGCAAGTTCTGTGTTGCACCCTGTGTCCCAGAGCATCCCAGCTATCGGTTCACGGATGTTTGCAGCCCAAATCAACTGCTAGGCACGCGATGGTATCCACGTCTTCACTTTCTCCAGGTTTAGGGAAGCACAGGTTGAAGCTGGGAGTTGAGCCTATAAGATTTTTAAGAGACATGCCCATAAAATTAAATTCTTATGAGGCTTTTTGTAGAATTAATAGAAATCTAATAGCAGGTTCACATTTATGTTAATCATCGAACTGGGTAGATTTAGATTCCAGCATTTCATGACACTGCAAAACTTTTAAAATCTCACAATTCCAGGACCACAGGCACCTTTAACACTCTATTCATGTACTCACAAAGAGAACTGAGAAAGAAGTGATGTTGCTAATCAATACTTGGGTGAGCAGATTTACTTTTTGATCAAAGTCCACTTGGCCAGTCCATTTTGTAATTCCCACCCCCGCCCTGCATTGATTTCTCTTTAAATTCAATAAAAGTGGGGTCAGGTTGTCTCCTGCTTTATTTACATACCTACCTAGCATCCCCAAGTCCCGCCAGGCCAGCTTCCAAGCAAAGGAACTGGTGACAAACTCTCTGCCCTGCTCTTTATATACTGTCCCTATGGCAATAGGAGCTGAGCAAAGCTTTTAAAACACCTGTGAGAGCCAACCCTCATAAGCTGGAAAAGAAAGTGAAGAGGCAGCGAAAAAATAGCCCCTCTGTGCATGGCAGTTCCCTGAAAGGAATCGCATCCTTTGGATGGTTTGCTGTTGGGGGCTACAGCAATTTCATCCCTCAGACGACTTCTGATCCTGCAAGGCTACCAGTGTGGTAGCTGTTATCCACATGTTGTTGCCTCTCTCCTTCCGTTTTTTCTTCCCCTTCCCCATAATTTTGAGATTACTGAAGGACCACTTTAGAGTCAGACAGCCACCAGATGTGCTTCGCGCTGATATTTCCTATGGCATGCTTTCCTGCTAATGCATTATCGCTTGCATTATTGTCCTACCAGGGTATTGCAGTGTGGAAAGGTACAAACAGAAATATGGCCCCTTTGCTGTGAGGTTCAGTTGTTGCCTCCAAATGGAGCTGATGGAGTGCAGAGTGTTCCGGTTGAACATCACCGCCACTTCTCGCCAGCATCTCTCAGGCAAGGTTCAAGCGAGTGAGGAAACTCTCACTGTTTTACCCCAACTGAGAATGTAGCCTTACATATAAATAGAAAAAAAAAATTAAAAATTGGGCTGCTATATCCAAACCAATCCTTTCCTGCCTGTTGAAGCTGCCAGCAATGGAGGAAATTTATGCTAGTTTTAATAATGGCTTCAAAAAGTTCTCTGATGAATAATTACCTCTAGGTCTGCCTCTTTTGAGTGTGCTTCACCCATAGAACATGAGTTACCACTGCCAATTCCCATCTTATCACAGATGTCCTTTCTCAGAACACAGAGTATTTAAGGCTGAAAACGAGGGCCTTGCAAACTCAAGTTCACATGGAACATTTTTTTTGGCAGGGTCCATAGGTCAGCGTATAAAGAAAGAAAATATCTCTGTTTTCTTCTGCAGAGTTATCAGATTTTGAAAAGAGAGCTTTCTCCTCTTGTGAGGTCCAGGTAAAAGTTCACCCATTCCCTGGCTGCTTGCTTCTGACAAACAAAAATTAAGGACCTGAAAATAACTATTTTATCTGAAAAAATGCTAAACATCCCAAAACAAACATTCAGCTGTGCCGCTGCCAAATTCCACAAGTAAGAGAGCTGCAGGCTGAGACAGCTCATGTCTCACTGGGGAATAACGGGTAAAGTTTGGCCAGCTGCCCCTTCCAACCCTTCAGGGACCCACAATCCAATTGCAGTGTCTTAGCGGATGTGAATTTCAAGGTTACACCTGGGTGTTCAAGGGCAGGGCCAAGTGTAATCGGCACTTAGATCATAGATTAATCTTATTTGCCATCTATTAGGTTTGATTCCTGCTTCCCGCTCTCCCTCCCTAAAGCCAGGATTATTGTGATAGTTTAAGATAATGGATTCTAACGGAAGAAAGGTCACGCAGGCATTGAGATTTGGAACCTTAAGATAATATGATTAATCTAAAAGCTTCTTTCTAAAAGGGGAGGGGATACTCTCATACGTTTAATTGAGGGGGAGAGAGCGAGAGAGAGGGAGGGAGGGATGGAATTAGCAACATGAAAGGAGGAGTGAAGGATTCTACTTTTTGTCAACTGCAATTAATTAACATAGTAAGGAAACACTCTTTGTTCATTTTCAGGCTGATAAACCAGATTCTTTTTGGTTTAATCCCTAAAAGTGATGATTATTCGATTTTTAGATTTTTATTGAAAATCATTAATTGCTAATAAACATTCATATTGATTTTCATGGATACATACATGACCAATGTACACTATCTGGAGCATATGCAGACATACACTTAAAGTTCATACTCTGAGGGATGGAAATTGCTGTATAAATGAGGTATTCTAGTATCAGGTGCTTGGCTTTTATGGGTACTGTAAGAAAACTCTACGATGGAGAAATAGATTGTAATAAGTTTATAGTAGCAGCCAAAATGTTCTGGGGACTGTGGAGAGAGACTCACTGTCCCAAAGAACCAGAAATACTATATTGCTGTGCAGTATTACATAATAAAACCTTTTCTTAGTTATTTATACTGCCCGAGATTATCAAATAAAGGAATTTGAGAACAAAGAAATAGTCCCTTTGTTATTTATGCTGTTTATGTGCTTGGGCATTTGGATAACCAAACATAAAAAAATCAAATCATGTCCTTATGTTCTACAGATGTTGTTTCAATACCATAGGAATTTTTCAAATATTTTTTGAAAAATATCCGTCATATTTCTATTTCATTTTTAAATCATAAAAATATTTCTCTTAAAATTTATAAACAACAACCAAACACCAATAAATATGCTACAGGCCCAGATCAGAACTGTTATTAACAGCCATTTAAGTATGATGACACTGGCTGCCCACTGACTACAAATAAATAAAATGCAAATACTTTTTAAGTGACTCCTGGCTTTCAGATCTTTTGGTTCAAATGTCATCCTTTCCTCAGTGATCACAGTGACTAGATTTTTTTCCCCAGTCAAAAAAATTAATATGAGATACACACACACCATTGTTCCCACTCTATAGGACTTCACACAACCACCTAAAAGTCATAGATTTATGGAAAAAAAATGCTGGAGTTGGGAATGCTGCAGGGAAGCAGAAGGTGTTTTGAACTTCTTGTTTCTGCTGGATAGATTCAGAAATCTTCAATCATATGTTGCTTGAGGCTCAGCAGACCAGCCGCATAACTCAAGCACCCTAAAATGCACCCATATGCTCTTAGACCACGTGCACGCCCCCAGCACTCGCTTTCCCGGGGTGCCTACAGTGCCTGGAGCAGAGTCCTGGTGCTGCTACCGTCCCTGTTAGCACACAACGCCTGGAACCTCTCGTTCTAATCCTCTCTCTTCACGACCAGTTTTGTCCCTTTTCACAGTGTATCCTCTCAGATCCTATAAGAAAAGAAGAGCAGGAGAATTTCCTTTCTCCCTGACCTTGCAGTCTGACTAAGAACTACTGGTGAGATTATTCCTAGAAACTCCAGAACCAAACCGAGTGTTACCGCTGCCATGGCTGAAGGGTAATGTAATTAGAACTTGAGCTACGACTGTTTAATACAACCTGTAATAATAATATATGTCTATCATCATTCAGAGCTATTCTAAGACTCAGAGCAGTATTAAAAGCCATAGGAAATAATTAGTAGTGAAGAGGAATCATGAGTTGGGTGCTGCATTCATACAAGAACCAGCTGCAGATGGCTTTAAAAATGACTGTCTCCAACATATGCCATCCCTGCAAGATCATCTATAGATAAGTTAATATAAGGAAAGATAAAATCCCAGGAATGGATTAAGCTATATATTAAGCTCTATAATTCTGCGAATAACTGAGGTTAGGACATTAAACCGAGGGTGGAGAGGGAGAGGATGGAGCACTTAAGAGCTAAAAGTGAGTGTGCACAAGTCAATTGGTTGCTGCAGTTTTTGCACTCGGTTTGTGAAAATGTGAGATTTTACCAGGTCACATTGCTCTGTGAAGTGTTTTAGGATACCATATAGAACAGAAAATAGAGACAGGCTCTCCAGAGAATACAGCAGTGAGAGCAGATGAAGCTGCTGGGTGGACAGATCTGCAGCTGTAGGGGGTTGATAAACCTTTCAGAGGTGCTGAACGGGAGTAGGTGGAGATGAGTTCATCACAACTAGTGATGGACAGACACACAGATCAGTCAGGAGCTCACTGTCCTTATGAAATACTTTGCAAGGAGCCATATTAGCACACAGTCAATTGTGCATAAAAAATTTGAAAGCCTTTATGTTGTTCACCACAATTCTAATTTCCCTCCACAGGAGTGTCATGTTTTTGATGGTGTTTTGGCCATGTTGTCATTACATTCCTCCTAGAGACTGCATTCAGAGAACAAATGCTGATTACAGAAAAATAAATACATAGGCCAATCCACATTTTTAAAAAATGCTCTATGAAGGTGCAAAAAAGGAGACAAAAAACTGCCTGAAATTCATCACTTTGGACTGAAGGGCCCAATCCTCCAAAACTCCTTGGCCAGGGACACCAGACATTTAAACACAGACACACATCAAATGCCCAGGCGGCTCCACCAGCCTCAGATAACGGTAAAGGTGCTTATGCCTGTTTAGCTGTGTCAGTACCTAAACCTTGGTGGCTTTGGGGAAAGTGATTTTCACCTATCTCCCCCAGAATTAGGCCTTGTGTTTTTAAAGGAGGGTATCTCCCCAACTGTCTTTGAGCTTCAGCCCCAAAGGTTCAAAATCAAAGTGCTGAAATGCCTTTAATTTGCTTTTTCTCCCCTGGGTTTTGCAGGATTTGTGACCCACAGATCTGCACTGAGGGGTCACTTGGTTGAAAAGCCATAATAGGACTTTGCTGTGACATTCACCAAAAGTCCTCCCTCCATGAAGCAGCATCAGCAAATCTCCAGGCTGATGTTTTACCTGTTGGTAGGGAAGGTACCAATAGTTCCCATGCCAGGGTACTCTGATATTACCCAAAAACACATTAACACCTGATGAACGGTGGGGTACTCATATCACTCTTACCTTCATGGTACCACCATCACTTCTTCCCCTTAAAGGCCTAATATGCAGGCAGCTTCAAAACTGGTATCAAAACTAGAAAAGATTTCAAGATAGAATTTAGTGGAATAAGTGACAGAATTTATTTTTCACTCCAGTAAAATGAAATAGAAAAGGAAAACATCCCTGTTCAGGAGAGGTTGTTCCCTCTCCTTTGAATCCACAGGGTGCTCTGTCATCTGGCACCCAGGGGGTTGTACAGACATGTACAAACTCCCCATGGAAGACTTCTTTCCTACCCCGTGCAGACCAGAGGTGCATGTGGAAGTCTTGGTTCCCATTTCCTCTCATTCCCGCAGATGTGAGTCTTGAAAACTGTTGTCATAGGACAACTGCCTGGATGCATTCGATCAACTCAGCAGATAAAGTCTTGGTGGAATATTTCCCCGCTCCTCCCTCATTCAGCTGCTGGGATTGCATATGTTTTTCACCTTCCTTGGAAGTAGTTGTCAGTTCTTTTGAGCCTCTCCAGAGGAAAAGCCTCTGCCTAATATATGATGTGCTTATTCATCCCAGACGTAGGGCATATCATTCTCGAATGACTGACAAGCGTTCTAAAATGAAGAGAGCTCGAAGTGTGCTCTAATAGTGATGGGAAGCATTTCTAGTCAAACATAAAGCAAATTAATGTGAGCCCCCACTGCACCTTTAATCTGGAAATGTCATAAAGTAATAAGCAGAGTGACCCTGGCAATGTCTAAGGTTGGATTTCAATAGATTTACATCTTAAAGGGCAACTACATATTTTTAAGTAGTAGAGGGCCAAATCCAGAGCTCCTCTTCCACCAGTGCAAATCTGGAGGGACTCCATCGATTTCAGGTACAACCAAGAGCAGAGGATGATCTTATTTTATAACCTTAATTACAATAATGCTTATCTCTATATCAGTGGCCAGCTCCCCCGTCAAAATAAAATCCAATCCCCTCAATATCTCTCATTAACTTCAGAAGGGCCAGACTCTGGCCTGCATGTCTCATTTCAAACTAGATTCATTAGAAGTATATTTAATTAACACACTCTTTTGATTAGCATTCAGAATGAAAAGCTGTTTTGTACAGCTCCCAAATCAGAATATTCAATAATACAGATAAAAAGCAATAGGCTACAGGTCACATCCCAGTGCAGAAGAAGCAGTTTTCTTCCAGAAACAGAGTATCAGTTCAGACTTGAGCCCCCTATTACTGTAGTAATACCATATTTTCCAGGTAAATAAATAATGAATAAACATACAAAATACCCAAAGCAATGACATTTCTAGAAATTCTTAAGATTATCTAATCCCTCCTCTCTATCAGTCTTATTTGGAACCCTTTTTCTTCCTTCTTAAGACCTATTTGAGATGGAAGAGACCAAGAAACCCAATTCCTAACTAGACTCAATATTCTTTGAGCTCATTTGGAGGCCCAAAGGGGTGAATATTGATGATGAAGAGCAAGCAGCAGTGACTTCTGTGAGCTCTGCAGTATCTGACACCATATCCTGAAGGAGGAATGTGCACTTGGTGGGAGGAAGGCTAAGTACATTGCGGCAGCCATCAGCTATCTTCACAGTGATTGTTACCTTTATTTGCATTCTCTGCATGACCTGTGCCAGGGTCAGCCCACACCAGCTGGTGCAGAAACTTGAGGTCCTCTCTTCAAGTCTTTGCCCACTCCAGTCATGTTCCTGATGCATGTTGTTTGGAACCATCCCTACCCATAGGACATGACTTTGGAGACAAATCTTTTAGCCACAATTGGGCACCCTCTCTGAGTGAATGCATTGGTTTTGTCCTGGTCGGAACCCGAGGTGAATTAATATGAAAGCACTTGTGGTTCAGGAGAGCAAAGGTGAGGAGCAGAACAGGGAGCAAAGCAAAATGCTAGCATTGCCACACAGTTCCATCTCCTGCAAAAGCAGAGCTCTTTAAGAGGCAACACAAGCTCAGAGGATGGAAAGTCAGGAAGCATTAAAAAGTTAATCCAATTCAACAATCTACACCAAGATTTCATGTTAAAGGCATCTATTTATTTCTACGCTAGGAAAAAAAAAAAAAACAAAGATGCATTTTTGCATTAAACCCTACTCCACCTGCCATTTTCTCTAAAACACAGAAAATTATCAAGAAAAGATTGAAAAAGAAAAGGAAAAAAAAGGCATCAAGTTGCAGGTATATCATTGTATTTGTGTGCTTTCAGTCAATACAGGATTACATTTCATTTTAAATCATTCCAGGGGTTGGAAAAGAAAAGAAAATAAGAAAAACAATGAAAAGACATTGTATAGACAGTTGATCCTGGCTGGACACCAGGTGCCCACCAAAGCTGCTCTATCACTTCCCTCCTCAGCTGGACGGGGAAGAGAAAATAAAATGAAAGGCTCGTGGGATGAGATAAGGACAGGGAGATCACTCAGTAATCACTGTCATGAGCAAAACAGACTCGACTTGGGGAAAATTAGTTTGATATATTACAAATCAAATCAGAGTAGGATAATGAGAAATAAAACTGAATCTTAAAACACCTTACCCCCACCCCTCCCTTCTTCTTGGTCTTAACTTCACTCCTGATTATCTCTACATCCTCCACACCCAGCAGCGCAGGGGGACACTGAATGGGGCTGTGGTCTGTTCATCACGTGTTGTTTCTGTCGCTTGTTCCTCCTCAGGGGGAGGACTCCTCACACCCTTCCCCTGTTCCAGTATGGGGTCCCTTTCACAGGAGACGGTCCTCTGTCAACTTCTCCAACCTGAGTCCTTCCCACAGGCTGCAGTTCTTCACAAACTGCTCCAGCGTGGGTCCTTTCCACAGGGTTCCTTCAGGAACAGACTGCTCCAGCGTGGGTCCCCCACGGGGCACAAGTCCTGCCAGGAAACCTGCTCTGGCCTGGGCTCTTCTGTCTCCCCAGGGCCACAGGTCCTGCAGGGAGCCTGCTCCAGCACGGGCTCTCCATGGGGTCACAGCCTCCTTTGGGCACCCACCTGCTCCAGCGTGGGGTCCTCCATGGGCTGCAGGTGGATCTGCTCCACTGTGAACCTCCACAGGCTGCAGGGGGACAGCCTGCCTCACCGTGGTCTTCACCACGGGCTGCAGGGGAATCTCTGCTCTGGTGCCTGGAGCATCTGCTCCCCCTCCTTTCACTGACATTGGTGTCTACAGAGTTGTTTCTCTCACATGTTCTCACTCCTCTCTGCAGCTGCAGTGGCTGTTGTGAAGCTTTTTTCCCCCCTTCCTAAATATGTTAACACAGAGGCTCTTCTGCCTTCACTGGCGGGCTCGGCCTTGGCCAGCAGCAGGTCCATCTTGGAGCCGGCTGGCACTGGCTCTGTCGGACATGGGGGAAGCTTCTAGCAGCTTCTCACAGAAGCCACCCCTGTAGCCCACCCCGCTACCAAAACCTCACCATGCAAACCCAATACATATTGCGATAACAGGCTTTTCCCTCGGGCTTCCAAATAAAGACAGTTCGATGGTATTCAAGTAGGCACATCAACCAGGTACAGTTTTGCTTCTTGAAATTCCAGTCACTGGTCCCACTCCACCGAGGAAACTGAAAGACAAAGGTGTGCAAAAGCATGGGCCATCCAACGCTTAGAGCAGGGGAAGGGAAGACAGACCCTTTGGAGCGTCAGCCACAGATTGGCAATGTAGCCCTGAGGCTGTCGCGAAGCACCGGGTGCTCAGAAGTGTCAGGGATAACTCCTATTTAAATTAGTGGGATCTGCAAGATCCATGCACCCCCAGAGGGGTGGGGGAATTCAGGCTCTGAAATGTTATGGTTTCCCCCAATGTAAAATGGGGTTAATCATACATCCCTAACTCACAGGGGTGTTGTGAAGATTGATCAGTTAATGTTTGTACAGAGCTTTGGAAATGTAAAGTGCTATATAAATGCTAAGGATTATTATGTTCCACTCTTTCTCTGCAGCTGAACCCTTTGGGGAAAAGGAAGAAAAATCTATTAAAAAGTGCTACTTGCATTTTATATCTCTGCTTCTTTTTCTCTTCCTTGATGCTTTTAGTAACTTTGGGCAGGGGGGGGAACCTTCGAGAAGGATTTGTGGGCTCATGTTCTGATTCCTCTGTCAGTCTCCCTCACCAGTAGCCAACCTTGTTTTCATTCATACATGTTTAAGGTGAGACATGACAGCCCTTAAAATACATATATATTCCTGCAGTTAGTGCTTGAGTTCAAACCACAGCTTCTAGTGCAGGATTTGTCCCTAATCCATGCTTGATTAGGGCATGATGGTGTCGGCTGCAGGGCTCATGGACCAGGTCTTCTGCTTGGGCTTTGGCTTCCCCCAGGAACTGGCTACTGGACAATTAGCCTGGTATGTGATCTAGTCCCTCTCTGACTGAAGGTTAATGAGCATGTGCAGCCCTGTGAGAAGAAGTGTCTAGCTCATGTCGACTCATGTCTGTGAGCCCTTACTACTGGAAGATACCCTTAAATTTTAAGGTGTGGAAAGAAATCCAGTGCACAAAGAGAATCCATTCTGTCAAGCCCAAGAGTATCAGGAGAGTTATTGGGCCAAATGATTTCTGTCCTCTCAGGCAAGAGAACAGAACTGTACCTGAAGCAAGCTTGTCCTAGAGCTAAATCTCATGCCAATCGTATAAAAACCTTTAAGCCACACAAACATACGATGGCTATAGGTATGCACGAATGGTGCAGTCACTCTGGCCACACCCTACAAGAGGGATGACTCCTTCCTAGAGATCACCCACCCCAAACCTTCAGCATCTCCCCTCACCCTCATGCACAGTGGATGTTACCCTGCACACTACACATGCACAGAGCCCCCCGTTCTCTCCCAGCCATCGCTGACACTTTGGATTAGACTGTTAATACACTGAAGCCAGTGGAAAGATTCTTGTTGGTCATCAGTCACAGTAACCTCTTTAGATGCAAAGCTGATTAAGTTGCTTATGATCATACATGGAATCAATGGCTAAACACAGGCAGCTGGCACTCACACGCACACACCAGCCCCGGTGCAATTCACAACAAGCACACTACGCCTCCTGAAAAGACATGGAAGAGTAAAGCAAGACCCAGGATAAACATCTGCAAATCAGGAAAGTATCAGAGTGGGGAATTAAACTCTCATTTGCGACAGTAATTGAATCAGAGGATTTACAAGAATAAATAAATTAAAAGAAAGACAAAACCACAACACAAATAGTCTCAATATCATGCTTTGGCCGATACTGATGTTGCTGCAGCAAGGTTTTAATAAAGGAATGGACCTTTTTTTTTTTTTTAAGCAATACCCCCTCTCAACTAAAATCCTCTGTAAGTAAGAGCTTTATTATCTCCAATTTCTTGGCAGCCACTAGAGGAAAGGTCACTTAATAAAGTGCATTTATTCCTCATTGCAGGAAAACAATATGTCATCCCTGTGTTCATTATTTACCAAATTGTCTTCATTTTTTTCTTCACCTGCTGGGCTTTGGGCTATAAAAATAAATAATATTATAAAACTAAGCCAGGTATTTTCAGAAAGGATCAGAATTTGTCAAACAAACTCAGTTCATGGAGAGTGAAGGACAACAAAAATCAGAGTGGTGGTGCTAAAAGTCATACAGTTAGAAATGGGGACTGGGAGTGGGCTGAGTTTAAATAAGCTGAGAAAGAACCATAAACTGTGAGTGTAATCACTGCTAATAGCTCCAAATACATGGCAGACAAAAGCTGAAAAAAAGAGTTTTAAAAAGTAAAAGGAAAAAAAAACCTAAGTCATTGCATCATTCCAGGATTTTCTGATCCTGTGATAACACTTGACCAAAGCAAAACTCAGATCTGAATTTTCTTGTTCAGAACCAGAGCCTAAATTATCAGTTAGCCTAATGAATCCCTGAAGATAATAAAGATAAAAATCTCCAATCTGATTACAGATTTCAGGATCTTCGAAGACGTTACCTAAGAGCACAAATACTCAACATGTTTTAGGATGTAAGCATCTCAGGCACTTCTTAAAAAATCTTACACATTGGAGAGTCATACATTCAAACACTCTAGCTCTTTTAACAGTGTTTTCTTCCCCCAGCCTCTCACTTTCATCTGTGTACATCCCCAGACTTAAAAGGAATGAAATGACACAAGGTAAAGCTAGAAGGAGGTTAAAAAGATTACATATCTCAACACTATTTTTTTCAGCAATGATTTGAATTTTTATCCGTAGCATTTTTCAACCAACTCTAGACAAAACTAATAGGATATGCGTCTACCACATCTGCGACTTTTTAATTTGTGTATGTTGCATCCTACTTCCCTGCTCTCCATCTGCTTGTTGTCTTTTTAAGCTACTACGGTGCAGCGAGTCTTACACAGGCGGATGCTGAGGGGATGGAGTCTGCCTATATCCCCTTTCCAAATCAGACCCTTGTTCCCCAGGAAAGGGATATGTCCCTCCATTCTTCTCTACAATGCCAGACTCCATGGGACTAAGATCTAGGGCCGGGGGAAGATTTCATGATGACAAGGCAGTATTTAAGATGCACCAGCATCCCTGCGTTGCAGATATAACTGCACTAAAGTCGTCCTATCTGGAGTCTCCATCAATTTCTGTCTTGATTTTAAACAGTGTGACTGGCAAAACCCCGCTTGTGCACACATTGCATCCACCTCCACGTTATGTAGTGCAGGTAGACGTTAGGGGAGCACCTAAAATGTAAACCTAAGCCTTTAGGGGGTTAATATGCCAGCTTGAATAACTCCTTTGGTTGCAGTTTATTAAATCCAGCCAGCAGACTGTCTGATTGCTAATAGGATTTCCAGTGTAATATCTCCTTGTAAACAAAATACTGCACTTATCTACTGGACATCTAAGTTGCATGTGTGCGTGCGTGCATGCGCATACGTGGCCCTTCAAATCTCTTTTCTGCATTTATTGAGCATCAGAAAGTAATCCCCTCATGGTGCAGCCAAATATAAAACATGAAAACTCTTTAAAGCAGCCCGTAGGATGCAAAGCAAATCCCTGTAAAAAGCAGGTCCTTGGTATAAAATTTACTAAGTTCTTCAGAAAGCATATAAAGATATTTAGCCTGTTACTCACTTTGGGAGCAGAGCTGTCTTTCTTTTCCCTCCATCCACCCTTTCCTTTTTTGCCTGCAGCCCACAAATACACCCCATGTTGTTTCACCGTTTGATCTTCTGCCTTGTGCTCTGGTCCACTGTGCCCCTATAACATCACACTGGCCAGGTTCCCTCTGAAGTGTGTTCATTCTGTCACCCCCAAGCAGTCAGGATTAACATTTTTGTTACCAAAACAGCTCATCATGATGGTCATCGCTTCTGACCATCACAGTACTTGCAGGGCATCCTGTGTTAAGCTGTAGTGTGCAGGATTTCTTTAAGCTGCTATGGAAACCAGTGATAGTGTTTTGTTGTAATATAGAGGTAGAAGGCAACCAGATTGATTACTTTTTCCTATTTACTTTTCCCTCACTTCATTAAGCATCTATACAAGCCCATTTTCTGTACTTGGACTCTCTCACTGCTTTCAGTAGGTCAAATTACCTGCATAGGCTGTTCTGAACATGATATTTTATTTTATCAGATTATTGTCTTTAATATGTCACTGTCATCTTAAGTTTATGTATTTGAAATAGAAACCAATAGTATGAAAAGTCTCTGTCCCGAGCTTCCTATAAGACTTACTGCATGTAAAACAATTCTAAAAATACAAAACTCATGCAATAATAGTATCAATATTAGGTAGTGATGCCACCTGACGTGTCGCTCGATCCTCACACAACTTTCCTCTGTTTCTTCCCAAATGAAAGTAGGAGCGAGTCTAGAACATGAACAAGGAGCAGAAGCAGCCCATAGTCGTGGTGGTACTGTGGAAGGGAAAGTCATGGGGATAGCCGGTGCTTCAATCTAGAAATTTCTCTCTCCACATCTCAAGGCTCTGTGTTGCCAGCAGCTGTAGCAGCAAGAACTTTCCTCCCGTAATTTCCAAGTAAAGCATTTGAGACTCAAACGGTAATACAAAGTCCCCTGAATTCTGCACAACATTGAAAAGCAGCCAGGGTGGAAAAAATGCCACCCAAAAATGTTGCTGTTATGAATTCAGCTCTTTTTTTTAGCCAACAGAAGTTGTCCAGCAATGAACATTTCAGGAGTTTAAACTCAGTGGTGAAGGCACAGACATGCAAGCACATTGAATTCCCCTTGTCCAAAAAGAGACACTCTGTAGGTTTGCTGCAACCACATGGACAACGCTGGCGTCACTTTTTCTTGCTCACAGGAAGCCACCGCAGGGACTCTGCCTCGCATGTGTGAGCAAGGGAACCCAAATTTTGACACCTGGATGGAAGCAGAGACTGGATAGGTCAAACTCAAACATTTCCTCGTTGCCAATTCATACTGCTTGAGATAGCTGTTACACAGACAGAGAGTAGTAGTTCCCAGTCTTAGCCTAGAAATCCACAGACATTATTTTTTTTTTTTTAAATTAAAAGCAAATAAGACTCCTAAATTGCAAGCCTCACTTATCAAATGGCTAATGTTATCTCGTTCTGCAGTTTTTGCCAGCTCTCCCCAGTGGTCTGCCAAATAAATACCATTCTTTGTTTCATCCAGATTGATCTTCAAATCAGTCTGCCCTCCACCCAGCTTCTATCTTCTGAAGACACTAAATGTATCATTCCAGCACATTAGTGTAATTGCCTATAATAGAGATGTGCAGTTAGAGGTAATTTACATGCACATATGCCTAACAGTGCCCTCACATACTCATTGAGCATAAGGGATGGCAGGTAGAACCTTGTGAATGAGTTAGACGAACACTTTCTCATTATTATTCTCTATATATTTCTCTTTTTGTAAAAAAAAAAAAAAACAGAACAAAAGGGCAAAAGTGACGTCAAGCATCTCCATGTACTTCTGTGAGGGCCCACATTTTCAAAACAGCTCTCACTAATGGTGGAAGCTTTGCTGACAAATCAGCATAGTTGCACAAATTTAGTCCATAGCTAGAAGAGCATAAGTGGACAATCACACTAGTACAGATCCTCTCCTTCATGGAAGTCTAAAATCACTGGAGTAAAAGAAACATGAAGACTTCAATAATCACTAGACCTGATTGTCACGCACTTGCTGCACAATCCCTTATCCAGACACACAAGATTTGATACAATAAAAAACTTAATATGATTTTCTGCACCGACATTTTCATAAAATCCTTACCAATACTGCCCTTGAGATCCCCGAGGATAACTGAATCTCAAAGACCTGTCATGAACTGAAACTAAAGAAAATGTTTTGAGAATACCTATTTTAATGGAAAATAGAAAAAGAAAAACATAAACCCCTCTTCCACCAATTTCCCATATGGCTTTACCCCTATTTTTCCAAGAAATTGCTAGGGATGCTGTCCCCTCTAATAGAAATAGCTTTTGCAAGAGGCTGAAAAAGTGTTCCCTCTTGAAAACAGGAATACAGACCCATTCTTACATGTGTTTATGTGAGCCGTATATTCTTATGCAAGCAAAGATTTTGTTCCTGAAAGGTTCTTTTCTGAAACAAGAAGAAACTGGACTTAAAATAAAAAAGCATTTTAGGATTCAAGTTTTATGTTTAGTTAATAATTCCACTGTGTCTTAATATCCTATACCACTTTTATATTTTCCACACGCAAGGTAATTCTCTTCCCACTTTGCCATGCAATTTTTTGTGGCCAAAGACTCAGCTTCAGTATATGCACAATAACATCATATTTTGAGATGAAGAAAAAGGTTACTTAATGATGAGTTTAAGTCCCTGAATCTGATTTTAAACTTGACCAGATTTTACTTTTGATGACATGTAGAGGATCTACTCCATTGAGTCATAAAGCTGAAAATAAACCAAACCTAACATTTAAATTATGATTTTGCGCAGCTGAGATGTCTCTTTCATACCTCATTGAGTAATTTGCAATGTAAAACTGCTGCCATAGAAGATCCTCATTCAGTGGTTTTTATATGGATCTTGCTATTTAGGGAGAAGAAGCAGAAGAAACCAAGAGCCTGTTCTAGAGGAGGTGTAAATCAGACTATTTCTGCTGAGGACCCAGTCTGGAGTGTCAGATGCTTTTCTAGGCAAGCTTCTGAAAGTGTAGTGTTTTCTGACATGTCCAAGATTATTAAAAAAACTTCCCTTACATCTAATTTTTAAGCCGCCTTCCTACCAACAGGAGTTTTGTGGCTGGAACTCCTCTCCCTCACACTGTAGGAAATCCCTTGTGCAGGGCTGCATTAGTGGGAAGGAAATCTTTGCCAACCATCCTTCAGAGAATTTCATCCAGTCTGTAATTCTGGAGGGAGCAGGATTTGAGTCCCCCTCCTCATCAGTGCATGAACACAGGCCACGCGAAGGGAACTACTGGGGACTTTGCACTCCCTTGCGAGCACCACGCCAGGCAGAGACCTCCTTGCTTGCAGTTGTTCCAAGATTCTCATTTTTTATGTTCTCCATAGTGATGAAACTCAGTGGGAGGCTTCAGGCTCAGTGCTGGTGACTTTGGTACCAACACACATCCTAAGTTTATTTCTTCACCCTCTTCCTACAGGGGACTTTCTATGGAAGAAACACTTTGGGTGGGAGAGCTATGGCAGGAACATGGACCCTGACTTGTTATCACAGAGAGACACAGATTCATATACTGCCCTAGCAATGCACTACAGAACAGTAGATTATCTTTTTTATGACACAGGTTCCTTTTCATAAACTGAAATGCTTATGTAAGTAATCATTGACTTTTAATCTGTATTAGTGGTATAAATGGATTGGACAGAGGCAAGCAAATTTACACACGCTTAAATAGGAAGCTTCCTTAGGGACTTCCCTCTTCTTTGTTCTCCAGCGTCAGGTGCATTTTCTCTCCCTTTCTCTTGTAACTTTATCTTTATTGATTTTATAATAAACCATATGTTTCAATGATCAGCAATTTTTCAGATGCAATGATAATACTTTGCTCTTATAGAATAGTATTTTGCACTCCTGGCTTCTTCCATCCGAATATCTCAAGCACTTTGCAAGCTTCACTTAATGCAGATCAATTACAGGCAGCACCTCTTTTAATAACTCTGCTTTTCCTTCAAGGGAATGCATTTGGCAAACCTGTACCATGGCTCAGTGTTAACATAAACACACAAATAATCCAATGCAAACACAAATGACTTCCCCCGTTTACAGAAGGCAGCATGGCACGTGGTATTAACCACTAATCCCAGCTTCTTTAGATTACTTTTCTTTTGGATTCCCCAGAAATGAAAGTGTGCACTGATTTTCCTCTCGTCATTTGTTGGGGTGGAGAAGTTGTCACTAGGAAGCCTGACACTATTCCCACCTCTTCCTGTGTCAGCTGTCATCGAGTCCCTGGCAGACGATGTGGCTGAAGCAGGATACCTCAGTCTCTTCTTCCCCACCCTTGGGGTTTCTAGATTAGGGAAAACCACCTCTGTTCTGTACATTATAAAACTTTTAGCAAGAGGCTAATGAAATGCAAAGCTTTCTATAAGACCAGCACTAGCCTTCCTATCAAATCATCTGAAATATTTATTTGCCCTCTTGAATAATTGATAGGGGCATCAGCTCTCCCGGTCAATTGATTTATTAAGGGACTGTTTGGAATTAAACAGCTTAAAGATATTAGATTTAGCAGCGACCTTGCTTGTTAGCATATTCATTTACCTACGGGAGCTCCCATTAGATATTGTTAATACATGACGTTCCCAGTCACGGCCTGGATCTCCTCAAATTGCATTAACACTGGGCTGTTTAGCCACAGAATAACAGGTTTGATTGAGTGCTTGGGCTTGGTGTAATTAGATTTTTCCTAGAAAAGGGGGGACTATTTTAATGCTGTGTGCGTTAAACTAGACATGTCATCAGCATTACTGTAATTGGCAAACAGGAGCTTTGGAGACCTGGCTGTGTGCGAATGTTTGTGTTTATGACTTGTCTTGCCATTGTCATAGATGGCATATAATAGCCCTGCTTACTTACACATGCATGACACTGATAGAAAATAGCTGGCTACTTTAATAAGCATCTCTTTTGAAATTGGTGGAATATTCTATGCTGAATAACGGGATCAATTTATTGTTAGTTAAAACTGCCAATTATTTCTCTTGCTGAAAAGGTCATGAAACTGGTTAATCAATGATGAAAACGTGGTGTGTGTTTGTGTGTGTGCTCATTCTATGGATCTCTGTTAGATATATAGAACGATAACCTCCCCGCAAGGCGTGACTCACCAACTCTACCAAAACTTACTGGAGAATACCTTTATGCCCCTCTCACTGTGGTTTTACACCGCTTCTACCAGGGCACAATCCTGCTCATTTCAATTATTCCAGCATGAAATGGAGTAACATAGCGGTGAATCAGCCACTTCATTTTTAATTACATGCACCTTGATATAATTAAAGGTGCACACAGGTAGTCAAATGCTTGCTATCCATGTCTAACTGCAGGCTTCCTTGGGGTCAAATTATGCCTTCGGATGTGTGTGCATGAAATTGCCATTGGCTTCCAAGAGCTCTGTCGGCCAAAACTCTGTTCTAAGTGTACTTGCAAATGTGTGATGCGTGCTGGACACTGCGTGAGCAGGGACACATGGAAGCACTGGATGGAGCCCAGGGAAGGTCAAAAGAGAAGATCATAAGACATGGGAGGCTTGTCATAAAACTGAAGAAAGTGTAAGTGTTCACTGTGACTTAAAAAGGCAAAACCAGAGAAATGTAGCTGGAAGACATACTCAAATGGTCTGTAAAGTTCAGCGAGTACTCAGCGTGCTCAATGGCAGCATTGTCTCCATCACCAGTTTGGTTATAAAGATTTAGGGTGGCTCATGAAAACACACTTGTTCACAGTCAATTCAGGGAGCTAACAACAAGCCTGTGTTTCAACAAGTTTGCAAACTACTGATGCAACTACAGAGGGCAGGGAACGTATTTATTTATATGAGTACACACATATACATGTATTAGAACAGCTTGTTGGGTAGAAATGGAACTGAAGTTACTACAGGAGAGAATAGCTGTGGAAGTAGGGAACATGCCGCAGACAGGAGCTGGATGTAAAGCAGTGTTCTCAACAGAGGAACTTTCGTCACTAAACAGAAGAAAGAGCAAAAGGAAAAACAAAAACAAATTATTTTTTTTTTGCCCCCTTCTCCCAAACAGTGACAAAAAATATTCTAAAGGATAGACACAAATATGAAAATGAGTCTGAAATACCACCTTTTCCCCAGCTCTGTGTTCTCTTGAATGATCAGATTTGTTCTGCCAGTTCTTCAACAAGTGAGGAATCCAGTCTTCCCTTGTTTGTTTTTTGCCTTCCAGTGGGTCAGAAATACTGGAAATGTTGTGGGGTGGTTTTGTTTTGTTGGTTTTTTTAAGCCAAATTATTTCGTGTGCCAAAGTACCATACTTGGGAAAGAAAAGATTTCCAAGAAGCGTTCTGTGTACAGCCAAAGCAGTAAACAAAAAGGAACAACAGAAGTCATTCGTTCCTGAGCAGGGGCTAAGAGGATTTTAAGTTAGAGGAAAGGACTCGGAGCAATAAACTGGCAGGTGAGTGGCAGAGACAGCTGCCTGAATATTTGAAACTGGACTGAGTTTTGTAAAATATATTTATTTTATTTGCGCTCGAACATGTACTCATTAGTAATGTGATCCTGCTGCTAAACGGCAGGTCAGGACAAGGGTGCCTTGGAGCCAGGGCTTCAGAGTCAAACGCCAGTCCCACACGGGCAAATGAAGACTGGGGAGAGATGACTCTCAGTTACACAAACAAAATAACAAAACAGCTCTGATTTTCCCTAAAAGACAGGCACAGAAACAGGATAGAATGACCCACCCTCAGATTTCGACTCGGATCCAGAGGTGTCAATACACCCATTTACGTTTGCAGGACTCGTGCAAATTGTTTTTCTTGTGACACTGCATTTCCCAGCTCCAGCTGACCCTGGAGCTTCTCAGCCCACATATTCCCTTTACAAGGCAAGTTTCTTGGCTCACAGGCACCCTGGTCATCAGCATACAGCTAAAGTTCACTAGAGTTTGTGATGGAAATTTCTAGCTGGTAACAAAAAATAACTTTTTTTTGTTAATATGTTTTAAAATAACTTTAAAAAAAAAAGTCCCTGGCAAATATTTTGGGTGCAAAATACTGGATTTTCTAAAATAGTACCATTAAAAAAAAACACACACAAACAAAAGTAAAAAAATCTGTCCTGTTTCAGTACTGGAAATTCCCAAATGATCAGTAAGGGAACGTAATTATAAATGCAAAGTGCAACTGGCAACCTGACTCCCCCCCTCATTGAAAGAAAATTAAAATAAAATTGCCGTTATGATTAACAAATAACTGAGTAGATTTTCTTTTACAGGTAACTAATAATCTAGCAGATTTTTTTAAATGGACAAAGTCTCTGCTAACTCCCATTAAAAAGATTAATAGAAAAGAAGAGGTTAAAAGGTTTCCTGAATCTAGAGTTGTCTGCAGAATCACCCCTAGAAAGAGCCACGTGTTCCCACACCACCCATCAGGCCTTTACACAATCCCTCTGCACCCAAAAAAGCCACCTTCCCTCGCGGACTGCAGCAGGGCCCAAGTAGTCCCAGACTAATAATCAAATAGTCCCACGCCAGCAATCAATTCAGTTCAGCGGTAAAGAAATTCTTGCTGTAAATAAAAAGTAGAATAAACTGAAAGTAATGATTTATCCCGTGTTTTCTGTGAATTGCTATTCCACTAGGCATGACATTGAACAAGGGGGGGTGGTGGGAGGTGGGAAATAAAGACAGAGTTGAGGTAGAATATAAACAGAGTAGAGTTTGCATTCCTGGACTGATGTTTTATTTAAAAAGGCAATTCTGGTTGCCATTCTTTTTTTTTTTTTTTTTTTTTTTACCAGAAAGAAAATGAGTATTTTCCAAGTATCGCTTTTCTCATTCGTTCATCTGATCTGCAAGAAACTACTCCTTAAAATAACTTGGAGCTTTTCGCTTTGTTTGTTTTGGGGTTTTTTGGGGGGTTTTTTTTTAATGCTTGAGAGAAAAGCGTGTGTTCAAGTAACAGCAGCAGAAAGCACTGCCCAATCTTTAATCACTGCTTACTGATTTAGGTCCATTTTATTAGCAGGCAGTCCTTTTCCAGAAAACAGCTTTCCTGGCAGGGAGCACAGCGTATTTGCGGGGGCAGAGGGCCGTGTCCCACTGCCTGTCCCCCCCATGGCTTTGCCCTCCGTGGCTGGCCAGCCTGGGAAGGCAGCGGCAGTTTTAGTGCCAGAGTTTTGTCTGACAATACTCATCTCTGCTAAGTGTGAATGAGTGTTAGGTATAAAGCAGGAGGCTGGATACAAAGGACCCAACAGGGCATAAAACCAATACATATTGCACACTGTGACTCCTCTCACGGGCAAGGCAGGAATTGAAGGAAAGAGAAATAGAAAATTTTACTCTTTGCATTGAGAGATTTTCTTGGTTCTGGGTTTGTTTGCAGTTGTTTACACATCAACGTAGAAATAATGGATTTTGGGAGAAGGACCTGTTAAAAAGCTTACTTGTTTTAGAACAGTTTTTCCCTCCCTCCCTTCCCTAGTCACTATTTGTCACAGTCAACTACTGAAATCCTCTATTAATCGCTAAATCCAGATAATAGCGGAGGTGGGTTGGCTGACCTGTGAAATTAGGTCTGCATGTAAAAAGGAATTGAACTGTGCGAGCTTTGGAAATAACTCTGTCGGTATTTACATTAGCATCTGAACATCAAAGATCTCCCCTGGGCTCCTCCAGGTGCCTCTAATCCAAGCACCAATCAACCAACTCAGCTTTTCCACCCAGCCAGCCCAGCTTGGAGACATATCCCAGCCAACCGAGAGGCAGGCGAGAAGCTTCTCGCTGGTTGTTACTCCCCAGGTTTTCGTGAGAGCAGGGCCCCAACAAATGTGCTAACAGAAATGGGGGGGAATAATCAGCATTTTTATTTCATAGAAGCAATAGCCTATCCACCTCGTGGGCAAGCATGTGCACAAATTGTAATTACCATCTTAAAAAGAGGCTTTTAAATACACCAGGCTCAGCAGACTATGGGAAAGTAGAAATTAAAAGGAAGATGGGAAATTATTTCCTTCTGTTACTAGTACTATTGTTATTGTTTTAAAGAAGTGGTCACCTTAAGAGGCCTGAAGGGCACTGCATCAAAATCCCTAAGTTCACTTGCTGTTTGTATGAACCCAATCTCTGACATTGCAGCTGCACCTGCAGATCTCAAAGCACTGCTATCGCTTAGCCAAAAGTCCCACCGTGACTTGGCCATATGGATATTCTTCTTCCCATTCTATAGATGGGTAAAAAAAAAGAGGGCTCCAGCAGACACCCACCACCACTTCTAGCTCAACCCTCTTGTTCCCTGCAGGAGAAGAGTCCTCTGAATTTCTGATCATTTGGAGGCGTTTGTTCTCACCTGTCCCAGTTCATTACCAAGTCATCTATTCTATTTGACAATGGGTTAAAATTCACACAGAAGTATTTTCAAGAGGAGCAGAAAGGCTGTATTACCTCCCTATTAGCTCCAGCCTCTAAGGGTGTGGGAGAGGGTTGGGAGAAGAGAGGGGAGATCATTTACCACCATTTGCTAATAGGGTAGGTGAACTGCACAGCATCAAGTGTGCTTCCTCCTGAGACCCATTCTCAGACACATTAGCTATTTACCTTAAGAAACACAAGGTGAAGGTTGATCTAGCATCTACCTCAGGATATTTTAAAGACAACTTAAAAAAAATACAATAAAATTGAAAAACAATCTAGGAAAAAAAACTCCACAATGGCCATGTAAAAAAAGTGGGCATGAATTTACTGGTATATAAAAAAAGTCATCATCATAAGACTGCAACAGAAATCTCCTACCTTTAGACTGCCCCACCACCTCTTATTTTTTATGGACCTTTACTGAAGTTATCCAAAGAGAAAGAAGAGGTAGAGAAGAGATCACCTTTAAGGCTTTTCCTATCTTTTTTTTTTTTTTTTTAAATGACAATAGAATTTTTTTTTTCCTAAAGTTGTATTAGGGATTCACTTAAGCAGAAATGAACTGTAATATGCAAATAGTTCTAATTGGACTGCTAATAGAGCGTGTCTCTGTTGTTTTTTTGTAGGGAGTTTTATGCCTATGTAATCAGTGCAGACAGCCGTTAAGTAAATGAAGAGGCAACTAACAATGTCAGAAAAGAGACCGGGCGGTTCCAGCTGACACTACCCTAATCTTCCAGGACCCATTAAATGGCAGTTTCAACGCATTACCTACCATAACATCCTTGAATATCACTGATTTTATTTGCAGTATCAAACATTCCATTTCATGCCCCATTAACAGTAGGAGCCTGGGCTTTTTGACGCAGCTAAACATTTTACTAACTACCTGGACTAAGTAACCAATTAACTTTTGGAGACAATACGGCCAATTAAGCGCGAAAAGGTAAGGCTGTCATCCCCCACTAAAATTGAATTTCCTTTTCCTGATGGCACTTATTGTCGGTGTTCAATTGTTAATGGAGATTTGGTCCCTATTAGAAGGATGAAGCCGAAGGATAATGGGAAAGTTCAGAGGACTTGGTTCCTAAAGAGTAGGTCAGAAAATGTCCCAATTGGCCACTAATTCAGTCATCTTTTCTTCATGCCAGCTCTCTTACTGGAATAGTATTGGCAATGTAGCTCTAATCTGACCTACCACGATAATACATTGTGCAACATGGCAGCTTCAGAGACATGCGTACGCACGCAGGAGTAGTTAAGGAACTTACATGGAAAAAAATAATCATAGATATAAACAAAAATAATTCTGTTGGATTTTGACAGTTAAAATATCATTCTTCTCACATACTGAGCTGTTTACTATGGTGGTGAGCCTTTGAGAGAGCTCTTAAGCCAAGGGAGCGGGTGCTGTCATGGTGTTCACCTGAGCTTCCCTGGCAAGCCACAGCAGACACACGCTTGTGTGAGCTTTGAATGTTCATCTTCATAACTTACATGGAGATCTTAATCATTGCCGTCAAGCTAAAACCTTCTGCCTGGTCTTGGGGTCACCAATTCACAATGAAGCTGACACCTTAGGTGCTCTAATACACAAATTTTTTCTTCCTCAGATGAGGTAGCAGTGTGTCCATATATACTGTATAGAGAAAGAAGAAGAAGAGTTTAGTGTTGATACTGTCTATTTTTTGATAAAAAGATCTTTTTATTTTATTTGTACATCTACTCTGACTAAAAACAGGTCATCCCCTACCATGGAATATAAAAGTTCCACCAAAAATCCTCACAGCAACAAGCTAATGGGTAGCAAGCTGAACATCTCCTCAAAGTATGTGCATTTCACGAGGTATTTCAATAAGTGATCTCAAAGCACTTTCCACAAAACGCCTTGTTAGAATAAGGTTTTAATTTGATTTTAGGGATTTGGTTTTTTCTCTTTTTTTATTTTTTTCCTCGCAGAAATGAGCTGAAGGAAGAGGCAAAAGACACAAGTCAGTACACAGACACAAGAAATGTCACAAGTACAGAGGACTGTGTTTTATGCAAGTAATTCATAAATAGAAATGCCTGGAAAACATAAGGAATAGGCTGCAAAATTTGCCATGGGTCTACCCTAAAGCTGCTTTTGGGTCATCAGCCAGACAAGTCTGTGTGCTCGGCTCTTCGTGTCAAACAGAAGGTGAGTGCAGATAATCCCCCATCCCAAAGAACGCATCCTCTTTGATAAGGATAGCACACATCCTCCAAGGGCACCTAGTGTCTGAAAGAGTGCCAAGCCAAACATGGCCGAGGTGCCATTTGAGGATTACGTTTTTGTGGAACTATGTAATGTGGAGTCCCTTTATCTGCAGCAATGGTACCTGTTGAAAAGTACTACTAATCAAAATACAAGTGTACTATAGCCCTTAGAGGGAGGGTGGAATACATCATACTTTTGAGACTGAATAAATTCCAATGCTGATTTTGTGGCTTTTCAGACTTTGTGAATATTTTCACTATGTAAGACAAAGCTGAAACCCGCATTAAGATGCAGGCCTACTCTGCCATAACATATTTAAAGATTAGCCCAGCCACAACATAGTCCGTTTAGACTGTTATTAATCTAATCTCTTAAATGCATAGAATATCCAAACAAGAAGGCAAGTGGACTGATTTCTGTCTGCTCTAATGGCAAAAATATGACTTTGGCTTTTCCCTGCAATGCTTTACACCCTTAAGCAATTACTTGTGGGCAGAACCCCAGCCACCATATTGCTACTTACGGTTAAGGGATTTTATTGGTTCACCAACTAAGTATTCCAGTTAAATCTAGTGTCACGAGGCTTTTGCAGGACCCCGGTTCACATTGCCTCTATGGAGGTGTCATTACCTTGTGTGACTTAGTACCCCAGTTTGAAATACATAATACCCAAGTTACCCTACGAAGCAAGCTTTTCAACAGTTGTTGAAGTACCCTTGCGATCAGAAAAATGACTTGAGTAGCTTCCATCTCCTTCTTGACTGTAATACATCTTTGAGGCTTTTTCTAGTTAACCTGCTATTGCATCAAATACGGAACAACTAAAGTCTCTTCTGCCTTGCACATCATCACCGACTACTGAAATTCCACAGCAATACCACCCTTTACTGGAAGAAAAGTCTCAATCTCTTGATTTTTCCTTCTTTCCCCCTGCACAGATCCATCGTTGAATCAGACACAGTAATCGTTACGCTTTAGCCTGTGAGATTTTTGAATTTGTGTTACGATTCAAACATAGACTGTTAGGTTCAAACTGTTTCTGTTTTTAACTTCGGTTTGTGTTTTGGGTTTTTTTTTTTTAAGTAAATATATTTTGGCACTTTCTCAGCTCCAAAAATATGAAGATTTGTGGCTTTGTTGTAAAAATGGAAACACATTAATTTTAATTTGAAGAAAAAGTTTCACAAAACTATTTAGCTTAATATCACATTGTAATGAGAAAAGTTAAGGGAAGAAAAAGCTTTTTAAACTAATTGTTTAAAAATATTTAAAACTCTTCCTCTCCACACCCTTGAAGATATATGGAGCTAAGTTAATGGCAGCACATAATGGAATCTTGCTCAATGGGAATTTTCCATTATTCTTCACAAAAAGCCCCTAATGCTCATGGGTTCTGACAAAAGTCATAGTTATGAGAAACATATGGCCTTAATAACAAGCTAAATCTTTGGTCAAAGTCTAAATTGCTGTTGTGTAAGTGAGGACAGAACTCGGCTGGGCATCAAGGATGGAGGCAGCTATTGCAGGGAGTGGGGCTGCCCAGCCCCTCTGGTCTTCAAGCGCACAGGGCACTAGACGCGTACAGGAACACGCTACAGTCCTCATCTCCAACAGCCCTCTGCACCGCAGGAGCACCAAGAAGCACCTCCTGAGTATGTACGACTCGGGCTCAGTCAGCAAGAGCCATAAATCTAAATTTCATATTGTATTGGCACATGCACTTCCACGGAGAGCGCCAAGCCTCCTCCTCCCCCTGCTGAACAGCCCTATTTAAGGCAGCTGTACAGCTCAGGCTGCCATGCTCCTTGGAGACCCAAGTCCCACAGCTAGATTCTCTACAAGAGCTGTTTGTTTCTGATTTCCTAGAGAACGCACTCTAATACAAACCTTTTGAGGTAATCCTTATCCAGCGTTAGCTTTACTATGGCAGAAACTTTTCCATCTTGCTTTCACTGTAAGAGTCTTTGCTTCCAGCTCCCTAGCGGACAACATTATCAAAGCAAGAGAGGAAAAAAAAACCCAACAACTATCTGCTTCAGCACTCTATATAGCTCACCTGGTGTACTCAGAAACACCAGTCGCCTACGAGCTGCATTTCGCACACCTGCAAACCCCCCAGGTTGGTGTAATTTTGTTAATTAGTAAAATACAGGCAGTTTTCACTTCTCCATTGTAAGGCTGCATCTTAGCGAGCATGAAGTGTGGGAAGAGACAGATTTCACACAGAAACTTGTCCTTTTGTTCCAGGCTTTTGGCACAAGGCGCTTAGGGCCTCTGGAGGGCCTGGTTCCCTGAGCCAGAAAATCAGACTCTTGTGGACAGTGCTGCTTTCTCCATCAGTGCACTTTATAAATCCTGAGTTCTTTTCAAAGCTTCATTGATAGAGAAACCAACTCTGTCCCTGGGAGATTGTTTTGTGGAAGGGCAAGAGCACCCTTTATTCAACTTATGTTTTTCCACAGGTTCCCAAAAGTGCCCAGTGCTTTACAATGCAGCTTCTTCTATGAAACGATAAAGAAAATGTGTAAAGCTTAGATATTGCAGTCTCTATAGATCTGTCTTAAACACCTTGCTCTTTTCTTTGGTGGCTGGATAATGTGTACCACAGGTGTGAAATTCTATATCAGTTGCAAAAGTACCATGTAATGTGCTAAGAATTTTCTGAGGAGTTATTCTGGTTTACACAGCAGATGATCACTGCTCCTCCCATTCACCCGAGCTGAGATCCTGACCCTACGCAGCACAGGCAGCTCCTTGTAGCCGCACCCATTCCTCTTTGCAGGATCAGAGCTTTTCTTGCTTTTACCTGTATTCCCTCTTTTTGTCTCCCCCTGCCTCCCACTTCCCCTGTGCTACACTCAAACCGCGCATGGGTCTTACCACTGTTCACAGCAGAGCTGTGATTTTTTCCACTTGAAAGCCCCGGGTACAAAATAGACCACCTTATGTGGGACCAGAGGGTAACTTGTTGCCCGTCTGGTAATTATCCAGGGTGTAGGGTTGCGTGTGTAATTATGGGGAGGTTGGAGCAGGCTGAGGCTGTAAATTCTCCGCTGTCTGCTCGAGGAGTTGAGCACTGAAGCTGCCTGGATACATGCTCTTTGCCAGATTGAAGTTGTTGCTTCTCATGACCTTCATGCAGCGTGTTTGTCTCTGGTAGGGAACATATCTCAGTCCTTCAAAACTCACAACTGGAAAAATACCAGGAAATTGGAGCTGGGACCCAATAAACACTACTGACTTGGGATCCCAGAGGGCAGATGTTTGCCTGCACTAGGTATCAAAAATCACTCATCACTTCTGAATGTCTGATTAATCCATATTTCCTCTACTATTTTTGATATAGGTAATTTGGTGTATGGTTGTCTTTGTGGTTTGCAGACATTCACCACTGACAAAACTTAGAGAAACGAACATTTCATCCCAGCTAGCTTTGAATTGCTCTCCTTTAGCATCTTTCCACAAATACAAAGGACTGGATTTTGACTGCAGTCTGTTAGATATGTGGTCGTTTTTAATCCATTGTCAAAATTGTACTTTTGATAGCCATAACCCAAATGAAGGAGGAGGAAACACACAAGAAATTTGCCATCTCTTAAAGTAATTTCATTCCACAACTTAAAATTGTTACTAACCTCTCCAACACTTAATTAATTGAAATGACTCTAGCTGTGGGAATCTGTGGTGAAGAGGTCTCTAATAGTTACACGCAATTCGACCTGGAATTCAGTTAGAGCTAAAAGATACTTGAACAACACTTTTCAAGGAATGAAAAATAAAGACCCTGTTGAATTTAATCAGTCATCTGTTTTTTTTTTTATCCTGCCTCTTGTATTCCCTCAGGGATTTGCTCGACATAATTCTTTGCCAGCTGATGTATACAAAGTACCTGCCTAAGCACAACTTTAGCTTCAGAAGACAGACGAAATAACAGATACGAGACTAGTTGTTTTGTTATTCAAACTATGGTAAAGTCAGTATCATTAAAAAACATAACTCCAACCCACTCTAAAATGTTCCTTGACTGTTGAGAATGACTCATGTAATAGTTGCAAAGACGACAAGCTCTTTGTAAGAGACATTCCCTCTTCATTCGTATTTATGATAGCAAATTGTGATATCGCAGCCTGATTAATAAAGTTTGTGCTGCATTATATCTTTCAGAACGGATTCCAACAGATTTAACTAGACAAAGTCTTCTGTAAATACACAGGAATTGTTTTATCCGTAACAGAGATGTGGCTGATTCAGATACAGAACTCACCCCTGTGTACTGGCAGCAATAGGAAAGGACTTGGAGGTGAACACAACTGAGTTATACAAGAAAGCATAAGATAATCTTGAAAACTATGTCTGGACAGAAGAATGGTCCTAGTAAACTTTTTCATCATTTAAAAGGACCACAGCAAGTTTATGAACTACAGAGCGATTCTTTAGACCAGATTGCAGTCATACCCCTAAATCCTAAAACTTGGGTGCTCAGGGAATCACAGGCTACTTAGCACAGTATTCTGCAATTATTTGTTGTTAATTTTGTTTTGTTTTTCCTGCTTGCTAAAAATCTCTAGCTTTCTTCAACAACCTGCTGGTGCTGTGCTATGGACATTCTATTCAGCACATCTTAGCAGTCATGGTATGCCTCTCAGTCTATCCTAGTGAATAAGGGGGAAAGAAGAGCATGAGCAGTAAAAATGCTCAACACAAATTATACAAGATGTTCAGACTTTCCTGGATTTTGTTATGAACCATGTGTGAAGTAAGGACATGCAGACAGAGCTGCCTTATCAAAACTAACATTGCATCCCTCAGAAAAGATGTCACAGCTGTCCAGTCTAACCTAGGGGAAGACTAATGCAATTATCTCAAGGTATACCGAAGAACCCTCAGTGCTATAAATAATAATAAAGGATAAATAATAAAAAAATAAAACAGAAACCCCAGAAGTGAGATGTTTTAAATGAAAGGTGATGCACTGTGAACTTAACACACTGGCCCTTTAGCCTTTCTGTTAACAAGGTAATCTGATTGCCATTGATTTTTTTCACCTCTGTTACTAAGAAGGTGATGGAATGGTGTCCACGCAGATGTATTGAATCAGATACTAAACAAAGAGCAACATAAAGCACAATTATCAGCAGCCTTGCCTTCAGCTTGCTGATTATGACATTACTGAAGAGACAAGGTCTGGGTGACTTAAACCAAAAGGGAAAAAAAAAAAAAAAACCTAAAGAGGAGAGGGAGGAAACTGATACACGTTTACCATCTGTCTGGGTACAAGCAGTTCTTTGCCTTCACCAAAATATGTGTTTCCCCATTGCAGCTCGATAGGTGTCGGAGTGTGATGTAGCTAATTAGTTTGATCATGTTACAGTAAAAAAATAGCACAGAGGCAAGGCCCAACCAGTTGTTCATCATACCTAGAAAATTCTGTATGGTGAAGTTTGTGTTTATGGTTCTATGTGCCTGAGAATTACTGGGCTTAATTATTGCCTGCATGATCATTAGGCAGATATGCCTAAAGGCTTGGGTTTACAAAGGCTGTTACAAGGCTCAGAGTAACTCAATAGGCTGTTAATAGGCGTGTATATATCCACTTTTGAGTGACGTAGAGAGGAATGGTTGGCCAGATTCTCACAGGGTATAAAATGAGAAAACACCATGCATCTACATAGCTCTATCAATTTCAAAGCAGTTGGGCCAATTTACACAGGCTGAGAATCATGACTGGGTAACAGGAAGCCTAATGCTGTAAACTCTAACCTTGCGGCATTAGATTTTAGCTTCTCCAAATGGCACAGGCTGTTCAACTTTCATTTCTAGCGACAGTTTTACCTGACCCAACCAATGTAAACAGTACAGCCAAGTAGCTCTGGTGCTTGGCTGCCTTTATGTACCAGCAAAAGTAATGACGCCTAGTGAGTAGTATTATTATTTTATGACATCAGCATAGTATGACATTTTCTCAAGGGCAGCCCATATCCCTTGCCCTCCTCCATATTGGCAGACATCACTAATTGACTGTGAAAGTGGAGAATTCAATGGTTTAAGGTGATCTCTTCTCTGAACTCCAAAACAGTTTGTGGATGGAAATCAGCTGAAGCAAAACATTGGTTCAATTACACTGCCAAGGGATATAGCTCCTGTACGACAAAGCGGTAAACACTTAAAGGAGCCAATCCACTACTGTGTATCACTGATATTATCATTCTATTTCAGATGTGAGAATCATGTGAATTCATAAAAACCAGCACTGACATGACCTAACTAAAATAAACCATGATGAGCTTCTGTTGCTGTAGGGAATGAGTGTTACGTGGATTACACTGGATAACACCCCAGCAGCCTTGCTCACAAGGGTTAGCAACTTCCCCTGTCCAGCTGAGGGTGCCATTCAAACTGTGTCATTCACAGTATCAGACAGACAATTTCGTCCTTGATATTAAATCCAAGGGCTAAATTGTGTTCTTCTTACTTCGGTCAAACTAAACTTTCTCTTCTCATTCCCTTCGTTGGTTTATTCAAGCTAGAAAGCATTGCCTAATATGAATAAAGAAGAGAGTCTGCTTATGTATTCAGTGTCCATGCACCTCTGAGTGTGTGTTTTTTACTGTGTAATAATTGATGACATATTCCAAAGACAGCCTAAAGGACAGGTACATAAACTGTGAGAATCCAAATGAGTATACCTTAAATAGGATCTCATGGTGCTTAGACTAGTCCCACTGAACCCTAATTATTGAGACTATTTGCTTTTGCTTATAACAGCTAGAGCTAGCTGATCAGATATGATGAGACTATTTAACAACAACTTACTATGGCTTAAGCACACTGTAGACTTGTCTTCTTGACAGCTGAATAGTATCTTGTGGAAAATAAAGCTGCACACTTTCTCATCATTGAGGAAAGGCTTTGGCATCTGTTAATCACCCTGAAATGGTTAGTTGTTTCTTCAGCCTGGGGAAAAAAAAAATAAAGCTTCTTCTAGAATGCACATGCAGTTAAATTTCTAATCAACAACAGAAATTAATTTGACCTTGGTCTTGAGGATAAGGTTACAAAACATTGGTTGGGAATGATGCTAAACTACTTTGTAGAGCAAATCATCAGATATACAGGTGAGCAGGTGCCCATGTGTTAGCTTATTTCATACCTCCCAAATCAAACACAATCTCTTCCGTAGAAAGTTCACCTTTGATAAGACAGTGTAAGGGCCAAGGTTGCAGCCAATGTCCTTACCTCAACATGCCAAGGGGTATAACATTATCAGCAGCTGCAGTGGAAGAAATATAAAATTAAAAAAAGCTGTTGCCCTTTCTAAAGGAGACCTGAAGATTTCTAGAAAGTTTGTAGCAGTCTGCTATAGGAGACAGCATCTTCCTCCAGAAGAAATGCAGAAATATTTTGTTTGGTTTTTAGAGACCCTTCTTTTGGATATGGGAAAATTGTTATCTTTTCTCCCAGAGCTGAAACACATCTTGATCTGAGAACATAGATGAAGAGCTGAGAGAGTGATCAGAGCTCCACTAAAGGAGTTATTTTAGCACATATGAAGGGAAAAGCTGTGGCTGATTTTAGAGGTCACACCTGGGACATAGGCTTTATTTTGAACCACAGAGGAAAATAGAATACAAATTACTATTCTTGACGAGTTACTCACAAGGGAAGAATTCCACACTGGATACCTTTCTGAATACCCATGGAAACACAACAGGCTACAATGAAGTTTTAAAAAAAGATGATCTCACACCTGAATTAATCTGGAGACTCCAGAAAATTACTGGAACTCTCACACATATAAACTGCTAAAATCTCAGACTGACAATCTCTGAACTTGAGCTTGTCCGCCTGCCAGCACAGACACCGTAGGGTGTGAGGCAAGTAAGCAGGCACAGTTTGCTTAGCTGGGAAAAGCGTAAGCAGAGATTTTGCCAAGTGATGACTATTTGAACGTTGTTCAGTGAAATGGACTACTCGCTTGGATCGTGAAAATATTCAGAACTGGATTTCACTTGCAGGTCAGATAATCCCCAGCATTTTCACAGTCAAAGGAACTTTGTCCATAAATACTGAGGGATCCATCCTCTGCATAAGAAATTAATTTAAAATGAAGAACTATACAGTGAATAACTGAAAAAATCCTTGCCTGGACCCCAGTTCCAAATGCAACTGCTCTTTGCTGGTCCAAAGTCAAGACAAACTTGGACCTGAATTTCCGGGTAAGGACTATTTAGAAATTGAGAAGACGAGACTTTTATATGGAAATTTGGCTCAAGCATTTGATTAAAATTTTTTCCTGATTTTCTTTACTTCACTCCCAGCTTCTGGCTCTGACCAGAGGCATAATAATTGTAATTAAGGCTGGTTGTTGGATGCAACCCAAGATGTAAGAGGATATACCATGTACAAATATATAGTTCTTCTTAATTGTCTTCTATTTAAGAATTTCAAGGTGCTTTAAATTTAATTTCATGGCACTTTTGTGAGATGACTATTATAATCTTAGTTGGACAAATAAAGAAACTGAGGTAAAGACAAGATTTATGTATGGTCACAAAGGAGATATGAAATAAATCAGGCACTGGAAATGAGCTTCCTATCACATAGACTTGTCCTTGTTCTTTTTCCATTAGCCCGGCTATTTTCTCAAACTTTTCAGCTCATCACCAACAGATTAAAGTGATTTGGGGAATCATCCAAGTCTCCGGACGTGATTTCCAACTGAAACAGAGACAATAAGTATAATGAGGCCAAACTTCTACCGACGCTCAAAACTCAGCATTGGACTTCACTTCATTCAGGAAGGAGGTGATGCTGGGAGAAATGTGGTCAGAAGATGAGAAAAATAAATAAAGTCCCAGAATGGAAAGGAGAACCTGACCAGAGATAAATGATTCCTCTCCTGAGATGTGTTTTTGTTTTATCGCAATGACCTTTCAGAGGAAAGATGAAGCCAGCCTCAGGTAAAAAGAAATAGCCACATTTCATCTACGGTTAGCCTTTGCGACCTCTGAACTCTGCTTTTCTATCTGAACCTATTTCCATGCACCATTTCTCCTTACTACAGATAAGAGACTTCCAAGTGCCAGAAAGAAACTTAGAGCTTTCACACAAAGGTTAGCAAGCGAGCTTGACTACTCTTTAATTTGGGAAATTATCCCCCCTTGATTTTAAAAATATCTCCCCTCTTATATGCCACAGGAATCTGATAAATGATGCAGGAGCAATCACGACACGCTGCACGTTTAAATGTGAGCTGGCGTGCATACCTGTGCATGTGTGCGTGTGCATGTGCACGTGTGTGTGTATGTTTGTACAGCGTATCCCATTATCGTATCATCACTTTTCAGCTATCTCTAACACAAGAGTCAAGGGGTTTGGGAGCACACACAAAAAAAGAAAGATTTCTAAGAGAGCAGGAGATTGGGCCGGGGTCATCCAAAAGGGTAATTATTGTTAAATGTCAGGTTAACTCTGAAGGCCTCAGCTCATCCAACTGAGAGCAGATTAGCCCAGATGGAGACATTTTCAACACGGTTCTGTCTGACCAATCAGCGACAGCTGGGATTAACCAAATACCTTCTCTCATCTGCCTGCTCACAGAAAGGTCAGTTTCTGCTCATTGCTTCCCTTTTAAGATGTGCCTTTCTTTTCCTTTTTTTTTTTTAATTTTTTTTTTTTTTATTTGTGGTGGCTATATGCAGGAAATCAGGGTCCTTTTATCAGCAAATTAAATATTCAACATCTAAAACCCACTCCTTTTTTTGAGAATGAACTTCATTCACTTTCATGAGCTCATGAGCTCTTTTATCTTTTCTTTCTCTTTTTTTTTTTTTTTTTTTTTTTGTAATGCTGCATACAGATAGATCAAATATATATGTAACTGTCAGACCCTCAGCTTGTGCAAGGTGATGTTGCTTCATGGACTTCACTGGAGGTATATTGATTTCTACCCACTGAGAATTTGGCCCGGTATTTTGGTATCATTGCATGACTGCTATAGGACAAGGATTATTTTTCCTTGTTCTTTTCTTGTCTTGCCTTTCTTTCTAAAAAGAAGTCTTTGCTAATTTTATTCTCAGCATTCATCTATTTAAGAGCTACAGTTTATGTCTTGTATCTAAGGGGGAAAAAAAACCAACAACCCCACCACCACCGAGTTAAAACAAAACAAAACAAAGAACTCTCCCTGAGACCAACCCTGGAGTGCTTTAAAAACTAATCGTCTTTTATGTACAGCCTCTTTTCCCAGACAGCTTAAATAAGTGCAAACATAAAACTCAGTGATAAAATGAACAGAAACTGAAACAAAAATCACCTCAGAACATATTTCTCAATAATTTGTCTTCAGATCCCTAGAAAGTTCTTTCGTGCCTTAATTATTTTGATTAAGAGGGAGATCCTTTTTGTCTTTTACTAATTTTGTCTCTGGATTTCTGATGCAGGTTTCGGGCCAACAGCCAAACTATCTGAAAATTTTACTGGCATGAGTGTCACTTACACTAAGGTACCTATAGAACGGTCTAATAATACGAAGAGGCCTTTAGAAAACATAATCACTTTTATGTCACCTTGAAGATTATTTTTTTTCCTTTCTATTTCTAGGAGCCTGTAAAAAGTCCTCAATGTGAAAGAATATTGGGGTCTACACAGATTATCATAGTGAGAGCCTGATCCTGATCACTGGTGATGCTTTGGTATTGATTTTCCAAGTGATCTGACCTTGGAAGAAACAGAATATTTCCTCCTAGGGCAGAAATTCTTCCCACTGCTGAGGGAGCTCAGTGTAGATTTTACAGGGAGTGCTGGGCACCAAAGAGGAGCAGCACTTGGTAACTTTTGCTCGGGGTGTTTGTATTAGCAGAACAAAGCCTGGTGAAAAGGGATGAGAAACTTGGAGAAGAAGAAATGGAGAAATGTATCATTGGAAGACCATTTCTGAAAACAAGATGAACAAAACTATGGTTTAGCATCAAACAGAAGTAGGAGAAATCCTCATGGTTAGGATATTTATAGTAGAATTGCAAAAGGACCTGCAAGACACACTGAGACAAATGGACTGGCCAAGAGAGTGGGTTATCAAGTCTTTTGCTTCTGCAGTTCCAAGGAGCATCCAAGTTCCTCTGACCTGGGCTGAAACTAGAACCTAAAATACAAAAGTATGAAATAAGACTCCTGGAACGGCAGGAATATTGTGGGGGAAGTCTAAGGTAAACTGCAGTCTAACTCTGTATTCTTTAGAGATATGAAATGCACAAATAAAATCTCAGTAATTGTTATGGACTAAATCATGCCCTTGAACACAGACCCATCTAGGGGCACAAACAAATGGAAGATACAAAGCTTACCGTCCTCATAAACTGTCTAGACTTTGAGTCCAGATACAGAGAGAAATACCTGCCATGATGGAGCAGGGACTGTACCTTCATCCCCAGCACATATGCAGTGGAGCACAAAGGAGCTGCTAGGAAGGTGTACAACAGTAACAACTCAAATATTTTCCCTGTAATGTGCGTGAGGTTGCACTCATCCATCCTTTCTTCTCCTAGTTTAAAAGAAAAGGACTATTATTACAATATTAATGGGAAGGAATGAAGTGAATAACACCAAATTTATAAAGCAAGTTAACAGCAGAACCCAGTCCTGATTTACCTTATCAATTCCTTTTTGGCCTATGAATATCACTGGTTCTGTCTGCCACAGCACAGTGGTTCCCTTTGCAGTATATATCCTTCACTTAAGCAGGTAATATCATCAAAATCAATTATTATTTCAATTAAATAGCCCTGCCCATCATCACTACAAATTAAATGGAGCTACTATGCAAGTTAAAACCATTTATTCATTTAAAACACGTGTCCACCCTTGCTCTATCTGCCAAGATTTTGAGCTCTACCCTGAGTTTGTATCCATATGCAGGTGGGCTTTGTACTTCTTCCTTAAATATAAGGGCTTTAACAGGCATCACTTGTCTGTGAATAATGCTAAGCTTTCACTACTCAGGCATTTCGACATATCAAACTCTATTGTACTATGGTGATACCAAACTGTTTCTAAGGTAAATGTTTTATTCTTGATCATTTTATGGATAGGAACAGAAAAGCAAAGGGTGAAATGATTTGCCCAGTGGAAAATAGTAGGTCAGTGGCAGATTTCAGAGCAGAACCCAGGTGTCTGGAATCATAGGCTACTTGCCTACCCATTGGACCACACTAATTCCCAAGAAGAGCTCAGCCTTGTTATTTTCAAGCTCACTGTCCTACACAGCTGCTCTTGCACTTCTTACACTGTGCTTCTAGGAAATTAACATATTTAACAACGTGTCACATACAAAAAATAAATGCCTTTGATAATCATTTGAAGCAGGCATACAGGGAGACCAAATTCTTTTTAGTATTCAGAGAAAAGCGTCTTATCAGAGATCTACTTAAAATATAACACAGCTTCTTTATGTAATTGTATTAATTTAATAAGCCACTGTTTCAATAGCATGGATTTTTTTTCCCAGAATCCTGCCAAGAAAAAAAAAAAAAACAACTGAGAGATTTTAGTAAACTTGGGAAGAGAAGAACCTAAGTTAATCTGAATGTCAGACACAAAAATGCAAAAAGCAAATCAGTTTAAGCATGAATCAAATAGACTCATACTTGAAACTAACTTCTAATCTACACATGCTTTTTCTTCATGTACACTAAAATTTATATCTATCTATATATAGACATATAGATATATCTCAGGTCAAGCAGAGAAGACTCAGTGAGGTTACAAAAACAAGATTCCACAGGAAACAGCTGAGCTCAATTCTGTTTTCCAAACCTCCCAAGTTGTAAAGTTGTTTAAGAAAATCATATTAATTTACTGCGGAGCTAATTTAATAAATGAAAGTATTTGAGCAACTGACCTTAGTGCAAATATAAATCTCGGTGTTTGAATTCACACGGAGCAGGAACAGACTCCACCACAGACTATTTATGAAAGCGTAGGATGAACTTTGGGGTACAACGTGCAGCCGGACTGTAGTGTGTCACACTCTGCACTGCACAACTTGTCTTGCCCAGGGAATGTTCTAGCCCAACTTAATGCATGAGTCTTGCCCAGAATTCCTTTGCCTGTTATCTCTGGGGAAAGTGTCTTTTGTATAAACAACCTGGTTATAACACTGTTAGTACTTTGAGATGTCAAAGTAAAAAGTGATGATCAATAGTGTAACCAAGGTAAAACACATGTCAAAAAAAAGTGGGCAATACAGAGTGTCAATGCGTCTGTGATCGGTCCAGGCCAAAACCCGGGTAAGTTTATCCACATTTTACTTTACCTCTACCACACCGATGCTACTGTGTAATCATGATTTACTACTGATTTTTTTATTTCTTTTAATAACTGTTCTGCTTAATTGCAGGGCAGACTTGACGTGGGAAACTAAAGATATGCCTTGAAAAAATCTTTGGAAACCAAAGAGAAACATCTCCACAAGGTCAAGCTTGGTTTTTTCAATCCATAAATAAAAATATTTTTGATCCAGACTCTAAATATCCTCTAAATACCACACTGCATGAGAAAGCTGAAGAAAAAGTATGAAGTAGTTATACAATAGATATTACAATTTTTCTCATTTTAACAATAGACTGAAATCATAATCCAGGATCTTCCTGTTCATGGAATTATATTAGAAAAGCAGGCTGATGAATCAGAAGTAACCGTATACGATTTAAAATTGAAAGTGTGTTCTGTGCAAGAACTTTATGCCTTGGAGTCTCTAGAAGACATATATCTTAGCCATCTAAATCAAAAGTCTCCCAGTACTAAATAGTTAATATTTATAGGTAACTTTGCAATCATCACTATCAACAGACAAAAAGCTACAATAATCCGATTGCCATCACTTTAACCAAAGCCCGTGTCGTAAACCTTGTAATTTTCTGCTGTCATGCTCAGGCACTTTCAACACATTTAAATTAGAAAGGACTATGCTAATTTTGCTTCATAGCCAGGGTAATTGTTGTAAGACATAATTATCTTTTTTTTTTAAAGGATCGTTTTATTCTCCAGAGTTGTTTAAATTCAGTCTCAGTTACTGCTCGTCCTTTCATCCCTACACTGCGTTCTGGCTCCCACCTCCATTAAATTATTCTTTTCATCTTCGTTAGCTGGAGACAACTTAACCCTCCTTTCTGATGGACATTTCAGGCCCTGGCGTAACTCTATTAAAAGCAGAAAAGTATGCTAAGGACAAATCTAGTTCTTTGTTTCCTTCTGACCTTCCTGAAGAGTCGTCAGAAGGTTTGACATGTTAACTCATCTTTGATGCCAATTTAAACTTATAGCCCAGCATACAGCCTTCTTGAGTGTTGATGCATCAGAGCTTTGCCCTTATATAAGCACCGAATTTAAGTTCAATAATAATGAAATACAACTAAGCACAAAGAGAATATGTAGACTTCCCAAGAGAATAAAGTCCACCGGACCGGGTGCTCCCTGTGGTTTATTTCCAAGACTTTTAAGCCATTAAGAGTTTCGGCTGCAGTAGCAAGCAAGCGGCACAGACTGCAAGTCCAGCCAGCAGACGGGTGACTCTGCTAATTGGTCAAGTCTGTCCTATCGTCTGCTCAACCCCCTGGCAGGTACAACAAATCGGAGCTGCCTTACAAACCACCTGTCTTGTGCTGCTGCTGAGAATATCGTATGGTATGTCCTTGCAGCAAGTAAATCGACTGCTCCCTTGTTATCAGTGGTTAGCTAGAGCTAAAGGAAACAGTCCTGAATGAAAATACCAGTGATACTAGCTACTGATTAAATGCTGGGCAGTGAATGGAAGCATTGTTTGCAGCCCAGGTGGACTGACATTGGCACCATGACATCTTCTGATGCCAAATGGAAGACCTGAGCACAAAAAGGAGAAACGTTTAGGCTTGATGCCAGCAGACCTTGGCAAGTCATATACTCTTCAGAGCATGTCAGCAAGTCAGTTCCTGGGCATGTTAAAAGACGTGCCTCAGTAATTGAGAATCTGATGCCTCATCGGAGCTTCAAATGTCTCCTGTGGGGTTGCTCTGAAGAGTTTCCAGTAGAGAGCTTTTTCTTTCCCTTGCGCGCTTTTTCTCTACTGGAAGTTCAACAGTATAGCAGGAGGAAAAGAGAAGAAGTTTCTAGCAACAAAGATTCAGGTCTATTATAGCAGTGACTGTCACCATACATCAGTTGTCATTAAGGAACATGTTCTCTGTGCCGTAGTATTGGTCTGAATGAGGCAGTAAAGAGGCAGTGTAGTTACCTGACCACAGGGTTAACCTGTTCTCCTCGTGTCCATAGAACAAAAGGTTGGTTTGGGGGGTTTATGGCAGGATAACTTCTTGCCCCATTCTTTAGCATACACCTACAGGACCTGACTTGCAGATGTAGGACTTGACTATCATTTGCTGTCCACTTGATAACCCCACTGCTTCTTTTTCTAGCCTTGCTATCACCTTCTTGTATCTTTTTATACTATCATGTGTTTCCAAACACAAAAAAAATGTATCCACAGACTTTATTCTGGGGTTGGTTTACTTTTCTGTTCTGTCCTCTGTGTGTTCCCATACTGCTTTTATCATCATTCTATATGAACAATTTCTGGCTAGTGATATGACTCTCACCTGCCTCATGCCTGTTTACTTTTCTGTCCTCTCCCTAAGGGAGCACATTTGGCAGTGGAATGGCATTGCTGAACTCAAACCTCATTTTATTGTCAAAGTAATCAATTCTGCTTGCCTATAATGAAACAATAACTAAATAATCTCTAATTCAATTGGCAATAGTCAAATCTACTTGTACTAATATACAGCTAGTGAATATCTATGACAGAAATCTCTTAATCACATTGAGTATAACTCTGTTGATTTCCCTAGAATGACTGAATCTCTACAAAAGAATCAAACTGAACTCTTTAACTGCCATTCCTTTAACATATAGTGACAGCCTTAGGGGTATGCCTACCGTTTCCGTCAAGTGAACCACACGGCCCTTGAAGATCTCTCCATGTTACTGCTCAGCTGATGAAGGAACCGGGAGCCTCATTCCCTGTAGTTTGATTTCTTGGCCACGCTGGCAGATTCTTGAATGGGGAGAACTACAAAAATCATCTGCCTAAATGACAAACTGAAATATCTTGGGATATTTGTCCATGCCAGCACTGGCTGAGGAAGAGAACATTAACAGAGACTGTTTCTAATTAGGAACCTCTAACAGTGTCCTGGGATGAATGAGGAGTGAATATTGTCTCCCTGGAAGCTCTGAATTCCGACGTTTTGTTTATGCACACACACATACGTATACATGCACTCACACACACACGCTTCATTTTCAAATACCACAAGTCATTTCTATCACTGTTAATAACTCTGATGAGTTACATGTGCAGCCGCTGCTCCAGGCTCTGTGTCTCCATGTTCATATGGCATCAGGGGTTAACTTAATTCCTACTGCAGTTGTCAGGCTGGAAATGCCTAGGGTTATGCAGAGATGGCTGGGACCAGCAGAAGTACTGGATGTTATAATGCTCTACCAAGCAGCAGACCTTGTCATCTGCTTGGTTGCAACCACTACTTGGAAACACTTGCAGAAAGCCAGGCCCCGTATTAAGGTTAAGCACTTACTCCTCCGCTCAGCAGGAAAAGCTGAGATTGTTGTGGTTACCGGTAAACTGGGGCTTCTCATGAGAAACAGAGAAAGATTTTACAATATCCATAAAAAGTTCTATCAGATCATTTCTGCAGTGGCCGGAAAACATAGTCTCCTGGAGATATTCCTCTTCCAAAACAGCTTCTTCTGTATTCTGGGGAAAGGAACAGGTTTTGTTCCCCTTCGACTCAACACCATGATGCCCGTTGTAAGATAAAAGGCGTCAGCGAGACAGACAGACTGAGCAAGCTGTAAGTCATTGCAGAGGTGTGTGACCGGAGACAGTCGCATTTTCTTCCATCTCAACTCCCCGCTTCCTCTCTTCTACCCCACCTTGCTCTCCAGTGCTCTGTTATGCCAGGGCATCTGGGGAGTATCTGTTTATGGACATTTATCAAGCAGCAAATAAACCCTCATGTTATTTGTAAGCATGGCATTTTCAAGAGGTATTCTTGATTGTTTAACAACATGCAGTGTTTTTGTAACTGCAGAAAAGGTCCTATGGGCCATTAAGCAATCATTTATTGGTTAAATATCTCCATTCCCAGTAATGAATTGCTATTTTGTAAGAATAAACATTTCCTTTCAGTGTAATTTTCAGATTTTGAGGTCGCAATGGTGTGTGCTCTGGAGAGGGAATGAAGTCTGGGACCATGACATCAATGCACTCCCAACTTTTATTTCCTTCGCCAACTGTGACTAGACCTCCAGTACATTAATTTTCCTGCTTTCCTTAGGCCTCCAGCCTCTAAAGGAGAGATATGTGTGTCTTCACTACTCTTCTTGTCTGCTTAACTCACTTATCACTGATTTTTACCTACAGCGAGATAAACACTGAATTCCTTTAATTGGGTGTTACAAGTTCTGCCCTTACAGATTCTTGAGTATAGGACCGCCACAAGGCTGGTTTGCTATATTGTTTTGGTTTTCTGTTGATTTGTTTGGTTCTTTTTAATTGAAGAATTGCAGTCCTGGATTAACAGTCTTAGAAAATTTATTCCCTTGTTTGTTCCACCACAGGGACTCGTACAGATTTTGCAAAAGTGTCTTAAGAATAAATCATGTTTTCAGTGTGGGTTTTTTTTTCACTGTTTTGAAGAATGTGCCTTTGAGGATGAGGAAATAGTTTCTGTAACCTCTATAAGACTTCTTTTCTCCTAGAAGACTCTGGATTTAGCCACTGTCAGTGACTCTGATTTTTTTGACCCCAGTGAACTTCATGCCCTGCAGTTTTCCGGGAGCACCTCAGACTGTTTCGTTGACTTGAACAAAGTATTTTTAGCCTCATGCTGCGAGTGGGAAATCTGAGGTATGAAGATCTGAAGTGCTGGGGGCCACATGGCTGAGGAGGGAACATGACTGAGCAGAGGCCAGATCCGTGGCGCAGTGTCTGACCCAACACAGCATGGGTGAGTCAAAAGACCCAATCTGAGACCTGGTAAAGGGCCATGTTCCCACCTTCCCCTCAACCCCCCTAAGTTATGATTTAGATTTTTGTATTTTGCAATGAATGCAATCATTAAAAAGATTAAGGAAAATGTGGCCAAATGGGCAAAGCAGGTAGCTTTGATTCTATCCTTGGCCCTACCACTTAGTTTCTGGGATGGCCTCTGGCAAATCTTTTTGTCTTTTTTCTCCCTCACACTGTTAACTTACAGTGCCTTTTTTGCCTGAAGGCACAGTGGGGCAGTGACAGTCCCTGCAAAATGTTAGTCCAGCTCCTAGCGCGATGGCTCACTGCACAGAGCAATAAATATGAAGCACATTCATAATATTAATTTTATTCTACTATTCATTACATTCACTGAAAGCACCCTTGCATTATTGTTTTTACAGAAGAATGAGAAAACAAGTCCTGGACTATTCACAGGGTTTGTAGCTATGTGTTTGTAATTTGCTGGGCTGGAAGGAATAGTCAAGGCAGATGTGTTATATGTATGTGAATATGACACCACTAGTCCCTGCTATTAAAGCCCACCTAATCTCTAGGGGGGAAAAGTGAGTCCAATTTGATACAATTGCTGCTAGAGCCAGTGGAGATGGGCCAGGTCATTTGAGAACCTACATACTCCTGGATGCCCATGCTTTACTGGCATACACAAGGACAGCGCCAGCAAGCAGCAGAGGGCAGAAACAGCTCCATCACTTCAGAGAAGTCCAGTGTCATGGCCCCACAAGGGCCGTATGTCGAGGACAAAGTGGAGTAACTCAAGGCTGATAACTGCATAAGAGTTGAGCATCTGCCATCCAAGAAAGGAGCACCAGTGCTGATAAAGTAGATCTCAGCCTGCTGCTTTCCAAGCGAAGTACCTCCAGTATCCAATGAAAGCAGCTGTAGTAACAATACGAAGTTTAGTACTTGCCACATTAATACCTGCACATTAAAATCTTTGGAAATGGTACCAACACCATTCCCACCTCTTCCCAGTACATTCAGCATGTGATTCTGGAGCCCAGGAGAAAGGCAGAGTCCCTTCCAGGCACGTCTGGGTCAGGAAGTGTTGAGACAGTGAGCACAAAGGAAACTTCTAGTTATCAGCCACCAGCAGGACCTCAGCATGCTGGAAGAGCATATAACAAAAAAAAGGGACCAGCACCCAGATGAGCTTTTAATGAGCAAGTGCAAATCCACAGCAATGGAGCTGTGTAGAGGTGGCACTACCTTAACTCATTGGCTGTTTACTCAAAAGTTATTTTGCTGTGCAAACGAGCGTCAGGAAGACCACCTATTGATTCGCTTTCTTCCCTCTAGACACTTACAATCTATCAGGCATGGAAAGCAAAAGAGAGAGTGAAAGAGAGAGAATGAATCTGCACTGTGGCACAGCAGAAGTTGCTTCATCTGCATGCCAGAGGGAAACTCTTCCTTCTGCCTTGCTCGGCAACGGGCATTTCCCTGCATTTGGACAACACATCTGAATAAATCCTCTTCTCTCTATTAAGTCATCAGAAAGGGCAAGATTCTGCTCTAGCCACCCCGCTTGGATTTAACCTCAACGGGTTAACTTCATAAAACTGCAGCTCTTTATTCCAGCCTGCGATTTCCCATCATACTTTAGGACCAGCGAACCGTCCCTTCATTGATGGCACCTTTTGGCTTCACAATAGAAGCCAATTTGTTAGAATTCTTCACAGGTCAGGGGCTGCGTGAAGATGTGGAGGGCGCAGCAGTGGCCGCTGGAAAATGAAGTTGTATTCGCTTGGCAAATTATACGTCTGCTGCACTTTATGGGCCTTGGTTTCCTTTCCCCTCTCTCTCCCTCTCCCTTTCCACCCCCCCTCCCTTCAGCCCCTCCCTTATCCTCTTTCTTTTTTTTGAATCTGAGAAGCGTGTATGTGAGCTATCGTCACATATCCAGTTAATGTAGGTTAATAGATTGATTCCAGTGACACGGATCATAATGAACAGTAAATTGTTTTATCTCTTAAGTCTTATTTGGTCAGCCAGGAAAACATATGAGGTAATATGGCTTGGACTAAATGGACCGTATAATAGATCTCCCTCTAAAGAATAAGGACAGGGGTGACAGCGCCTCTTATGATTAATGAAAATAATAATGGTCCTGAAATTGAAATTTTTCTAATTTTTTTTCCTTCTTCTCTCTTGGCTGCCACCAAAAACTTCAGCCAGCAGATGATTTGTGCACAATAACCACCTCTGACTTCTTCCTCAACTCCTAATGCAAGTTTAGGGAGTGCTGGGGAGGGAGAGTTGAAGAGGGATGGATGGTTGCCTATGTTTCTAAGAGCTCAGCTCAGCAGCAGAGTAGCATGTAAACACAAAGTGTTTGCTTTTAACCCTAGGTTTGAAGCAGATGCTTTCAGGTTCTCGTGACTTGCCCAAATACAAGATTTCCAAATAGGCCCAAAGGAGTTTAAGCTGGAACATCCACATCATTAAGGTGCTTTGGAAATACCAGAATAATGCCTTAAACCTTCAGGCATGTCTGCTCGTTTATTTATGCAGCAGCCTCTTCCTTTATTGCTTGCGTGCAGCATTCAGAATGATTTGTCATTATTAATGAATATTTACACTTGTTCAGTGTCAGTGCTGCTTGCCACAATAAATATATAAAAAGCTTAGTTCTGTAGTTGAAGAAACAGGTTTGGGCAGAATCAGGCCTTTTACAGACCCGTTAAGTCAGGCTTTTCTCTTAGGGGTTTCACCAAAGTGTTTCCATTTGGCTCAAAAAAAGCCTTCAAATAAGACTTATGAGCATTTAGCTTGAACAGCATCAGATGACCTAGCAGAAAACAAGAAATCTTTGTCACTTATAGACAGATAATCTTTGTCTAACGACTATTAATAAGAATGGGGAGAACAAATCCAAATGGGATCAGTAAGGTATGTGCACAAGTATCAAATGCTATAACGCAGCTTAACCAGAAGGGTCATTCAATGGCACTGGAGAACATTTGTGCATGTGTGCACACAAGTGTAATTCCCTTGTCTCTTCCAGTAAAGCCATAGGTGAGCAGAAATACAGCACTGAATATAAATTGAATTCTTAGTACTTTCTCCAAACTAAAACAAAAACAAGGATCTAAAGAACTGTCCCGTGGAGCATCTCCCTATATGAGTGTACATGTGGCCAGTTACATCCAGATCTGGATTTTGCACCCCCTCACTACTTTTTATGGTGCTTATCATTTTTTTTCCTTTTCTTTTTTTTTTAACTTAATTCCTTTTAAGACTGTAACAAACAATAGTAAGTGCTTTGTCCCTTTTATTCTTCTTTTATCTTTGTGCTTTATGGCTTCTTTGTTGTATCTGCTTTCATTCTTATAGGATCAATAAAAGGTTTGTAACATTGCAAAGTTTTGGAAAACAGAAATTGCACTTAAGGAGTGGGATAATAGAGATTGTTTCCTGATGCTTCTGCAGAGAAGAAACAGTTGCATTCTTTTTTCTTCTTCTTTTTTTTTTTCGTCTTCCAATATCTAATCTCAATATCTGCAGTCATGCTTTTGAGTTTTACACTGGCTGTCAGCAGGCAATCAGTTCAGACGTTCAACTCCTTTGGATTAACATCAAGCTCTGCAGTTTGGGTATATTAGCAGCAGGGTCAATCTCGGCAGCAGGAAGCAGTCTGTGCAATAAAAAAAAAAAAAAAAAAAAGAAGAAGAAGGAGAATAAAAGGAACCCTCTGAACTTCAAGAGTCTGGAAAACCCAAACTGAGACTAAACTTCATAAATATCCCTAATCTCTGGTTTAGAAGCCAGGATTGTTTATGATTCATGGCATTTGATGACATTTAACAGCATGCAACCCATTACAGCCCTTAAGTCATTACACAACACGGCAGAAAATGTCATCAGGTGCCACAACAACAAGGCAGGTTATTGGAGGGGCAGGGTTCAGTTCAGATTAGTTCAGACTTCTGACGGATGCTAGCCTAGTTCCAGACTGAACCCAAATTCTGCTTGTCAGGCTTATCTCTCTAACAGATCATCCTTGCTTCTCTTTATGTTGTACAACTTACTCCCTCACAGCTCAAAATTCAAATTCCCAGCCTCTGGTGGAGCACTGGTAAAAATAACTGTTGTTATTCTCCATGGATTTCATTAATTATTTTTCTAAGAAGAGCTGGGGTCAGTCTGGACCCTGTCTGAATATGCAGAGTGTTACTTGCATCTGACATTACGTCTTAGTGATCTGGCACCTCAAGACGCTTCTGCTGGTCCCCACTGGCAAAGCAGGTCTGAGAAGATTACAACTTCCAGTGATGAAATCAAAGTGATAGGCATTGGTAAGGGAACCCACAGGGTTAGTGAGCTGCAGCAATGTGAGTGAATAATGTGCTTCATAGCCATGTTTCAGGGCAGTACAATTAACCTTAATAAAGTTACCAGCATCTGGAAACAAATGGGGCATTAAAAATCTCTATGAAATATTTAGCTGGAGATCTTCTTATAGTGAGTGGAGTGTGACACGCCAAGTTCTGATGCCTTGCACCAGGGGAGAATTTCCTCCAAGATCAGGGAAGTTTACACAGGTTCCTAGGAATAAACTGTAATAGCTAGAAAAGGAAAGAGTTTTTATGGTGCAGTGGTGATTTGAAGAGCCAGCTTCAGAAAAGGTCAACTGTATTTCTTAAATTTGGACTTGAATGACAAGATCTGATGACTACCAAGAGCAAAGTCCACACCATCCAGAAAGTTAGGAAGTTCCCACACCTTTCTGTGTACCTTTAGTGCCTACACCTTACCAACCTTTCAAATCAGAACACAAATTTCAGAAAAGTGCTGTGGGGCAGTCTGAGGACCCCGCTTTCCAAATGTTGCTGATGTCTTCATTTCCAGTGCTGAAAATATGTGCAGTATCCACAGAAGGGCAGAAGAGTGAATATTAAGAGTAAGTAGATGGCAACCAAAGGAGATAATGAATCTTTGCAGCCTGAGAAAACCTTGGCTGTTAGATGTCGTTTTGTGTTTCCATTTGATTTATCTGAACTAATGTAGACTCCTTGTAACTAATTACAGCCTAGCTATCTTTTAGAAGCTTTTAAGTGGCCTAAAGTTACGTACGGTAAGACACAAAGGCAACATTTTAATCTGTTGACGTTGTATCTTGCCGGGTCAAAAATACAGCAGTCCTATACAATTCGCTTAGTTATCTTGGTGAAGTCTTGGGGCATGTATATTTGATTCAGTGTATATCTCATGCATAATAATAACAACACACACTTATCATGTGCATGTGAATATTCCTTCAGAGATGGGTATATATACACATTTACACGTAACACAGCACTGCATTATTTTGTCTCTTATGGAAGAAAAAAGATATTAAAAAAATCCTATGACTGATTTTGCTTTTTGAACCAAGTCAAATATTTTCTTGTCAGTATGCTCATAACTTCAGACTGCAGAGGTCGTGGCCTTGACTTTCTCCTTCAGATGGTTTGTGAGTGGAATGTCCTTGAGATTAAGGTTCCCTTTGTTTTCCTTGGGAGGGGCTTTGCTTACACTGGCAAGCAGCTGAGACTTGCCAAGGTCCTCCAGACTCTGTTTATTAGATTTTTATCTTCTTATCAGAGTCTTCCTCCTTAAATCATGTCAGCATTTTACCACTCTTCAGGGATTCCTGGTGTTTTATTGTCTCTGAACTGCTTGGGGGGTGGGGGTGAAGGAAGATATCCTAGCAAAAATAACATTTATATAATGGCAGAGATGAGAAGGATTCAGCTATCTCCTTAAGATTCTCATCTTGACCAAAGTTACCAATAACTGGCCAGATTCTGTGGATTTAATTAAATCTGTATTTAAACAAACTCCCATTGGTTTTGTTCAGAGTTTTGTGCCTGGTGAAGGACTTTATAATTTGGTCTGGCATTCCTGCCCAACTGTAACATGAGAAAAAGCCAACACAGTTGGTTAGTGTTTTGGTTTTTTTTTTCTTGGCAAAATGGAAATTCTTTTTGTTATTATTTTCACATTAGAAGGTACATTGTGATTTAATGTGATAATACGAATAAATTTTCAATCTACTGAATTCAATTTCTACTAAAATCAGCCAAATCTGTCATTTAAAGATGCTACACGTAAGTCTACATATAGTTAGTTTAATGTGTGTATACAGATATGTACTCTAAAAGATATACATCTCTCTTTTATCTTAAATTAAAAATCTTAAAGACTTCTATAAATCTTAACGTGTAGCTCCTCCCAGATCTGCTTTGGAGTAAACCAATTATGAAAAAATTCCTTTTCGAAAGGTCTTGACCAGGGAGTGAATAAATCCTTATCGTACACAAACCAAGTGTGGGTCATCTCTAGCTTGAGTGTTTTATATGGTGCAGGGGAATGTAAATGATTCGTGATAAAGACATCAGCAAATCAGTTTGTGCCACATGTGCCTACAGATTAACAGCAGTTGAAGCTCAAACGGTTTGAAAGCCCATGAGCCTATGGTGTGAAGCTGAAGGCTCACTTTGAGTTCTGAGATGTTGGTGAAGAAGTTAACCCTTTAGAGAAGACGACTTGGAATAGAAAACACGAGAAAATTCAGCCACTGGTTGAAAATATACAAACAGGTCCCCGCAGTGTGTAAAACAGCATATCATCATTAAAGGTATCAGCCTGTTGGCATCAGTTAAAGATGTGCTCAACCTGGTAATATAGCAATAGCCGTGTTATACACATAGACAGACAGACCAAATTTATACCAGTCTTAGAAATATATTCATCTTGGGATTGCTGTCACACTTTGTCAGGAGAATGAATCAGTGGGACTGTTCATACTTTTCTGCTGTAGGTAACTATTCTTTTGATAATGAATCTTTAATGATAATTGCTTTTCTAAGGAGAGCATTTTCCACCCTTCTTAAAGCAATACTTTCTTGTGGAAATGTGCCTAACATCAGAGCTTGAAGACTTGTGTACTTTTCCAGTTGATAAAGATCTCAGTGAAGGACAGAGACCTCAAAATTTGGGATAAGCATCTAAGACACAGAAGCTAAGATGTATAAGGTGTTATTTCTGATACTCCCTGTAACATGTGAGAGTAACTTCTTTACACCTGATGCTAAACCTTACCTCAGCTAACCTATTATACTTCATAAAATCGGTGAGAAAATATCCTTTTAACCATCTTTTATACAGTGTAAAGCTTCAAAATAATTCCAATTCAGGGACAACCACAAATGAGATCATTCTATGGTTTGGTAACAGATCTCACTGATCGTTTAGAAACAATGTCTTTACAAACTCAACCCAGTTATGGCAAAGTTCCATACAATTGCTTTAATTTTACAAAAAAAAAAAAAATTTAGAATTTAGCATTTCTTCAGCTTTAGGTCTTGGAGAAGTCTGTGTGGTAGCAAAACCCAGTGAACTTATGGTTGAAACAAACCCCATTTTGCAAAGCTATTCAGTCACTCTGAGAAGTCCTAGACACGCAAGCCCACATGTTCAGCCAACCTTGCAGGAACACACTCGTGCTTACTGTGTTGTCTGGAGGAGTAACAAATGCCTGCCAGTGCTACATAAAGGAGGAACTCACGTTTTTAAGGAAGTAAATACCAACTGCAAACCAACGAATACCAATGGGATGAGGTTTTGTCATTCCTGGAATAGAAGTAACAGGTGGAAAGTTCTGAGCCATGCAAGGTCATGGGACCAGTGTTGCTTGTAACTACCTGATTGTGACGGCTCCAGCTTATTGTTTCAGCTTAAAATAGCTATGCTGCAAAAGCAAACTGGGTACGTATGCCAGGCGTAGTCCTCAGCTACAGACTTGATCTGGAGTCAGCAGGATTCGGAAAGGAAACGGGGGAGTGCGACCATGCATGTGGGCAGATCTCCGTGCAAGTGCGAGCCTGAAAGACTGCATTACAAAGTCAGAAATGTGGTGCCACTAAACTAATCTGGCAACTGAAAAAATGTTGGGATTGTTCGGGCTTTCATTTACTATAAAGAGCTTAAATGATAGAGAGGAATTAGTGTCCATTGAGTTCCCTCCCCTGCCATTGCTTCACAAGAAGGTTCCTTCTGTATATAACTTGAGGAAGTGCAAATATTTTCCCAGCAAGTAGCTTCATGACAGTTAGAGCCATGTGCAGGAACTGTTGCAGCATGTGCCTGAGATGTGTCTCTCTCCGTGAAAGTCTATTTACAGGGTGTAGCATGTGATTTTAATTGCAAGTATGTTCCTTCTTCCTTTTAAATTCCTCATGCTTTCACATATACCATTAAAAGATTGTCATATGAGTTTTCTGTGCACTCTTTGGCATGTCTTCCAGAATGAGAGGAGAAAAAAAATCCTTGTTAGTGCCAACAAAATCACATACCAAAATGAGAAACAGATAAGACAGCAGATTCAGCATGAAGACGAGTGGGAGAAGGAGTCAGATAAGAGGAGATCTAAACCTTCAAGATTTTTGCACGCCACTCATTCTTTTAGAGGTTTGATTTTGTTCTCCCTCTTTTCTCAAGGATTGTCTTCATAATCTGACCTTACCTCCAAATGCTGGGTGGTTTGCTTCATTACCCAGGAAAGCTCAGGAAAGGACTGAGTAAAGGATGAGGGCTTCAGGAAGGGTCTCGGTGGCTTTAGCACACACGTCTGATAGGGAAAGTGTCTTTCTGGGGACTGCAGGCAGCTAAGCATTGCCTTTGGCAGTGCAGAGGGAACAACAGTGCAGGTTTCAAGGCATTAGGCTTAATAACATTCAATAATTCAGGCTTTTGGATTTATGTGCACCATATAAGCAAACTTAAAATGATTTTGCTTTTAAAAAAATTGACTGTATTTTTAATGAGCTTACTGTATATTTCAGCGGGAAACATTCACAGTCTCCTCATTCCTGTTTGAGGCTGGCAGTATTTCATTAGCTCTCTCTTTAAAAAGAGACTCTCATGCTGGAACAAATGATAAAAAAAGGCAAACAAAGAATTTCATAACTACAGTTTGGGTTTTGCCAGTAATTTATGGTAGTGCTTACTAGTTTTGCACTTCTTTTGCCTTTGAATGTAGTTTATTTCTTAGCCAGAATTGTTTCTGGCCTTGATGAACCGTCTAACAAAGTTCTAGTTAATTTTTGTAGAGCAAATTAATTGTCAGGACTCCCAAGGAAAAAATATATAAGGAATGTGATATTTGCCTCATAATAGATAAAACCTCTCAAACAACCCTGACATCATCATTTCTCTATGTCAATGTCTATCCACATTGTACATAATCTCTGTCATCACAGTGTCCTATTGGATATATGGAACATCAAAAATTAGTCTAAGCCACAATGTCCTGCTATGGAATCAGTTCCAAATTCCATTAAAAGTGGAGAGGATTTTGGTGTTGGCAACAACAAAGCTGAGTGTTGAGCTCAAGCCCAAGATTTATTATATTTATTTATATAATTAAAAAAAATATTTATTTATTTGTATTCAGAACAACACAAATTTTATGTTCAGGAATGAGAAAAGATAATCTCACAGGTTGTTCTGAAATAAAAAAAAGAAATCTTATTTGAAAAAGTCATCATGATTTGACCCTGTGTGGTGTGCAAAAGTAATATTTGAGGGTCAGAGTCCATTCCATAATGAGTCTGATCCTGTACTTTTGTCCTATTTGAGTAGTACTTCCCTGCTTGATTTGCATTGTACCTTTCCCATGTGGTAAGGCCATTTAAATTGCCAGAACTAACTGGAAAGTAAGGGACAGATCAAGTAGCTAGCGTCAGCACAGTCTGGCCTTGACAAAACAATGAACAATCTTTTCCAATTGGCAGGCTAGGTCTGAAGAATTGTCACATTTCATTTTTCTGAATCTTCCTCTGTGCTTCAAGGTAATGTAGGAAGGGTCTAGAGGTTTCCAGCCTAAAATAACTGCTCCATAAGTAGTTGTATGAGAAGAAAATCTTCATAAATTTCAAGAACTCCACACACACACATTTTATGTAATTGCTTTTATTTGTGGTGTTGAGATTGCTACACATCATGGCAAATGGCTTGACAGGAGGCCTGATGTCTTTCAGGTAAATGACGAGAGTGGGAAAACCTGCTGCAGAATCACTGTATTGTACTCTGGAAGTCATACTCCATGTATGTTCCACCATGCATACCGGTAAAGACGCAGATGTCTTCTTCAGTGCTGGTTAAGAGGAGCTTTCACTGGATTTGAAGTGGAGCTTCATATTCTCCATGTAATGTATCCCTGCTTTAAATGACTCTTGTTTCCAAAATCATGTGTGAGCAGAAAGTTCAGAAATCGACATTCTCTGAGTGGTAGCAAATTGTTAGTCTGTTTGTTTAAACCTACTTGCTGGGATTAGCTCTGTCCTACTTTGTACGTTCTGGATTGAAGGTTAGACAAGGGTCAAGTAGGCGATTTCAACGCTATCTGATACAGGCTTACCCCCTCCAGTAAAAGGAAAGCTTTTCAGCCAATCCAGTCTAATGCTTCCATCTCAAACTCTGCTTTGTTTTGTTTGTATGTGTAAGGAGGTTTGAGGGCAGGAGGGCACAATTTTAAACCCCAATTCACAATTCCATAACATCCATCATTATCTGTCTATGTGAGGCTATTATTGCCTTGCTTACAAAGCCCACTGTTCAAATACACCCAATTCCCCAGAAAAGGCCATGTTCAACTGTTGAAACTTTTCTGACTTTTTCACCCATGTGCACGCTTATGGTCACAGGAAAGACCAATACTCTTACCTTCATCTGGGATTATCTAAATTGCCTCCAAAATCAAGAACATGAAACCCACTGAAATGTGGTAGGAAGTAGACATGCAATGTCCTAATTAAATAACCCTCTTATTTTTTAAAGAACAAACTTCACCCTCGTATTTGAATCAAACTTTGATTTGGTGCCAATGAAGGAAAATTAACTATAAATACCGTGATCCACCCTCTAGCTGGAAGCCTTAAGGGATGGATAGGCAGACAGGTAGGCACAGACAGACACTAACCTTTCTCCCCTCACGCATTTAAGACTCAGATATAAGTCCCACTATAAAGAAACTATGCAAAATGAGTAGGTCATAAAGAATTAATCATTATGGCCTTAAATTTTATTAGATCATTTCTTTGGCCTGAAAATAGCAATGGGTCAAAGTGTGCCTTTTAAAATATAAAAATTAACTTTTACTCAAGAGACAGAGATAAAACTTGCAGTGCTGAGGTATATTTTCTCTCTGAGGTTCTTCTTTAGGTATTCTCAGGAAAACACAGTGAGTGCAAAACTCCGTATTGCCGTTGTCTACACAAAGCAAATTCTTCATGGATTTGTTCAGGTTCACACTAAGCACAATGGAAACTAAAGCTGTGCTTTGAACCCCCAAAGCCAGCTCCCCACCCCAACTCAGCATCATTTCTCTCATGGCTTCATTTATTTTGAACAGGTTAGAATTTCCAGTTGGTGGGGGAAATGCCTACCTTAAATTCATTGTCCTGAGTTACAGTCTCCTTCTTATTCCTGAAAAAAAAAAAAAAGGGAAAAGGAAAAGGAAAGGGAAAGGGAAAGGGAAAGGGAAAGGGAAAGGGAAAGGGAAAGGGAAAGGGAAAGGGAAAGGGAAAGGGAAAGAAACATGACCTTCCTAGGCAAGGGAGATCAAAAGCACACAAGCCACCTCTGTAGAGGTCAACCTAGAAAGATTGACTGGTCCTCAGAGTAACACGGTGGCCCCTCGACATTTATAGTATGTAGTTGCTGAGGGAGAGAATTGAATTCTGACCTTCCTAATTCAAGAACAGAGGTAAGAAGTCTCCAGCACAACGAAATTACACAACACATAAAAGAACTCCTCCTTCAACATTATTTATTTGGGTGAACTCTCTCTGTATCACAGAAAATGCTACAGCATGCTTATTTTGCAAAGGGATCATTTTGTCCAGTTCCAAAACAAGCACATTAGAAGAATTCCACATAGCCTTCATAATAAATCCACCCAAGTCCCAGCAGCCACTTGCTGTTGTGTACAGGGTTTTTTTTTTTATTTTTAACCACAAAAAAAAAAAAAAATGCACACATAATGAGACAATGTCCTTCTCCTACAAGAGAAGAGTTCAATAGTTTAATTTTTGTTAACCAAAATCCCTTGTACTAAGGTAAATTACATTGCATTTTCTATTACTAGCTCTGTTAATTGTCAAGCAATAAGAGTTTATGCACTCATCCAAAGCAGCAGAGAATTTCCCATAATGTTACAAAATAAAACCTGACAAAGCACAATAATCTTTAGTTTATTGATGCGCTACTAAGGCTGTGGAAAGCATCAGATCTGTAATGTGCTTTTGGTTAGGAAATTGGGGCCTAGAAAGATATATTGGGAATGGCAGAAGAATGTCAGGTTCCAGAAATATATATACATATCCATGTGTGTGCATAAACCAGGGTGTTTTTTCTAAGGAAAATTATGATGAAAGGCTTTAGTATCTACAGTAAAGGTTCCAAGAGTGAAATAACAGGAAACAAAGAAAGTAGAAAGTATGTGAATGTAAATAGAACTTGTTAGCTAATAGTGTTTTAGGTAACTAGCATTTAAAGACAATGTGAAAACCAAGTAAGGGCAAGACTTAGTACCTTGGATGGGATATGAGGTGATTCACTACTGTGAATCTACTTATTCACTACTGCTTTGGCTGGCGTAGAATCCTAGCCCAGCTATACTAGGCAGGCTGTTAGCGTTTTTGAGTCAGCCAGGGCAGCTGACCCAAGTTAGCTACAGCTGCAGCCCATCCCCTAATGTCATGGTCATTATAAAGGGGGAAGGTTTGCTAAAGAAGGGGAGCTCCTGTGGGGTCCCTCCTGCTCCTGTTCTGGCTTCTCCCTGATCCTGAGGACTGCTCTCCTGTCAATTGTAACTGCTGCATATTTTATTTGGCTGAGTATAACTTTGTTGGTATTAGTGCTATTTCATTAAATCTATTTTCACTTCAACCCATGGGTTTCTTCTCCTTTTCCTGATTCTCCTTACTAGCTGGTGAGGGGTTGTTGGGTGACACATCAACTGTCATTATTTAGCCCTGGATATGGGCTAAATGTAGACAAATATGTTCATTTTGCCCCTAGCATCTGTACTTAGTAGACATACGTCTAATAGTCCTGAAAGAACATCTATCTACATGTACAAGTGTGCACCGAAAACCTGCTTGGCTTTAACTAGACAACCTCGCTTCACTGAAGGCTAGAAAAACTCTTGGAAAGGTTGCAAATATGGTTTCAAAGCTGCATTAAAAATAAGTGGTGATTTGGGAAGTTCAGGCTTTAGAGAAATGCCCAGAGAAAACCAAGCCAACAAACCCCTGGACTTAGAATTCCTTGTTGTACTGTGCTGTGTACTTAAGGGCATTAGGAAGAATATAAAAAACAAGGACTAAACCAGAACGATAGAGAGAATTTTTCATGAAGATAGGAGCTTGCTCAACCCGTAGTTTGAACACTGACAAGCTAGAAGCCAAGTATCTGTGACTGGCAGCATACTCAGGCTTGGTTCTGTGGTATTGCAGTCTAATGACTTCTGGTCATCTGGAGTCACAGAGAGTCAGCTCATGTCTGCCTGCAAAAGGCAATGTAGAAATACCATTAGGGGAGGCTTTGTCCTTCTTTCAAGTCCTCTTTCAGGATCTTTTTTGCATATGAGATTGCAATGTGCAGTCTGCTTCTGACCCTCAGAGCCTGGGTCCATCATACTGACATTTGGTTTTTTGTAGTCTTGATAGAGCATATTTATGCTAAGGACAATAAAATAGGGTTTGGGGTGGTTTTTTTTCCATTTTCATAGGAAAGAATTAAAGGATACTTTTTTCTGTATCTGCCATGGTTTGGTGAATAACTGATCATGTATTAAGAGGAGATTTAGTAATGAAGAAGTGGCTAAAATTTAGACTTTTTCTGTATATTTTGCAGTGAGAACCAGCATGGCTCTTGCCCTTTAACAGGCAATGATGGAGGATGATCATGTACATTTCTGTTTGTCAGAGCATTTAATTTAATTACAAGGGCTTATAAACAAATGGGGAGAGGGAAGAGATGAAGAGGGGGGGTTGTCTCTTTATTGTCCTGATTTAGCATTTAGAAAGTAGAAGAGAAACAGAGAGAGATTCTCTACCTTGCAATAAAAGATGGCAAGGTGATAAATTAGCGCTCTCAACTGAAATTGATTACTTTGTGTTCCTATCCAGTTCATATGGCAGCAACACAGATGCTCTGAAACACAGTAATGACACATTGGAGAAAACCCATCAGGTTGGCCTGGTGGAACATTTTTTCCCCTTTCCCTCCCCCCACCAGCTCAAAGGATAAACCGTGTGCTCTGCCTACACCAGGGAAGGTTACACACACTCAACATCCCCAGGACTCCTGCTTGGAAACTTTTCAGCCAACCTAAGGGGCCTAAATGCTAAAATGACGAATGTCAGTGATTTTTTTATTCTTTGTGCCTGAATGTAGTTCTAATACTCAGAGGAAGCAGCTTATGTAACAAAAGGTTGAAGTCACATCTAGTCACCTTAAGGCAATTATACCTGCGATGGTGCAAACAAAACAAGCAACAGGGCATGGTTTATCAGCATTTTCATTTGAATTCAGCCTACCAGGATTCCAGCTGATAAATTCAGAGGGAGTGGTGCAATGGGCATTGCATTTTAACATAACCATTTGGATTTCTGTAATGACTAGTCTGCTTCGTAACTACTACTATTTCCTCTTTACTAAGCTGGGAATTGGATGCTTGTATGGTATGAGGTTTATGACCATTATGTCCTTCAGTAGAACAAGGAACCCTGCTCAAGTGCAACGGGATTGTCCTTAAGGTAGAAAAAAATACTTTGAGAAAAAATACCTTGAAAAAAAATGCTGAGCAAGTTATTTTTCTCATCTGTCAGATCTCCGCGTACTGAATACATAATCAAGGAGACATGCCACTATGATGGACCAATCAAGAGCTGGGAGACACCAGAATAGCACCCTAAATTTCTACCATAGGTAAGTACTCTCCAGAACTAGTGAGAGCCGGTGGAATGAAGGTAGACCCATGTAAGAAGGTGAGATTTAATGTAATTATTCAAACTTACAAATGTCATGAATTTCCAAAGTGATCTTTTTGGTAGAAATGTTCTCTTTGATGTCAACCTACTATGACTTTTCTTCACTTGGCTTCAATAGAGACGATCAAATAAAGTGAAGAGCCTTTCTTAGAGAGAAAAAGTCGGCCAAAGGACTGAGTCCTTTTTACCCACATATGTTGCTGTATATGCCTTGATGTCCCAGCATTTCTACTGATTTAAATCAGCTCTGGCCTTGTCTCCAAACCCTTTATCCTGGCAAAGGAAGGACAGAAAGCCTTAGACACCTTTGATCGCATATGAAAAATGCCTAGCAGTCACTGCAACTTGTCCGATCAAGTGGCCTCAAACCAAAGCTCTTCATAAACTTCAAGCAAAGGAGACTCGTAGTTGTCCTTTAAAAGGAAGTCTTTCATTTAGCAGTGACTGTATAATTTAGATGAATGGGGAGAGCCACATAAAATTATACTTACAAAAATTTAAGCAGACTCTTGTTGAGGTAGTTTTCTTACATTTCCCTATATTGTATAAAATAATAAATTATTTGAATAGTTCTATTATCTGTCCTTAACTGAAACGTACAATGCCTGTCCTAGTTCCTCAAAAAGCTTGTTAATATGCAATCACCTAGTACAACTGCTAAGTTTTTAAAGGTCACCTATGTTTTATTCATAAAGGGTGGTTTTCTGGAGGGAAAAAGGTTACAGTGTCATGTAATATCATATTCTGATAGAGGCTCAGCTTCAAAAATGTATTTCCTAACAGTTTGTAGTGCAGAAAGGTAGATTTGTTTGGGGGCTCTTAGTTTGACTGAGACCTGCCATGTTCCACAAAATGTTTACTGGATGGGAGAAGTGTATAATTTTTCAGACATATTTCAAATATTTAGACATTATTGGCATCTCGTCTTTCCTTGCTACCCCAGTTTCAGGACGAGACTTATAATGGCCCAATTACATTCGTTTATTTCCATTTAAAATACTATTCTAAATGATAGTAGCAGGAGACCGTGAATAGAGTTTGGGACTGGAGTTCAGCATAATACGTGTAGCCTAGTGGAAAAAGCACAAGCCCTAAAATGGTGGACAACTGTCCAAGCTTTGACATCAAAGTCTGACCTCTGTGGTACTGTTTCTTATACCTGCTCTATGACAATGAAATATAAGATGTGCATAGATACCTTTATGTTTTATGGGGCCCTGCACATTTCATAATATATTATCAACTTTCGTCTGAGAATGAATTCCCAAATCAATGGTACCTCCAACTTATGCCTTAAATGGCAACTGTTGTCCTTATTTTAGAAAACTCAGTTCTGTCTTTAAGGGATGGAGCAGAAAACTATTCTGTAGTTCAGCCCAGACCCAGGCCATAAATTAGTTTCCACACTTCCCATCTGTAGTGGAGTTTCTATCTGGATAAAGACTCAAGCCTCTGAACCAAGGCCACCTGGCTCAGAAGACCAAAACCAGATTTTGCAGAAATACTGATCCATAAGATGTAGGAATAAGTGTTACAATTTCCACAAAGCAGACACAGTAGCTTTTGGGGAGGTGTGTGATGGAAGGACATTTTACTTATTTGTCCAAATGTCCCATATTCAGTTAACCAGCTGATATATGCTTTCCTCTGGGAAGCACTCACTGAAAGGAATTAATTTGTTTTTCTTTATGTATTTTTGTTTGCCACAAAATGGGTGGTACAGCTCACTATTAAAAGCAGTTCATATAGGAAATGTGACCTGAGTGAGTTAATTGGCCTGTTTCAATGAAAAACTCCCAATTTGAAAGTTCCAGCACTACTGGCAAGGGTGCCAAATTCAGTGAGGTTATGAAAATAAATGTGAACCCTTCAAAACACTTGAAACACAGGCAATTGATGTAATAAAACCATTTTGCTTAGGACAGAGTAAGCTTACTGTTGTTATTCACTCTGTCTCCAGCTGAACTCAGAGCTAAAAGGCACTTTACTTGCTGATCTGTGGATCTGCTGTATTATTAGCATTTCATTCAATTTTGGGAAACGTGGCTTTGCATTTGTAAGTGGATGGTAAGGCTCTGCCTTTTCCAAATGGACGAGGTCTTTGGAGTTATTAAATTATGGAGGAAACAGTTTGTCCCAATTTTCAGACCTAACTTGGCTTACTAAACAAATTTCAATGTAAATAAGGTTCTAAATCTATGCATTCATTAGTACTGTTTAACAGCAATGACATTTCTTTGGCAAGAAAGCTTTCTTTGAGAGCCTATTTAGCCTCAGGTCACTTTAGCTGAGGCCCCAATGGCAAAGAGAGAGAGGAAAAAAAGAAGTGTTCGTGTCAATAAAAGTTTTGTTTTCACTTTTTCTTTAATGGCCCGGTACAAAACTTTAGTTTGGCAACTGATGGAAAGAAGAGGGCCAGAGTAAAGAATGTGTAAGGCAAAATTGTACGGAATCTGGAGAGCAAATAAAGTCTTTTTATTCTATGCTTTTATTTCCCATACCAGAACATCATCTTAGCCGTGACAAAATTGCATCAGCGTGAAGGTACAGGCCAAGAAGTGGTAGCTTTGATCAGAATCACCCTCTGAGTGTACACACAGGCAAACATACACACACCCAGACACACTAACCTTAGAGGAGGGGGTTGTTTTATAAAATAACCCTGTCATGATTCACCGCTCCGTCCCACTTTGTGCCATCTGAGCCTCATGTCTATCAAAGAGTCTAATTCACTAGAAATTGAGGGCTTCAGGATCGTATGTGAAACTGTCTCTGTCACAGAGCTGTGGTCAACAGGGAGTAAGTAGAGTGGCTTCATGAACATCAGTGAAGGAAACTTTTCAAGGGGTAGGAAGGATTTAGCTGATAAACAGCCTACAGGCATAGATATCTACTATGTAGACAGTCTCCTCATGCTCCACTTGAAGTCTGCATATGCTGAAGGATTTGTGTTTGGAGGTTTGCTGTGAGCTCAATGAGTGATTTCCTATCTCAGATCCCTCACAGGAAAGTCAATCATTCTATGTTTCCAACAAGTAGGAGAATTTTACCACATTTCTTCCTTCCCAAACTTATGCAGAGTGTATGTGGTATCGCTATAGTCATTGCCACTTTTTCACATACCGTGCATTACGTGCTTTGCAAAACTTCTCTGCCTCTCCAAGTGACTGTAAAAGTTGAAATACTATACAAATGGCCACATTTCAGCTCCTTGGCTGTGGACTAGGGTAGCCTAGAAAAATAATCTGCTACATATTTCATAAATATACATAGGTGTGAGGTTTTGGGTCATGGGAGAATAAGTCTTTCTAACGTATGACCTGGCGCTCAGAAATGCTGAACTTCTGTCTCTCTTGCTGTAATACTTGTGTAATCTGTAATTTATTTTTCTTTAAAGCACTGCTTTGGTATGGAAAATGGCTATTTGCACTCAGACAAGTAACAGGCGACTAGAGGCCAGGTCCACATGCATGTTCCATCCCTAAAAAATGTCATATTTATAATTTCAATGTAAATCTGGGTTCATAAGTATCTTTGTACATCTGGTCTCAAACAGCTAACTTTATGGTGCGATATTGAAACAAGACAAGAAGAAGGATTTGAATTCACATTTATCAAGTTCAGGCTAGCACCATAATTACTGGGTTAGCCTTCATTTTTGTTATTAGCTTACCTGTTTGAGGGATAGTACTGCTGATTATTGGGGCACACAGTGTACCTGTAGTGTTTGCATCCAATCCAGTCCTAGGTTGATGTCTTCTACCTTTCACCAATGAAAGCAAAAATATTTCAAGCATGAGGTGCAGAAAGTTTTTTGTCCCTTTATCTTTTCTTTTCTCTTCCTGCTTGAGAAGCCAAGTGTAGAGCCTGTGGTTGGCAAGTGATGAAGGAAAAAAAAAAATACGGAAAGATCTCTCGAGGAATGTTTGCTTCTACTATATTTTCTTTCCTATAACTAATTATTCTGGCTGGACGAGAAGTAAAATAAAACACAACAAAGCACAATAAAAACCTGGATGTATACTGGATTCCGAAGTTTGCTAGAAGCCAAAATTTTAGGTACAAGAAGGGGAAGAAGAAATGGTCCTCTTTGTCCCTCAGCCAAAATATCAACATCATGCTTGCCAGTTATTCTCCACCGTGATTATCTGATCAGCGTATAAATTGACGATTCCCATCCTCCTCAGAATGGAGCACGCACACGCTTCAAAAAAACCTGTTCCCTAGCACTTGGCTTTATCAGTGACTCAAAACAACAACCGTAAAAATCGTCAGCTAAATTTCCCCTCTAGGCACGGCTGTGTCTCAGGTTTTACGTGCCAGCCTCCAGCAGGTCTGAAGGGGTGGAAGAAGAGAGCGCTATTTCCAAGCATCACTGTAAGGTTACTCCAGCTCCGTTAGCTTCCCATCCTTCCCATCACTGTTCCTCCCTCTCATCTTCCAGTGCTTCTCCTTAGCTACAGCAATGGATGAAACCCTCGAAATGATTAGGAGCTTGATGGTTTTCAACAAATCCAACATTTTTGCCTCTGTCACCTGGGAAGGAAGATCTTCACTCTCTGTCTTTTCCTATTGAAGAACACTAGATCTCTCCAGTTGAGGGAACTGGTGGAACTGGAATTTATTGAAGGTACATATAGCCTTCAGTTTCAGGAGAAAGTATAAGAATTTTATAAGTGGTTAAAATATTTATTTTTCTTATTATAGCTATATGGGAATTTTTAAAAACTTCAACAGGGAAGAGGGAAGGAAATCCAATGAAAAGACCTCTGTTATGATATCCTTCAGATATTCCTCTCCTCTCCAAAACATGTTTCCAAATATCACAAGATACATACTTGGATGATATCCTTGACTTAGTCTAAGACATAGTGCCTATAGGAGAGGTAATGAGGATATATCTCAGGAGAACTCTGACTTTGGCTTACCTCATGACTTTGAGAAGGTAACCTCCATCTGGGCCCAGCCTTCAGATTTACCAAAACTTTTAGCAGAAAAAAAACAGAACCCGAGATTCAAGTGTGGATATGTATTAGAAAATTTGAGATAGAAATCCCAATGTCAAAGGGGATCAGGGCTTATCTGCATGCTCCCACATTTCTGACTGTACTGGAAATCCTGTACTAGCATTATTGCAGCTTTTCTTCATTTATCTGACTGTAGAAAACTTACATCTCTGAGAAATGCTTTCTTTCAGATGTGCTCCAGGTTTTTGTAGATGCTGAGATCAATAAGATCTGCTGTACCTTAAATGAGCTGTCTGACTGTATCCTATAATGTAGGGCCACATGTGAGGCACAAGCCACACGAAACACACGAAGTACATCTTGCCTAAATATCACATGCTGCTCTCTAGTTCTGGACTGTTTTCCAGGATAAAAACATTCAGATAAAAATTGATAAATATGTTGATGCTTATCTCATTCTTACAAATAAAATCTCAAACCATTCATGACTGCTTTCTGTTCATTTTCACTTAGCTTTTGGTATTTCAGATTTTCTGTTCTCTGTATGTTATTAAAAAAACCCAAAAACGTTAAAAAGCCCACACTTTTAAAAAATGGGCTTCTATAATATGGCAGAAAACCATTCCAATGAAGATGCTGTTTTAAAATCTTTATTAATTATTATCGTGATAGACATTTCCAAGGAATTTCAATTTCAGAAGCCTCTACGGTCAACTAATAACTTATTAAATATTACTCAGTCATTAAATATCTCCAGTTTAAAAATGAATATTTAGGGGATAGACATCTGGTAATATGTCTTAATCCTATTTTTAGATTAGATCCTCTTAAGAAATTCCCATATGCTTTTAGATAAAGCTTGAACCTTGCTAATCTTTCTGAATATTCTCTGCTGCTGCTACGTACACAACAGCTCCTAAAATCTGTACTTAGGGGTCGTGTTTAGGTTTGCATTTCACAAGGTAATTGCACTCCCTCATTTTCATGTGTTTTAGCACTAGAACCACAATAAAGGAGGAGGTGGAAGGAAAAAGCAGGGGGAGTCTGACAATAATGCTTGCCTATTAATGAAATTACTACAAACGGACTAAAAGTCAGAATCAAAAATAACCCTGACATTAATGGAATGCTTATTTGAATCAATTGGATAGAAAACTGCCCAGTGTGTTGGGACTAACTAACAAATATATGATTAAATTGGTTCCTGGTGTTTAAAAAATTCTTGAAGTGATCTCTAGTATAAACCAATGGTGGGTGGTGTCTTTAGCAATGTTCCTGGATTTTAACAGCATTGCTTTATCTAAATATATTTCTTAGAGTCACAAACCCTAAAAGGTATAAAATAAAGTAGATTGAGATGGATTAGGTTAATTAATGGGTATGAACTGGCCTTTCACCTCAACAATTGTAGACAAGTTCAACCTAAGAGCTTAAATCAGAGTTTGCTGTTCTAAGCTCTAGTAGACATTAATTCACATCATATGATTTGGCAGAGTTAGCCCAGAAATGAACTTGCCATGGATTTGACCCTCCAAGTCAGAGATGGGGCAGCAAACAGTGAACCAAAAAAATAAAAAAGAAGATAGAAACCCACAATGTCTCCCAACTGCTCCTCTGACTTGTGGATAGAATAAGAGCATGTTTTGAGGGTTTACCCACACGGATAGTACAGGCTTTTGCATGGATGCAGACCCAAAAGGCAAAGCAAAGCATTGAGGGAGTTCTAGGATGCATTGTGGAGTGTCAAATGGAAACTTGATTTTAGGACTCCTGGGCTCCTTTGGAGAAACTGCATCTTGGCAAATGTGTGCTTTGAGCTCATACCGATGGACTTTGCTTGTTCACACCCTTTCTCTGCACTTACAGGGATACAAGCAGCACAGCTTTACCAACACCAGCACGTTGTGTACACAGTCGCGCAGGAGGTACAGTATCAGACCAATTTCTCTGCTCTTATTTGCATGCCTGCAGCTCTGCAAGGGGTCCACACATAGAAATGGAAGAGAAGTAGACAAAATGCATTAATCCTTTTGTTGTTTTGTTTTTTTTTATTATCTACCTGGAATTCAGGCATGAAACCACCAGATCATTATTCACTGATAACTGCACAGGCAATAGCAAACTGTTCCATGAATAAATCTTTTGCCTGAATAAAGCAACGGCCGTCGTAATACGCATTTAATGGATTTATCAGTTTTACATTAAATGCCTTTTATTTGAAAGCACCAATTAATTTCATAGATGTTCCCTTTCTGTCTAAGCAGCACGGTTTATGGTGGTCTCCTGCCACAGCCGGGTTCACCTGGGGAACACCGTGCGTTTGCATGTATACGTGAGCATCCGTCACGTTTATTTGGCTATAATAAGCAAATATAACGAGCACCACCCCAGGAAAAGTGAAAGTGGGTGCCTGTCTGTCTTTCCCTTTCCTTCCTGGTGCCCCGCTTGACCTCCTGCAATGCAGACCAGCAGCAACACCAAGCCCAGAGCACCTCATGGTGCAGCAGAGCAGGCTGGTAGGAATCAGAGAGCTGTGAACAGCTGAGTGGCGGATGGATTTGAGGGAAGCCCTCTGTCAAAAACCAGGCCAGAATAATAAGATGAAGCACTCCTCCGGGCCTGCAGGACCACAGCAGTTATTAGTGAATATTTGTACATTCGGCAGCAGGATTACTGTTTCCCTGCTAATGCGGTATTACTTTTTTTTTCAGCTCCGTGTGGCTGTAATTTGCAGCCTTTTCATGAAGGTTATGGTTTTAAAAGAAAAAAAATAAAAAAATAATGTAGTGATCTAAAAATAGGTTTGTGCATTTGGAATTGTGTTCAGAAACCAGCAACCAGCGATACCGTCACAGCCTGACGGCTTTTAACTTTTCACATGCTGTAGGGTCTGTGTGCAAGCCAGCTGAAGAAAATACCCTCTGTTTATATGGATTTGGGGTGTACAACAACAAAAGGAAAATATGCAGGGGGCTGACAATGTCTGGATAATTACTGCAGTTAAATCTGTCAAAAACATGTTGCTTAAATAAATTTTGTCAGAAAATGGGTCTGGACAAGGTACAAAACCATGAAAAAATTAGTTATTTCCTAGTTTTACTTTTCCACCTAGATCTACTAAATAGTTTATACCTTAATAAGGTACTTGTGTTCTTTCAGTACTTTCAATGGGACCTGCACCTCAGAGGGAATTTCAGTATGAAATTCTGTTGACTTGCCATTCTTCAGCCAGCTTGAATTGAATTCAGCCAATGGCTGTTTCACCATTCAGTTACTACTTCTTTAGCTCTCTTATATTTATTTACTGTAATTCTGTACAGTACTAAGTCTATTTTTGTTTCTGTCTCACTGTGTCTTCTCTACATCTTTTCCACTCAAAACAGGGTTCACAGATGGCTGTGAACCTCGTGCTGTCCTAAAAAGGAAGGTTCCCCCAAAGTCAGTCTATGCATGGGGGAAGATGAAGTCTGCCAAAGCAGAAGAGGTTGTGGGATCGGGAGACCAAATATGCAGAGATTTCATGCTGTCACCAACTCTGAATAAATGCATTCCCAGAAAGAAGACATTCCCTTGCCTCATTACGCAGTGCTCCTGTGGATCAAAAGAAAGGTAGGAAGATATTATCAATGTATGAAGCCACTCTGCTCTTTCCCCTCAGCTTTTTTTTTGTTTAGCATGGCTCTTTTCCAGTTTGTTGAAATTCTCTAGTTGGCCTGGGTTAATATTTACTAGTTTTGCAAAACACGAGCTAAGTTTGTACTGGTAGCATTTTGCATTCCTTGCCTCAGCAGCAAAAAAAAAAGTGAAAAGAAATCAGAGGCCATCACTGACAAACCATCATAACCCAAGTTCAGCTCAGGTGAATGCAGAAATTTAGGTCAAAATCTTGTCCCACTATGCTCTATAGCATAATCAGAGTAGAAAGGTCCTGAAATACTCAGATAACTCCATTTTATATTCCAAGTGAGTGAGCAATTAGAGAAAGCTCTATAATTGCATTAACCAAGCACAAATTTCTCACTAAAGCTTTTCATCGGGGACTCTCAGCATTCAGTTGCGGTTGCACTAAGGTTTAGTGGAAGTGTTTCCCTTTGCAAGTTAGATTCCTGTCTAGATGAGGTTTTACACTTACCTGATATACACTCTGGGATCTATTTGCCACACTGTGCTATAGACAAAGCTTCTTATATAAGGGCTGCATTTTATATAACTACTGTATTTGGCACCTATAACAAATTTCACAAAGAATGAATAATCTACTTGAGTAGGAATGAGTAACGGGAAAAGCACTGGCTAGGGGATACTAGATAGGGGACTGCATGGCATGAAAATTGGGTCATTGACTTCTGGCCTTTGACAGTCTTGAGGTTAGATCTGGCTTACATCACAAGTGAAATGATCATAGGGGTTTTGCTTCAAAAATTAACACTCAGTTTGATTGAGTTTGACAGAAATAGCACACAGATGCCAAGAACCAAGTCAGACAGAACTGGGTTATTTGGTGGTGCATCTGTTGATGGCAATGCTGCATTCTTTCATTTGCCCTAAGCCAAGAAAAAAAAAAAAAACCCCACAAAAAATACCTGGTTCTGGTCTGTGACATAAGAAACTATTGGGAAAAAAAAGCATTTTTGACAGTAACTGCAGCATATAGAATACAAATTGTAAATAGGTTGGTGGGACATAGAAGTGGATATACCATTTTTACAAATTAAAGCAAGATTTACTTTCAGATTAGACCAGCCTAAAATCTGCCTTGTACAGAAGTCACTTAATCTCACGCTGACATTCTACTTAGATATTATCTAGTGAAACTCCAAACTTCTAAGTCCAGCTAGAGCCAAACTTTCAATATTTGTGTGGTCTAAAAATCAGAAAATATCTCATCCATCAGTCAGAATGTATCTTTTGTCTGTGAATCGGGGGAGAAGTTGTATTAAAAACAGGAGTTCTGTGAGGATTTAAGTGCATCCTCCTTTTAGCCAGATCCAAATTGCCATCAGGATAAGAGGTTTTTCTCATGGTATTTCAGCCTCCACGTCTGCTCCCAAACAGGAAGTGCCAAAATGTGTACAAATAACTTCATAAAAAATAATTCGAGACACCACAAATAAAGAGAAAAGCATTACACTAACTTTCTCATCCTTTAAAATGACTTCAGCTCCATGAGAATGAAATACAAGGAGCTCCCACAGAACAGTTCCCTGTTCCTTCTCACAGAAGTCCTCAAGCGTGACCTTATGGAAGGCTGATGACATTGTTAATGCTGAAAGGAGGGGTTCAAATCCACTCTCCAGACTTAGTCACAAATGGTGGGGGTTTTTAGGTAAAATATTTTTTACTCTCAGGGCCTGGTCCTGAACTCCTGAGTCAGAGGAATATCCATTAGATGGGGAAATCTAGCAGTGTAACTGCATAGAAAAAAACTGGTTCTGGCCTCAGCTGTACTTTAAGAAGATCTAAAAGAGTTTACAAGATTGGCACTGACTTCCTGAGGAGCTGGGAAAAGCAATCTGCTTATTCCTAGCAAGACTGAAACGTTTCATCCAAACAGCTAAATACAGCCTGTTGCTGTAACTATCAGACTTCTACTTTATTTTAATGCAGAATACTTTTCGTTATGCCAGAACTAATAAAACTCTAGCAAATGTGTCACTGTAAACCTTCAGAGATGGAATCAATTCTTTTTGGTTTTGGTTTGTTTTATTGCCGGATCACAATTATAATGGGAGAGTTTATATGCCATAATTCCAAAGAAGGATTTGGCTTGTTTTTCAGGGTTTCTCACCAGACAGTAGGTAGGGGCACAATGCCAAAAGGACCCTTAGTGACTCCTCCTGTATAGAAGCCTGGCTGTGAATTTAATGGTACTTTACAGATGCAGAGGTGATGATCAATTTGCTGCTTCTAAACAGGTATGCAGTAGGAATAATTCAGGTGGGACATTCCCCCATGTGTTTTTGCTGATATGATTCTCAAATCAATTCCAAAAAGTGCCCCTGAAATAGAGAAGTGAAGACTGAACTATTATATATTCATTTTGCCATGTAGACACTGAAGGAAAACACAAAAGCACTTGGCTGAAACCTGTTATGAGATCCTCAAAGCTTTCCAGAATACCCTGTGAGTCTAAATGAAGGGCTCCACTAAACAAAAAACAAACCCAAAAGAGTTTCTTTAGTGCGAGATAAGGGAACTGACTTTGATGCCTAAAGATGCAAAGACAGAACACATGGAATAAACACACAGACCTGGTTTCTCTTCCTTCTGCAGGGGGTGAGGGCAGCTATCTTCAGGCCCTGAATGGTTGTGGGGATGTCCTCTTTTCTCCTGTGTCTGTGGATGCTCCAATTCCGCTCTGTACTTTGTGACCCAGGGTTTCAGAGGTGGCCAGGAAAGCTGGAGGATTTGGGCTGCCTGGGAATCATTCTGGTCTGTGGCACTGTCAATGTTCAATCTTGCCTGCCCTCCCTACCTAAATCAGCACTGAATGGTAAGCCCGATTGAGAATGTTTAAATCAAAATGCTCTTCTGACCAACTAATTCCTTTTTTTTAAGATGTATTTTCCCAAGGAAAGTGTCCAAGAAAAGAAACCACAACCCACTGAGGAAATGCAGCCTAATGGAAGAGTGATAATGGCTCTTGCTAATGAGAATGGTGTTTTGTGGACAGACCCAAGAACTGAGATCAGGTCTGCACATAAAATGCTGGGCAAACACACCTAATTTCACTTGCAGGGTGTTCCAAAGGAAAGCAGTCCCAAGACAGTGTGTTTCCTTTTGATTCTTCCAAAAACCAGTGTTTTCTGGAAATTCCTTCTGGAAAGAAATCACAGCTTTGACTTTTCACACTCTTTTTGGATGGGAAAAAGTCAGAAACATGGTAAAATCTGCGTATCACCCAACTCTAGCCATATGATTTAGGATTACATGGTTATAATTAGGATAGGTGTTTTACAAAGTATTTTGTTCATTCCGGTTTGTTTTTTTTTTTCCTGTAGGGAAACTGAGGCATAGCCAGGAACAGATCTGAGTAGGAGAGTTATAGGGTTGAGAATAGAGCTCAGGGCTCCCGATTTCTGTCCATCTCTCAAAATACAGGGCCATTTACTACAGTAAGCATGATCCTACTGGAAACATCTACTTGAAAAGAGAATCAGGACCACCAGGCACTTGTGCTCGAGCTGACAGCATCGAGTCGGTCTGTCCCATATGGCACCCACACTTCAGCCATAGGCAAACCTGAGTTTGCCAGCCCTCTCATGTGCTGTTGTCCCTGCCCTTTATAAGGGCTTCCTGATATTTTTAGACTATTAAATAGTCTGAAACAGACTATATCTATTCTTAGATATTTTCAACTTTTTTGAGCTATCTAGGCAGAACGCATTTCTGTGGTGGGACACAGCGTAGGCAGGACTTCAAATGTTGCCGCAATTCGGCCTTTATACTCCAAAATAAATTTAGCTTAGTCAGATACCTGTTAACATCAATAAGTCCCAGAAAGTAGTGGTCACTTGGGGATGTTTTGAAATCATTGTACATTTAATACATCTACACAGCAGACTGAAATTTCTGCTTGCCCAACAGCACAAGTTCCTAAATGCTCAGAAATTTGGTAAGTAGCTACTCAACAGAGTTGTCCACCACCCAAAGTAGTAGGAACAGCAGGTGTGATGGAGTTATATTTCATCAATGTGACATAAAACATGGCTCAATGACTTTATTTTAAATACTGTTCTTTCTAAAGCTTCCCCTTATAAAACTACAGGCATGGAGCTGTCAACTGGGGGAAAAGGATACCTTTAAATCTAGCCTGGCATGCATGTGTATATTTATTTTTATAAGTGAAATATAAACGGACATGCTGAGTTCCAAGTGCTTGATGGATAAAGGAATTAAATGATTTCATATATCTCTCTATATAAATATACAAAAAACTTTCCCCGATGGGTCACAGAGGATTTCATGTGGATGTGAACTCTGTTTACTGTTAGTATTAGGGAAATAGTGGCTTTTTAACAAGTTACTCATGCCTGGAAAAAATCCCAGTATTGCAAGTTGTCCTAGATTCTCTGCCAATTGTCCGTGGGAATCGTCAGGATGGGAAAAGTTCAGATGTGTTTTAAAGAACCAGCTTAATGGAAAATGGGAAGGAGAGAAAAAAGCTACTGTGTCAATCTCCTGGGTAAGAAGAAGCAAAATGTGATTTGACTGTTTTATTTCTTCCTTTTTTTTTCCTTTCCTCAATGCTTTTGGATTTTATTCTTCCCCATGCAAAGAGTTTTGTTTAGGCCATTTGCCCTAATGAAGAATGGCTTTGCTTCAGTTCTTTGAGCAAAATCAACACCAGAGTCTCTCTCTATATCATTGGCCTGTAATTATAAACTCTCAGGATTCATTCTTTCGAGCCCGTCAGAGTGTTTAGTGCTGTGCAGATGCCCAGGGAGCCCTGGGCTCTGCCTTCAGGGATTTTACAATTCAGAAGTCGATCTCACATGCTTTTCCTTACCCCACCAGTCTGTAAGGGGAGGGGCTGCAGCAAGGCATGTGCTGGGGTGAAGGTTAGGGAAAGGGCTGAGGACCAGCATCCCCCGTGGGGCTCTTTGGAGAGAAAGAGTCAGCTCCTGCAGGATCCCCCCCAACACCCACCCCCGCCCTCTTAAATTTCTCCAATAATCACTTTTTTTTTCCTGTTCCAACCAAGACTTTTAAAACTCAGGGCATTGATCCTGTCACTCTGGAGACCACCAAGTGACTAACAGTACTGGAGCGAGAATCCCTCACGGATGTCACATTTCGAGAAGCATTAACTCACTGATTTAGCTTTAAATAGCAATGGTGTTACAGAACATGTCACTAATTATTTGCTTTCCAGCAACAGTGTGGTGCCTTCTGGTACGTGCACACACAAAAAGATGAAGGTTAAGTAGGGGGCTTTCTTCAGCTTCGAATAGACACATTGTGTCATCGTGACACCCAATAAATCCACCCGCCATAGGGGGGAAGAGCTGCGCTCTTCACTTAAAATCCCAGGGCCAGATTTTTCAAACCCTCTTTTTTTCCTTTTTTTTTTTTTTTCTCCCCCAGCACCTTGTGCAGATACCGCAGCCTGAACCTTGTAAAGTGGAGGGGGTAAAAATCTAGAACCCACATCCTATCTCCGATTCAAAAACCCTATTTTGGAAACCAAAAGGAGCATCCAATATCATCTGGAAACAAGCTGTTAGGCTGGAAGCATTTTTAAGATACAGTGTGGGGGGAAAATATGGATTTTGTTGTGGATCCAATATTTTTTTCTTCTCAAGACCTAGCCAAAAATTAGCTTCATTTAAAATAAGATTAGTCATTTATGGGAACTGGTTGTACAGTTTGGAATTTTTAATGGAGTAGAGAAAGCAGCTTTTCAGTATCTTAAATATTTATATTTGAATAAAAAATTATTGACTACATCTAGCAGCTACAGAACTTTACATCATTATTTTTCTTACATAAAATTTTGCTAAATACTACATGTTCAAATCTCCCCTCTTCTTACCCCCTCACACCCTAGGACTGTTATTCCCTGCTTTGGGGGGTTTAATTGTCTTGGTTTTTTTCAAATCACAGTTTAGGAGATGCTGCCAGTCCCACTCAGTGCATTTTCATATATATAAAGCTGAGCTGAATTCTTTGGGGCTGCTTTTGATTTACAGAGTTAAGAGGGTGGGGGAAATGCTTAGATGATGCTAGAACCCAAAAAGTATTCATTTGATTTGAGGAGATTTTTATTATGTTTATTATGATGATTACTGTTACTATTATTAGAACAGGAAACTTAATTCCTCATGTGAGATAAAGCCTGTTACCATTCTCACACACACACAAAAAGAAGCAGCCCGGTGTCAAGCAGCCCCAGAGTCTGTGTCATTCGCATTGCGCAGTTTTTATTTCCTTTTCTGGCCCCAGCTACGCAGGATTACCGTGTGATGTTCCTCCGCTGCAGCATGCCGCTGACATGAATAAGATGCTGTTTACGACACCACTCGCAAAGGGACATGAGGGCGTAAGAACATGATGCAGCTGGGCTGTGGAACATCCTCTCGAAAGGGGCTGAGCAGAGGGCTGGGATTCCTACGGCTTCTCTGGAAAGGGCTGGACTCACCGAAAACTGCTGCCGATGCTCAGAGCATCCTCCTGCTGCGCTGAGGCAGGGCTGGGGGTGCTCTGATCTTTTGGAGGAAGGTGAAATCTCCACAGTGGTTTCAACTGTGTAGCATGAAAGGTTGGGAGCAGGGAAGTTTATTCTCTGACCACACACAGCAGCAGGCTCGGAAGTTCCCTGTGGCTGTCACACAGCAAAACCTTCCTTAGAAAAGGGGCTGTTGATGCTGTGATATCACCTTGCCTATTTATGCCATATCAGGGATGGCATAATTCATTACTTTCAACCAGAAAATATGTGCAGCTGGACAAAAAGTGTACTGTTAAACATCAAAATATTTTCTTTTGATTTTGCTTTGTCTTTTTACAATGAAATCTTGAAATTTTCAAACCCTTTTGTCTGTAAAATGTGGAACTTTTCTACCCAAGAACATCAAAATGGACTATTATTTTTTTCACCTGAATCAGATGTTTAGACAAAAACACTTTCCCTTTCCCACTAATCCTTTCCCACTAATAGTTTGACAGCTTGGAACAATGAAAAAATTGTTCAGTGAAAATTATTGCTGGACATTTTGAAGTCTTTTATCTGGATCAGGGACCTGCTGCGTGGGGTGCGACTCCGAGCGTCTTGTCTTGAAATCAAAGTGACCCGTTCATCAGCTGGTGTTTATACAGAAAATTTTCAACCCAGGGGTCAAAATCAGAAGTACATTAGAGTCAGGATTTGTTTACTGGCAGAGGATCAGTCTGTAAAATAGCGGTTGTGTAGATTTTTAGCAGGTTCAACTATTCTTTTGACTTCTATCCAGACTACTAATGGGTGTTCAGGTTTCCAGCTGAGTGTTCAATGCTGGAAATACTTCTGCTCTCCGGCATCACTGTTTTGCCTGTCCCGGCCAAGGCATGCACGGAGCACAGCCGCTCGAAGGCATCTCTTTCAGGAGGTGTTCCCAGCTCAGGCCAACTTCTGTCAACAAACAGCAATCTCCAATGGCATAAAATTCATAATATTCCATTAAAACACCTTGCAATGTCAGGAGTCGAACATTTTAAACAGGAGACCCAAATCCCCTTTTCGCTCTGCAGATGGCAGGGGTTCTCCCATCACAACCTGCCTAATAAAGCCCCCTACCAAGGCTTTTGCAAGGCTCTAAGATTAATATTGATATAATGTCTCTATATTTCCACTTGGCACCTGTTGAATTGTTGTACTTGCCCATTAGCACTCCATTTAACATCAGAAGTCAGTTAATAAATTCTTCCTTCCTGCATAGGAAATTGACTAAAAGACACAAAATTAGCTTTTAAATTTTAAAGAATTAAGATCTCTACAACTCACTTTTTTCCTTTATTGCATTACCTTGAAAATGAGTGTCAGGCTGCATTCTCAGCACTGCTATAACCTGGTAAGATCCTTTTGCCTTTCAGCCCTCACATTTAATGGATGGTGCGGGGAACAATATGCATCTTTTCTCAGCCTTTGCCCTCGGGCAGTTCTCAGGAAAAAGCCCAGCTTGGCCAATTGTCCAGGCCTGAGGCCTGAGAGGTCAAAGAGTTCAGGCTTTTGTGCTGGGATGCTCTTCTTGGATTTCTTTACAGTCTTTGTCTGGTAACAGATAAATAACTGTTGGTTTGGGGTTTTTTTCTCCAGCTTCTGCAAACAAAAAAGCACTATCAGCCCCCGAAAGGGTAACATAGTAGAGGGGGAGATACTTTCTTTCTTGGACACTTTTTATATCTTTATTTTCAGATCAAAAAAGACAAAAGCTCATTAGAAACACCAGTTAGCTATTTTGACATCTGAGCTGGTATTCCTGGCTTTGCTTGTAAGGTCTTTCTGAGAGATGGACTATGTACAGGGACCCCAAACCACAAGTTCATCACTATATATGAATGTTCCATACCTGCAGCATCAACATCAGCCTGAAACATCAGACTGAAATGAAGTAAACTTTGGGCTTGGTGCCCAAGCCACCTCCAAACTCTCCAGCTTCTGCCCATTCCTGTTTCCACTACGGAACAGTTATTTCAGAAATATTATTACAGTCAGTCAGTCTGTCTCTGATAAGAGGTTACATATTCAAACTTCAAAAGAAACAGCTTTAAACTGTAGCTGTTTGTATGAAAAGGAAAGTTAAAAAAAGTCAGATATTCAGCATTTACGTGGTACATAGCGGCTGAGGAGAGGCTACAAATGCAATTCAATACAGTGCCAGTGTAATATGGATGGATGCTGCCAGTGGACATCATTACTTCAATTTTACTTTTATCTTCTTTTTTTTTTGATGTCCACCTGTCTTGCCAATGATGTCTCTTTTATCAAGCAGTCTTTGAGGATATAGGTAAATCCCACTTGTCTCGCTCTTCGAAATAACTGTATTTACCATTCTCACGCTTCTCTTTAGTCCAGCCAAAGGTTTGAGTTAAAAGGAGAAGGTTTGGCAAACCCCCGTTACTCCACAGCCTTGTTGTTGAAATCATAGAAGTCCAGAACCAGGGTGTGGAAAGCCGTATTGTATAAACACCCTAATGCATGACACATGACTAAGTGATAAATCCTGACACGTTTACAAAACAAAATGAAAATCTTCATTTGTCTTTAGGAAAGGGAAGTGCTCCCACGTGTTTAGACATCTGCACACTCAACATGTGGCAATTATTGCGCTGAGGAATTGGAGCACTTAACTGCTGCGGCAAATTAAGGCTCTAGTGATCAGTACCTTCTCGACACCGCAAACAAAGCAATTGGTGGTTTTAGGGCTATTCAAGTTAAGGGATGCTTCTGAATGGCTTAATCCCATCAACACAGATTTACCTCCAGCCCAAGCAGTATCAGTTGTTCCCGTTCCATTTCCGTTTCATTTGACTCTACATAACCATCGTATCCTAAAGCAGTTTGTAAGCTCTACTTTTGTATGTTTGCTTAAGTACTGAAATTAAATACACATAATGAAGCCATCTGCAATGAGCAGAATTAATAACTGGCATAGCATATTGCTCTGAGATTGTTGACTATACAAACACATAGTACACACACACACACCAATCTCCAAAGAACTTGGCATTTCTCAAAACTTTACAGTGTTTGTTTGAATGTATCTCAAATTCTTATTTCCCATGGGATTCTTATTTGCTTAGACTGGTAAACTCACTACTACATTTATCTCATAAAATTACCTTTTAGGCTCTCTGTAGAAGGTCTTCCATTTAAAACAAAATTTTACAAGTGCAACACGTTATACATTTTAAATCATTTGTTTGGGGAAATGGTCAAATGAGGATCATAAAATACCAAAATAATGATTTATTGCAATGCTGATTCCTCTTGTATATCTGGATATATCAGTCCCACACATATCAACCATCTCTAGCTGCACCTTTCAGAGTTGCCAGTATTTGTTTGTGGGTGCATGGTGCTCCAGTGCATGGTTGTGATGACTTGATGTTATCTCCCAGGATTTTCCGTGAAAGCAAAGAGCAGCTAAGAAGCAATCAACACTGGATTGTACCTGTCTTCTGTACAAACATGTAAGGATCGGATTATTAATGCCTTCTCAGGCGAACTTATGTTTGTCTTTATTTCACAAGCAATTTTCATATCAGTCTCAAAAATCAGGAGAAAAAGCTCTGCTGAGCCAAGGTTAAACTGAACTTAGCCTTTGAACTTTACCAAGAATGTGAAATTAAGTTTAAATTCACTTTTATGGAGTGACCTCTTTTGACAAATTATGGCATATATGCAGGCACACACATGCACACGCAAACACAAATATACTTACATAATCCAATCAAAACATCCATTTAAATTACCACGAATGGATTGCACATTCCCACATTTCCTTATAAACTGAATGTCACGAAGTGATAGTGCTTTGGTAGCATTGTATTATATCAAGTTTCTTTTCATATTACCAAACACCAGAGGAAATCTGGCATCTTTCAGTACATTTTAAGAGGAAGAAGAGAAAGAAAATTAGTTTAAAATTAGTCTAAAATTGTCCTTTGTTCATTTTTTCATGCTTTCTATTACAGTGGCAAAGGGGCAAGTGAAAATGGGTCATATTGTATCAGGAACTCTATAGAAAACTTGAGTCTGTAACCTGAAGAGCTCAGAATCTAACAGAAAGGGATATGTAACTCCAATTAAACAAGTATCCATTCAGGTTTTTTGTTTTGTGGGTTTGCTTGATTATTTGAATCCTTCTGGGTTAAGGGGGAGTTGTTTATTTGTTTTTTCAGGTTAAAAAATATCCTGTGAGAAAGATTACCTGGTTTCCCCAGGGGGTTAAAACAAAACAAAACAAAACAAAACAAAAAACCCCACAGTTTGTAGCCTTGAAGCAAGTAAATAGAAAAGTAGAATAGGGAAATAAAGGAAAAAGCACATTTGGCCTTGAAGGTGTCGAAGTTTTAGTGACAAGTGAGAGGTAAAAAACAGCGTAGGAAATTGCAGTTGTGGTTTTGAGTTTTCTTTTTTTCATGCCATCATTTCAGACTCTCCGTTTCCTTTGGCTGACGTGAATTATCAAACGCCCCGGGTGTACATCGGGCACCTGTTGCCTTATCAGATTGGCAGCAACATCTGACTCCCTACGAGGATGTCACTGACACCACTTCTTCACACGACCAGGAGGAGGTGTGCTGAGATCAGCATCCCCCCCCCACCCCAGTCACAGTGAGGTGTCCTGAACCCACTCAAGAAGAGCTTCAGCCTCTTCCCTGGAGGATTCAACATCACTTCTGATGTGCGGGAGAAGCACAGCTCTTGACCATAGCAAGCTGTTAAAAGCCAGACCTACTTCTTGCCAAAGTGGTTGGGAAAGCTTTTTGTTTCTCACAGCAAATGAGCCAAATTCTGGGGTTTAATTTTTTTTATATATATATATATAAATATAATGCTTTGGGGCTGTTACTAACTGCACGGAAATAAATCACTTTTTGTAAATCTACTTAAGCTGTTGGCTAGGGAACAATTTTCTGTTTGTCACAGTTAATGATGTTCGCAGGCCTGAGAAAGCCCTCTTTGGGCCTGCTAAATTATTTGTCATAGCAGAGCTGTGTCACCACTGGTACATCGTGCCATTTCGCCTGCAAACATCTGTGTTTCAGTTGCTCTTCCTGCTGCTGAGAGCATCTCCGCTGCCCTCGCGTGCATTAACGCCGTGCCAAGGAGGCAGTGATGCAGCCAGCCAGGCCAATGCACGCTCAAGCCTAGCTCTTAAAGAGCAACCAGGAGGCCTTTGTATGGGGGCCACAAAGGCTCTTTTTATTTGTAGCCCTTCTCAACACAACCAGCTCATTGCTGATGCTGCAGCAATTGCAGCCTTTCCTCCAGGCGTGGCGGCACCGGGCTGAGCAATGTCCTGGTGCGGTGCAGAGCCCCGGAGCTTATAGGTCCTATATCTGGCCCCCAACCAGCAAAAGCCCCTGAAGGGGTGGCATCAAGGGGGATGCCTTTCTGGGATCCCTCCTAAGGGTGGCATGTACCCAGTAGGCCTGGAAAGGGAAGACAAGAGAAGGAGTCTCGATGCCCCAGCAGTCACCGCTGGGCTGACTCCCATATGGTGATCCCATCATGATGCACCATGAACAGGATTTTAGGAACCCCTCCTCTAAGGGACACATTTCGGTGGAGCGGTTATCACTAACAAGGAGGTCATTGGCACTGGTTATTTAGCACATGAAGGTATCATATGCAGGCTAACATGAGGAGTTTCCTGTCTTTTTTGAAGTGAAGCATGGTAGGTAAGCATTTTCCAAAGGGAAAAAAAAAAATGGGGGACAGAAGATATAAAATAAAACAACTGAACTAAGAAAGGAAATAAAATCAGGGCCTTTAATCTTCCTGACATAGCCAGAGGATTGACAGAATTTCCTGACAGTAGATCCTTTACATACGTATGTGGCAGCAAGTGAATTGGGATGCATTTGCAGTACTACGTGTTCACCATGCCTTTGTGTTGGGGCCCCTGCCTCCCTCCACACTCTATTTTTCCTTAGAGGAGAGATGGAATATGCCAAAGAATTTGCCCGGAGCATGGCTACAGGAAAGTGAAACCTGCTTCTGTAAAAAGAAGTACTGCTTTTTCACCTGAGGATTGCATGGGCAGGCAAAACCAGGACGTGCAATTTGCACATTCATAAGTTGTGCACAGACCCATTGCGAGGAGAGGCAAGAGGTGCAAGTCAGAAAGGGAAGATGTGCTTGAGTGCCTGAGTTGTACCAGAGTTTCGGAGTTTCACTAAGTTTAAGTAGCCCAGGTTGATAAGAACAGTTTTAGCAAAATCATTGACTTATTTGCGAACAACGGAGAATAACTTGCATCATCCTTTTGCTAACATCAGAAAAAATCCAGGTTTAGCTAAACTGAGTGTCACTGATTTAAAACCAATGTGAGGAGAATCAGGCCCAATGGATTTTAAATTTTCTATTAAAGTGCTTACTTGCATTTCCTCAATAAATACAGTCTATTTTAACGCATGGGAATTAACCTCTTTAATGGTGCGTGCTTCCTTCTGGTTGATGTGGGAGCTGGGTATTGATGTGTGGGTAAAGATTATGTACTTGCTTCCATGGGACTGGAGCTGAGTGCGGTCTGGGGGGACTGCTGGGAGCTTTATGGCAAGCAAGGAAATTCCTCAACCACTCTTCACTATACTGAGGAAAACCCAATTAAATCTGACCAGGGACAGCTATAATTTGCTGTCCTGTTCTTCTGATATTATTACTGTGCTATATTTTTTCATGAACTTCCTCCACTTCCCACCCTCAAGGGTAGCAGGTCTATATATTTCTGTTTTCTACATTTACACTATGTTTGGGACATGTGCTCACCCCTTCTTCCTGGAATAGCTGTGCGTCTTGGACAGAAAAAATATTAGAGAAAGAAGAAAAAAATATAATATATCCCTAATGTTTTGCAAAGCTTTGTGAGTCTGTTTTCCATACACATCACCACAATTTTCCTTCATTTAAACAGAAGACTACAGGACTTAAGAAGGGTGCTAAAGGTCTCAGTTCCATTTGTGTAGATTTGGAATAACTTCTGCAATTTCTTCCATGCAGGATCAGACCTGCCATTCTTTGTAATAATTGAAAGAAAATCTGGACGGCCAAACACATAACTGCAGATAAAATCATACATAAACCCTAGAGAAAACTGGATTGGCAGCTAAGTTTTATATATGGTGTTTATCTCCATCTTGCCTCATGTTTTTGAACTTGTAGGAAATTGGTGACACTTAGAAGCAGATGTGATTTGAGTGAATTGGCCTTATTTGCAGCAATAAGAAGGAACTAGGTGAAAATGAGAGCTAAGACTCTTCCCTAAGCATTCCCAAACAAAACATTTGACTCTCTCTGGAAAAAAAAGAGAAGACAACATACACATGACAGATGGTAGTTACATTTTTAGTCACATCACTTAATGCAGCACCAGGAGGAAGTCAGAAACTATGGAGCCAAGCACAGCAGAGGATCCGCAGAAAAGTGTATAAGGTGGCCTAATCACCAAAATGTTCAAAGACTCTGAATCATATTTCAGTGAACTGGAGACATTCAAAACCTGTCTGGATGCGTTCCTGTGTGATCTACTCTAGGTGGTCCTGCTCTGGCAGGAGGGTTGGACTAGGTGATCTTTCGAGGTCCCTTCCAACCCCTCACATTCCGTGATCCTGTGTGAATACTTTGTGAAAAAGTAAGTTTGCATTATTAATCCCAAAGCTTTCTCCAAAATCTTGGATTTATTCAAACCCCAACTCTAAAGCCAAACTCCAGAAGTGGAGGTCCACATGTGATGAAGCCAACAAGGAAAAAAGTTGTATTGTGCACTAAATTCTGAAAAGCACAAAGGAAAAGCGGGAGATATTTCCGTCTCCAGTCACATTTTGCAATTCTTTCCTTTTTCTTAGCAGTTCTAGAAAAATGGACTTCGACTTGGAGAAAAATGTCATTTCTTTCTTTCTGTTGAAAGATAAATTCAGATATGTGGATTGACAGTGACACCATGCCTGGCCTAGCACAGTCTGCCCATGGCACTAGAGCTGAATGTTTTACTCCTCCATGGTAAGGGCAGTTGAGGTATCACATAAAGAGTTTGCTAAAGAAGACCTTCACACGATCTCTCAGGAAGAAAGCCAAAGGTCCTGTTTGCCTAGAGTGGATCGATCAGATCTTTGTATATCTAGTTTAAAGGATATTATCCTGATAACTTTGCCAGACTTTGCATTTCCTGCAGTAAAAGTGACCCAGAGCCCAGAATTCAATTCACCAATAGAAAGATGTAAACAATCAGTTAAAAAGTTTCAGGGGGAGGAAAAAAAAAAAAAAAAGAAAAAACAACAACAACAACCCTGCACATTTGGCTGTTAGACCAATTGAAATGAAAAATACTGTTTTCTTCCTTTAATTCACAAAAATCTCATTGTATTTATAGCTGATGTCACAGAGAAAATTTTTACTGACAGCAACATTGACTAAAAAAAATTCAGCCACACTAGTTCAGGTGAATGGAAGAATAATAAAACATCCTCCCTTAAATATTACCATGTTCTCATCACATACCCCAGGATTAAGCTGTGTGAATGGGCAACAGGAAAAACCCAGGAGTATCTTATTACAGGAAAGAGCTGCTATTTATTTATTTAATTTCCCCCCCTTCTCACTCTGGAAGGGGAAAAAAAAAGCCCTTGTAACCGACTCCAAGAGCTGCCCCTGCTTGGGAGTTTGAACACAGGAGGAACAAGATAGATTCCTCAAAATTCTAATTGGGGAACAGTTGACTTAATTGGTGGCCATTTGGCAGACAATGGGAAAGGAGCCCTGGCTGGCAGCTGATGGCACCCCAGGGGGATATAACCTTGCAACAGGCCAGAAAGCTCTCAGGGACAGATTGTTTCCTGAGAAGAAACCATGAGACCAAGGGTTGGATTAACCCTCCAACTGTCAAGCTTTATTAGGAGTAATCAGGCTAGATATAGCAAGGGTTAAACACAGGAAACTGAACTGGCAATGATGACATATGTGTCTTTAAAAACAAGGAAAGCAAGGCAGGGAGAGAGAGAGGAATCTGGGGAAGAAAATACATCTAAACGAACCATAACAAAATTCTTTCTAGTTCTAGTTCAGATGAGGTATCCGCTGGCTGTTGGGTTTGCCCGCTCCACAGCGTTGCGTGTCACCTACTCAGAGTTTCTGGCTTTCCCCGGTTTTGCAGAGGGTGCTTAATTCCTGATGGCTTCTTTTGCACAAGCAGGAGTTAGCACTGAAAATAAGGTGTTGCTGGTTTCTACGGGCCTGATCCTGCCCTGCGCTGAGCAGCCAGCGTTAAAAGCCAAGGTATTTAAAGGTGCACAAAGAGCTTTTAAAAGTGGCTTTGTGCTTACTCCCAGGATGTGCAGAACCACAGACAGAGGTTTTATTAAACCACCAGTACATCAAAATTAAATCAACTCCCAAGATTTTGGGGTTTGTGAATCAGAGGCAGCCTGAGTACTTTTAAAAACCCCGCTGAGCACTCCTGTTCCTCGCACATCCCAACCCAGAGCCTTTCCCAGTCAGTCCCTTCTGACCAGGCTCAAATTTTCTGGATGGAAAGAGCAGATTGCCATGAGAATGTTTTAGGCGCCTCAACTCTTTAGCAAACACACCAACAGCATCCCAACAGCCCAGCTTTCATCTTTTTCAATACATCAAGTGGCAGCGTATTTATACTTGTACAGCAGAAAAGAAGGAAGGGGGAGGGTCTGTATATGTGTATATTATTTTCATGATTTAAAATAGAAACAATTAACCCCAGGGTCAGGCATTCCCAGGCAGTTAATGACCACCTGGATTAAAAGCCCTCAGCTTTGCCTCAGGCCCTCAACTCCTGCAGTCAGTCATTAACTGCTGGAGATTCCCCTCCTGTCAAAAATCATTGTTTAATTATAAAGATGGGACTGAACCCAAATTGTCACTCTCTTTTGCCCCTGAATTTTGGAAAATGTAAGAATTTGAATTCAGATCCAAGCGTTGCTGTTCAGGGCATCTCTGCTTAATTATAAACCTATCAGTTAATTACTGGCTATAAATTTCTGACACCCAATTGGTTGTTCGACAGCTTGCTATCACTGCAGCAGAGCCCGCATTTTGGTCAGAACAGAGTGTCCATGGCAACCCCCTGGCCAACATGGGGAAAAGGTAATTACTGGAGTTCTTTCTCTGGTTTCTTCATCAAAGTCGCTGCCAAATCCTGTTCAAAGTAAGCAATGTTGCCCTCCAGTTGTGGAGTTTCTTGCCTGCTTGTGTCTCTCACTTAAAGATTCTCTGTTTCCCTCAAATGTCGCAACAGGTCATTACTTCCAGGAATTTTTCTCGGTCACTATTGATCAGATCTGAGAGGGTTCAGGATGCCAAGGGAAGCGAGGGACCATTCTCCAGTCCCTTTTCCCACCACACCTGGTCTGAGATCACTGCCCTGCCAAGTGTAAGCCTCCAGAAAAGCCAACAGCATAACTAACTTTTTTCGTTATTAAAGATTCCAAGAAAGAAAATATTAAAATAATAATACAAAAAAAATAAGAGAAGAGTAAAGGGTACCTGCGCATGTGAAGTATTTCACCTGTGTTTGAAACCAAGAGAGGAACCGCCGACTGAAAACCCACTGCAAAGGGTTGACCTTTACAATGGAAGGTTGCAGAAATCCAATTTGATCTGTAGTCACCTGTCTGCCTCTGCCCCTTTCCTGAAATGTCAATCTTGCGGGGAAATTTGGTTATATAACAGAAGAAAAATCCTCGTAGGCAAAAAAAGGAAACTGCTCTTAAATACAGTCCTTTCAATTCATATTCATTTCCAGTTAGTGTGGCAAAGCAGGCCACAAGTCTTCTCCATCTAGGAAATTTGAATGGAAGTTGCTCGTACGGACACAGTCAGCAACGACATAGTTCAGTGGAGATTTTTAATTTAGGACTAAGAGAGAGAAATTGCCAGCAACAGATCCAATGCAGCGTTCAACATGGAATTTAAAGGGGGAAAAATGTGTGAATAGCACCGGGTACTGTTTGAAAAAAACCAAATAGTGTGCTTGAGTCTCACTATATTTCAGCAATGTAATTGAGCAGACATATGTTCAAAAAGGGTTCGGGTACCAAAATAGTACCTCAGCACTCCGCAGGCACCAAAGTCTGAAATCCAAACTTGCAATCTGGGAACTCCTGCCCGAGCAGGGATTGGGTTGTCCTGAAAATCCCTCGGGAGCTCTGCTCAGCCCCAACCTGTGCAGGTGGGACTCCACCACCCTGCCTCTCCCCTGGGTGCTGCGCTGCTCTGCGCAAAGGCAGGAAAGATTAACACGGCGGGGAAGGGATTTGAGATGCCGGATCCCAGGAGAATTGAGGCATCAGTTTGCTGGCTTGACTCAGGCCATCTCATGATACACCTATTCTTTGCCTTTCTAATTATTATTTGACTAATCAGCAAATTATTTGATCAGAAAATAGTTTTGAAATAACCTTGTGAGGAGCATGAATTTCCCCAGGGCTTTACCCAAGTGGCAAAACCTGGCTGAAACCCTGCCTGCCTCCCCTCTCCCCTCTGCAGCTAGCAGCTAAAGCAGATCTAAAAAATCCCAGGATCACACCCAGACTAACGTATTGTCTTTGTTTTACCGTTGCCTGACAGTCCAAGCAGAGTCAGATCCCTGAGACTCGGCCCTTACAATTTGCATTCTCGGTGTACAATCCTGCCTGGCACTTCCCATCTAATAACTGCGCCTTTTGTTTATCTATAATCCACCCCTGTCACTGTATACCTGTAGTGCACCTTTATCTCTAGGCCTCGTATCTCCCGTACAGAGACCATTCAGCCCTGGGGCTTGTCAGTTTTATGATTCATGGGTATATTGTACCTAAGATCCTACAAAGAAGGTCTTGAAGTAATTTAAAAAAAAAAAAAAAAAGGAAAGAAAACAGGTATTTCAGATGGCATGCTGTGTGAAAGAAATCCCTTATTGACTAGTCTAATCTTGTATAATGTAATCTAATAATAAAGCCTGTTCCCAGAGGTACTGCTCAATAGATGTTATAGTGTTAAAACATGTTTTATGCTGTGTTCTGAAACATATTAAGTGTAACAAAATTGTCCAGCTACTTCTTACATACTAGCTACTAAATACAGCATGAATGCTGTCAATAAAGTAAGCAGTTACTATATTTTAGATTTCTCCGAGGCATAGGATTCAGTTATACTTTCAGTAATCAATTAATTGGCTGCTCATTACTGGCACAGATTGCTTGCAGCCTTTCTGCCTGTGCTCCCTCCCTGCACTGGGTGTTGGACTGTGCAGAACATCCCGCCTTGCCCGCTGGGGCCATCGGTCCAGGGGATGCTAGGCCACTCTCTGCTGCTTTAGGTGCACCTTAGTCCTTCTGAGCTGGGAACCACCTCACAGCAGGGCTGGACAGAAAAGGCCCTGTGCAACTGTACAATGCAGTCCCTGGGGGCTTGAGTGCCTCAACTTCACTCAACGTACTGGGGTAGGTGGAATAGGATATGCAATGCTTCAGGCTCTCCTTATCTCCCTGTCTTTTGGAGCAGCCTTTGCCTCAAGCATCATATCAGGTTCTTGTCTTGGACCTCAGAACATAAAAATCTCCTGCCAATGATTCTTTCCAAAAGGAAAAGGAAGAAAAGCTCTGTGTTCCCCACTCACACTGCTGCCGTGACGTAGCGTACGGAGGTGGCGCACAAAGAATTGCCTGACCAAAGGGATATCCAGCTGGGGGCTGGGATGCACTGTGGGGATGGGAATGAGAAACAGGGGGAAAAAGAGCAGGAACTTCTTCAGCTGGGCTTGATGCCACTGGAATGGGCCCAAGAGACCCCAACCACCACTCCTACTAAAAGGTACCAAACAGCATTGAAAGAGAAATGCTCACCTGCACGAGGAGAGGGTCAGCACACGCTGCCTACCACCCAGCCCAGGCAAAAATTTCCTAGTGACCTCCATGACAAAACGATCTGCCTTTCTGAGATGCTTTTCAAACTCCAGACCTCCTCCTCCTCTTTCTCAGTACACGAATTTTCTGTGAACAGCTGCTAGTTTTTTCAGTGTAGTCATAGATTAGAAATTATATGTCTGGGGTCTCATGATTATTTTTTATTGGGCGTGTGAATCACACAGAGTTGTTTCCGTTCCTTGATTAAATGAGTGAGACTCTTTGAACCAAGTTTTTAATAATAAATGTTGTATTTACAAATTCATAATTTGCAAATACTCTCCAGGCTTCTTTTAAATTGCTGTTTTCATGGAGATTTCCCTCAGCAAACTGACTTGTACAAGTTTGGTTTTATTTGTAGAAAGCAGAAACAAAATGGGAGTGAAGATAAGAAATGCTAATGCTATTAGGGTTTTTTCCCTTGAATGAAAATTCTGGCAAAATTAGTTGTTAATCCTGTTATAGGTGTAAGGAATATTCAAAAATAATTTTACTGCTGTCATATAAAATGACAAATTAAATCTAATGTATTTGGACAATAGCAACACTACTGACACTGATTTTATACTACTAATAGATTCTAATAGCAATAATTAGTACAAATATTATTAGTGATTTAATTGCCTGATCTGTAGATATATTGTACACACACCAGAAATTAGCAAAATAGAGAGCAGAATTACATGCTGACATCTATATTTTCCATGAAATCTTCATAAAAGCATGCATGGGCTCTATGTGAAAAGGTATACATGTTCCCCTTAAAATTATGCCAACAATTGTTCTGAAGTGCTGAGGTATGTATTGTTCCTTCCAGACCTGAGATATAGAAAAGCACTGGCCATGAACAGATATGAATAATTAAAACAGATTCTCAGCATATTTTATATATGCAGTTGCTACTAGCATATGAGAAACATTGCCTGAAAATATGGGATCTATCATGACACAATTAGCAATTATTTATCACAGTAACAATCCAAATTGTGTCCTCAATATGCTCAATTGTATATTTAAATTAAATGCAGGCAGTCCATGTAAAGTAGAAATCAATCAATATATTGTAATTAATATAATCATATCTCTCTAGAGGTCTAGCAGGTGTGTTAGATACAGGCAGAGAAGCGGACTGTATAGCTCCTTAATACAACAGGACATTCATGCAGTAGGAAGGCCTGAAATACAGACAATGAATACAGGTATCTATTAAGTAATATTAAACATAGTACATCGCTATGGACCGTGCAATTGTTAGCCTTTATGTAGTCCCAGCATCTTTTCAGAGTACAGTAAAATTATCACTCTAGGAAACATTATGTGTTGACGTCCAATTGGTACTTAACAATAAAACAATTGCCTTGTTAAAACTAAATTAAATCCTGTTTAAGATAAATTTAATTTGAACCGTGGCTTAAATGGCTCACAAGAGTGACAAATACCCCGAATGAAGCAGTCCTGAATCATTTGTACTGCTTTATTATTTCAGCCAGATAGCTGTTTATTATTTTTGTGTTATTATTTTAATTTACTGATATCCCGTCTGCTTGCATAGAGCTATTTGAACAACCAGAACTACAGAGCTGTCAGATGCTTTCTAATTCTAACCCAGAGCTGCTAACATTCCTCAGAAACTTTCGCAAGGAGACAGAGTCATTAACATCATTTGACCGTTTCATTTCAGGATTTGTTTTACACAGCTGGAGCTGAGCTGTTCTGTGAATAAGACATGCCTATAATTGACAAAACACAGGACTGACCCTGAGACAGCAAAAAAAATTAAATGTGTTACTTACATCAGCTAAAGGTGCTTACACTTCTGGAGTTTCTTGCAACAGATTTTGTTTTCTGTGAGCTGGTTTGGTTTTTGTGGAGTTTATTTTCTGAAGAAGAACGGCTGCAAAATAATCCTCACCCAGTGTATACTTTAGTATCAAATAATAATCTATAATTGATGCAAGCTCTCTGGGCACCGTCACCATCACAATATCCTTTTAGATTCTTTCTAAAAAGGTGACTTTTCCTCCTTAAGCAAAAAAAAAAAATAAAGGCATGGTCTGCATTTTATATTCTAGTGAATGGAACCCCTCAGCAGTCCAATTCTCTGAAAATTTTCCACATTGATTTGTAACCTTTGGGGGAAAAATTCTTAATTCTCCATGGTTTCTGATCACTTAGGCTTTTCTGGGCCTGGGTAACACAGCATGCCACATGTTTTCCTAACAAATTGCATTCGGACACTTTCCGACACTTTCATTATTTTAACTCAGGTAATAATTAGTCACTGTCAGAGCTAAGACTTAGGTTGTGCAAATCAGAATAAATTTACCTTGGTGTAGCAGCAGTCACAAATGAAGCAATAAATTAGAAATAGCAAATTGTTACGGACTTAAGAGATCACAACTCAGAATCGCTACCTGAAATCCAGGAAATGTTAGAGCGCTGCCAAGATTTCCTTGAGAGCTTAATTTTTCCAGATAACTTTGTGTTTCAAGAATGTTATTGCAAAAAGCCCTGGAGATATTATACTCGTGACATTCCCTAAGAAAACACAACGGGACTCTGCTATTGCAAAAACTAAAATGGCCAAAGACTGTTTCTTATTAGTATGAAATGCATGTCTTTTGAAGGTCCTCAGGGTTCAGAGTCTCTCCCCCTCCCCAGCTTCCCTCTCCCTTATCCTTACAGTTTGTATAGATTAAATGCATAGTGCAACCCCATGGGTTCTCTGTTGTAAAGCTATGTCTAATATGAGGCCACTAGACACTGTCACATAAAATCCATTAAAGTCCATCAGATGCACTGTCTTGGTAACATTCAGCTCATTGTCATTGGGCTGCTGCAATGAAGCATAGAGTGCCTGCTTTGAAACTTGATTAAAACAATTCATTAAAAGTAAGGCAACTAATCAGAACACAAGGGTTGTCTTCATGGGACTTGAAAAGTTCATTAGTGCCCCCACTATGAAAAACAGGAGCGGGAAAAAGAAAGAGGCGGGAGAGAGAAAGAGAGAGCCCTCCTCCTCCTCCCCTCTTTTTTGAGCTGTTATCTAGGGGCTGGGGTGCCAGTGTCCTTCCTCAGTGCTTTAATTGGTTTGATCTGAGCCTCCAGCATCGTCCTGAAGCTTTCGTTTGAAATCGTTGGTCATTATGGTTTGGTGCCTCTTTTTTCCATTTTCTTAAATAACTATAGAAATGCTACTGGGCAGAGTTTTTCTCCTGATTTCGCCTCCTCCACCAAAACCACCAAGTTCATTATATGACTGCCCTTGTGTATAAAAGCACAAGAAACAACAAGAAACACCACCTCAGTCTCTTTTACAGTGAACGCTTGGCTTGTTTTCTCTCAAAATCTCCTCCAATTTAATTTTTAACCCCCACAAAATAAAAACATTTTAAATTGCAAATTGTTTTGAATTTGTCAAAACAAAATGGTTCTAGAAACCATAATTTATGCTTTTGAATTGCCAGAAAATATTCAAATTTTCATTTTCTTTCTGAACAAATTTCTTTCCAATTTCAAAATGAAAACAGCTCCAATAAATCAGTGTATTTTGGCCAAGCTCTGTTTTTGACTCTAAAATTCTCACTGACCTGTGCGAAACTCATCAACGTGGGATACCTGAGCGTAGATATGATCTTTCTTCAAAGTCTCATTAAAAAGGAAAAAAAAAAACCATCAAAACAACATCACACAAATGACATCAGTGTGTAGAGGCTGCTTTCTAGCGCTCTCACACAATGTCTGAGGATGCAAGGGGCTGCTGCAGGTCTGGCAAAGCATGGTGGCTGTTTGTAGAGGTGCGTTAGCTCCTAATATGAACAGGTAAATAGCAGTAAATTCACAGAGCCTATTTCACTGGTGTTAATGTTCTTGTGAATAGTAATAGCGGAGCACCACTCCAGACATCCTTCAGGAGGCCTGTGATTTATGTCATATGGGAAAGGTCTATTCTCTTTGTTCAATATAAACCATAAACAAAATTCGTCCAAATGACTATTATGAAAAGTAGCTTCACAATGTTGCATGAATCTTTCCGTATCCTATATCTTAGCTAAAGTTTATGCCTGGAAGATGGACTACTTGTATTGCAGGAACTCTATAGATTATCTCCATTACCGATTAAAGAGATTGTCTTTTTCCGTGCCTCCTGCCTACCCATTCGTTACCTCCTTAAATGAGTGAAGGGTCTTTTGATTAAAGGGTTCTTTGCTCAGGAAACCACCGTATTTGCAAACACAAATGCATATATACACTCTAATGAATAATGAAGGTTATTTATTGCTTGTGCTTGAAATAATGGTTGATTTTGGAGTGCCTTTCATAAAACCCACATCAGAAAGTGTGTTATGTCCTGACATTTTCATTGCAGTTCAAGTAAAACAGTCCTCGGAAATTGTCTTGCTACCAAATTGCAATCATAAAGGCATGGCTTCAGACTCTGAGAATCACTTCAGATTGTGAACTTCTGGATAATATATAACATAAAGAGTTTAATTGAATCAGCCAGTTGGGTTTTTGCCCAGAAAAGTAGAAATTTAAATGCTGATGCAGCTTTAGCTTCCAATGACACCAGTCAGCACTCCTTAGATTGGATTGTAAATAATCTTATTTGAGGATATGCAGTATGATGGGGATATACTTGTCTGTAAACTTGCTAGCAAAAGTAATTAAATAATTCCATTGTGTACTAAGACATATGAAAAACCACTGACCCCAAAGAAAGATTCAATAAGTATTTACCAGCAGCTAGAAGAAAATACTGACTTTTTAGCAACTCTTGTCTTATTTTGAAGTTGCTAGGACAAAAGAAAACAAAATAATAAATCAAAACGCAGCAACAGAGAAATCTGTATCTGACCCCTGTTTGAAGCTGTCTGTGGTAAATGCCTTTCAGCCCACTTGGATGGCAGTGTGAATCCACTGTCTGAATGCAAGTTTGGTTCACATCCCAGTGTTCAAAATTCATCTGGATTGGTTTCCTGAACATCTCAAGTGAGGTTTTTCAATCTTCAGCTACGGCTGATAGAAAAGTAAATACAAATAGGTCTCCCACCTGATCCAAGACCAAAAAAAAGGAAATCTGGTCAGTGGTTTTTGCTGAAAACAATTACCCTCAACTCACAAATATCTCAATTTTTTTTTAATTTCCAGAAGTTTTCCCCTTGCTTAAATGCTAAAAGTGAAAAATAGAAACATTTCAAACTGCGTTTAAATACTTGTAACACCTTTAATACTTTCTTTTGCCTTTTTTTTTTTTAAAAAAGAGAATATGAAAAGGAAAATGAACAACTGAAAGAATTAAGGCACTAAAGAGAAGAAAGTTCAGCAAAAGTTCAAAATTGTGAAAACTTTGGTTCTCTTTAAAAAGAACAAGTCTACTTACATAATTGTTGGGGTTTTTTACAATTTAAAATCCAATTATATCTTTCGTCTACAATTTTTCAAGAAAGTAAAAACCTTAGTGAAGTATTTTCGTGAAATATTACTGATGTTTTCTGAGCTCCAGGTTCATGAGGTGCAGTTATTCAATGTAACAGGCATCTGATCTGAAGCACAAGAGAAAAAATGTTTCCTTATTCAGAGACAGCTTAAGATAGGAGAAGATGGTCTTTTTCACTGGAGCTGTTAGCGTGTGTAGGAAAGCTAAAAAATTTGTATTAAGTGTGAATCAAGAATTCACACTTCAGATGTTCTTGTTTCTCTACCCATACTACTCACACAGCTTAAGTGCTACAGCTGCCTTCATCCATTCTGCTTCATGCTGTAGCATCATTAGTCCATGCAAACAGTCATGTCTGATAGACTGGATTACTAATTTAGTTCCACTAGATCTCTAAGAAAAGAATTTGAGAAAATCTCAGGCATTTCACAAAATGATGCAGAGCTCCTCTGAAACATTGAATCTGTACCCTCCAGCATAGGTTCTTTGCCGCCAAAATTGTTGTTTACAGAAAAGCTGTGACATCAGAGGCTGTTGATTTGTAATTTTAAAGATCATGTTTCATCTAGAAGTAAAAAAGTGGCAGCTTTATGGATCTAGTCAAATTCCAGTCGGAGCCATCTTCCCTTCCTACCGCAGTTAGCCACAGTTGGTTAGAAACTTCATTCTCCTTGGAAAATGGCTCCCTGGCATAATGGCCAAGATTACGTGTCTTTGGGAATATTCACTCTTTTTTCCTTATCTTTATATTCGTTAAAAAGTAACAAACTAGTTGTTTGTCACTACTCAAACTTTTTGTTTCTGCAAATTGCAATAAGAGCCCTCAAGATACCTCATCAAGCTTCATTTTACAGCACCTTAATTTTATTTCCCTGCACAGTCTTTCTGTTTTTTTTCCCTTTGCCTGTTTCTTCTTGATGATTAGTACAGTGCCTACAAGAAATTCATCTGTAGCTGGTGCAAACCTCAATGCACTTGTTTCATTCGACTGAAGATATGACCAACCGTATCTTTCACCAGAAGCACTTGAGATGCCTCCAAAATATCAAATTTGATAAATAAAATGTAGATGTATATCTTTTTTTTTTTTTTTGCAGTTGTCATCCTACCAAAAAACCTCTGAGGGATGAAAACGTGATAAAAGAGAATACAAGGAAAATGCACCTAGGTCACCTTGGTCACTGTACAAGGTAAGGGCTATCTGGCCAAGGCAGTATGGCTGCATTGTGTTCATTTTCTTGGTAGTCCAGATGCCAGCCAGGATCACAGAGCTGGGGGGAAATTACACCAACTCTGCACTGGTTTTTTGGTGCAGAATTAGGCATACCTTCACCTGCCTCAGCAAAGTAATATTGACCCTCATTTTGCCACAAGTCTGTATCAAAAGTAGCTCAGCCAGGGTGGAGAGCCAGCAACCCTGTTTCTCCCTAAAAATTATTAGCCACCAGACCTACTTCAGCTCCAAAAAATGTGAATACGTATCCAAAATCAACTTTGCAGATGGATTTTGCTTCCATTAAATTCCATGGTGAAAAAAGCCATATATAGGGTTTAATTTAATTATGGGCATACAGCACTTGCAAAAAAAAAATAGCTTCATATTTGGATTTATGGAATTATTTTACTGAAAAAGAATTACGTTACATATTTAAATCCCTGGTGGCTACTAATGTTTTATTAAATACAGTGTAAATCCAGCTGCGACCATGCAATAAAACCTCCAAGGGGCAAAAAGAGAGAGTGTTTTATATTTGATTTCTGCACGCAACAACTTGGTCTCCTGAACACTGCCCATATGCCATTATGCTCTCCTTGACCTTGATCTTTAATGGGGCTCAATATGCTGAACCCCTGCTTAAATGTACAGAATACAGTAAGACTACGCATCGCCTCTAAAATTTCATATATCTGGCCCATGCACAAAACAAAACCTTGTGCTAAGCTATTGTACAAATGTATTTAATGTTGGTTAATAAAATACACAGAAATTCAGTTTGTAGTAAGAGAAGTTTGTTTTCATTACAGAATTTCGGGAAACAATGATGTGACTCTGTGGACAGTCACCCATAGTAATTAGCTGCAGAGTAAATCCATTTGGTTTTTGCTTTTTTTTTTCATCAGGACATGCATTTTCACTCTCATGTGCCCAGGGTTTGAAAGGTTTACATTACATAAAATTAAGACTATATAAACTATGAGCTTCATCTGTTTTCTAATATGATTGCCCCTTCCCTTGAACAGAGTAGTCTAATTGATAGCCTCCATTGTATGCAATGCACGTCAATAAATACTGAACATGAATGTGAATCAATATTGTGTTAGTACTGGGATTAAGCAAGCTATTTTCTCCCTTTTTTTTTTCCAGAAGAGATGAATATAAGTAAATAAAATGAGTGTTTGTCTGAAATTTTGCCTGGGGATTTAGTTTTGCATTTCCCCATAGAAGCACAGCCTCAGAAGTCACTCTGATCCCTAGTACTTTGGCCCACTGTGGACAATAGAAGCAAACACCTCAGAGGGCTGCTGGGGAGGACAGCACTTCTCACTAAAAGAAGAGGTGCCATTGCAGAGGCAAAGAGATTTGACTTCTGATATCTTCTGGTTCTTTTTTCTTTTTCCAAGCCACAAATTAGAGGACAATTTATGAGAGCCTAGACAATAATTTATAGGACCAATATTGACTGCTCTTGACCCTGTGTGTTATTTTGCAGTCTAAACAATGCCAAATCGCTTAGATGACCCAATACCGTGCCAAAATCCATAGACACCTGTTATATATTACACAAATTTTTAAAGCATGGCAAAAACACAACCCAGTGATAAATGACCACAGTATTTTAGATTAGTTCTTGCAAATGCAGAGCACAAGAGCTTCAGCACATCTCTAAGGTTTTGGGAACTGAGGATTGGAAAAGGAGGTATATGATGTTAGGAGCTGTTAGTCATTAGATCAAAGTTCAGATCTAAGCCCAGAAAGACAGGAGCTTACAAAAAAGCTCTGGACCAGTCATTATCCATAAACACTCAAGTGCTTCAGATGTAGGCTACCCTACTTGCTAAAGTGCTTGACGTTGCTCTATGTGCCCTCGGGGGACTCACCTCTGATTTCCTAGGGGTCAAAACTCGTTATTCCAACTGTGACAGGCTGGTGCAGAAACCCTGCGCACCCTCCTGCCCCCTTCCAACAGGCACTGCTGTCCTGCCTTGCACTTACTGTCTCCTTCAAGAACACCGGCGATTGTTTTGGGTTTGGTTTTGGTTTTCCAAAAGCACCTAAGTGAAAATAAATGGACCTGAGATCTTTAAGAGACTTAGGAATTTAAAGTAATTTTTTCCAGAAAAGTTTAGCTGTACAATCACCTCCAACGACCTGATCTTCAAAAGGCCTAAACACTGATCTAAATACCAAGGTTAATGGACAAATTTTCTAAGGTACTAAACACTCCAAGGTGGTGGCAAGGTTTGGCTTTGTGAGGGCTAACTTTTAGATTGAATATGTTCATCATCAGCATATTCATTTAGAAGAAGGAACACTTCAGTATAAATCATTTCTGTCCCAATTTTTTTTTACAAAAGTCAAATCTATGTCAACCATATCTGAAATGACTGCCCTAACAACAGCGCTTGGCAGGGAATAAGTCTTTTTCAGTATTGCCACTGTAACTATTGTTTTATAGAGAATGTTTTCGTTAGAGCAGGGGCTGGGATGTGCATCCCCCATCTTACTGCCCTAATTACACGGTTACAGAATCATTCCTGTACTTGCTTTAGTTTAGGTTTTGGTTGTTGAGGGTTTTTTCCATTGCACAGAAATAAAATAATTTTCGTTTATTCCCAGCTAGATGTATGGGTATTTCTATACTGAAAGTTAGCAAAAACTTTTTAATTAGATATATTTGAACACACGTATGTATGCACATTTATACATGCAAATCTGCATTTGCTAAGAGTGTATGTAGCACAAATGAGTAATATGCAGCAGGTAAAACAATCATTGTAGTAACCTCTTAAAAATGTGCTGCATTTCTTGCAACTGAATTTATTTACCTTTATACATAGAAAGGGAAAAGCACCAAATTTTAAGGGTGTATTTTGCAGCAAACTGTTTCTTCACAACTACACACACTAGATAAGTTGTCGTTTTCCTAGCTTGAATCTACAACAGTAATTTAAATGGTGACTTGTGCAGAATGTATGGCTAAATCAAGTCTTCAGTTGGAGGGCTCAGCTTAATTTTCTGTGGCGTCTTGTGTCACAATATGTCACATCAGTGTGGCTGCATGGGTGGATGGGATATTCTTAAAGAAGGCATCACTTTTAAATGGGTTTTTCTGAAAAGCCAAAACACCAACCAAACAAAAAAATGTTAATGAACTGGATCTCCATGTGTCAATCTGTTCTTACGGTTAATTACTGTACTGGAGGAGTTTGGGGAGAAAAGAGGACACAGGTTTGCACTGCAGTCATTTCACACGCACCTTTTGAATCCCAGTTGGCGCTGACAAGGTCTCTTAACCTGAAGTACTGCCCCAAACTACCTGAGACATTAACAAGCCCACAAATTCCAACTTTTTTTTTTTTTATTTGCCTCCCACCCCTTTCCCCTTTGTTGCTGTAGTAAAAATGTTTCTACTTTTCTACATCTGTCTGCTGTTGCCAACAAAACACTGGAGAACAGGAGGTGATCTTTCTGTTTTCGTTCCAGCAGCCTGGCCCTGAATGAGTTTAATCGGCTGAGAAACGCGACTGAAAAGGGCTTTGCTACCCTTTCTAACTTCACTGCACTCAGGCTTTCTGTAGCCTAGAGAGTGACACCCTATGCCTTATTTCACTGTGGATTATTTAGAATGCTTCAATTGTGACTTGTCAATGTGGTCTGGGGTAGATCAAGGCAAAACCTCCGACAAGAAAACAGCAATGTGAATATGATGTGACTGACTGCCGCACAATGGACTAATACCTCTTAATTTGGACTTTTAGCAATCGTTTACCATCCTTATGCCCTTGAAGATTCCAAATCCACTCTTACAGAGAAGAAAAAAGTCCTTTTCTTTTTCTTCCCTCTCCCTCCTTCCCCCCTCCCCATAACTCAAGTGTATCGATCAATGTCTCCGTATGCATTTAATAGCTTTATTTCAAAGCACTTTACTCTTAAAAGCCCCTCTCACCAAGGCACACTATTGAAATACTGTGCAGGTGTAATTAAATGACCAATTTTTCGCCCTGGACCGTATCCCTGTTCTCTCTTTGGCAGCAGAACTACAAGATGAGGCTTGGCCATTTCTTATCTCTGGGCAGTACTGGTTTTGGGTTTGTCTCTTTTTTTTTTTAATTAAAAAAAATAATTAAAGTGAAATTAATTGGTTAAAGGTTAATGGATGCAGAGATTGACGTCCTTAGTAAAAGTACTCCACCTGAAATGACAGTGCAGGAGCCTTAATATATTACCAGCTAGTTATGCCTCTACTACACCCATGAGTAATATGGCCAGGGCATCACTGAATGCCAAGTATCCTGTGACTTTGCTGTGGAGACTGCTTCAAAGTTATTCAGTTACTGCTGGATGCTGTCACTGCATTTGCAATGTTCACTAAGAAATGGAGGGAAACTTCATTCATTTCACACGGGAAGTTTTCACACAACTTTTTTAGCTCACTTTAATATCTAGGCAAATAGTTCAAAAATAGCATTTCAGAACATCAGTGTGAAAAATTTCATACGTCTCTTTAGATATTGTTTCCGTTCTATATCAGGCATTTTTCGCTAACACTTGCCTGCATGAAATTTTGCCCACAAAAAAAAGCTGCTGGAGAGCCTTATGGGCACTCATACACATATATTTTCACCAAAGAGGTTAGAAGGTCGGTTGAAAGCTCTTTGCAATGCGGGTGTCACCCAATGAAGACAGAGAAACGTAGCTGTGCATCTTAATCAAACATTGTGAATAGGAAATACTCACAACAACAGTCATGGTGAATAGTGTGTGATTAGCCCACAAGCTGATACCAGACCACATAAACCATATGTCAAATTATTTTTCATTTGTGTACATATTTGTAAAAGCCAAAATTTATCAGTAGATAAGTCACAAGCAGAATAAAGGTATAAATTTCTCAGACAGATTGTTCACAAAGGATAGAGTGAAGAGCTACAACCTGGAATGGTATTGAACCCAATGACCTAGAGGTGAAGGGCTGGAGAGCCCATAACCAATCACCTTTGAATTCAGTGTACCGGACTGTCTATTTGAAAATTAAACAAAGACCCAACTGTAGTAATTGTGTCACCTTATGTACTTAAAGTAATTTCCCCAGCTCAGCTCAATATCTGGAGGAGCAAATGGAGAAATTGCCTGTTGTGTCACTTCTCTTCTCTAAGGCTTTATATCTACCCAATTTTTTCCTCAGTGCTTTCCTACTGCTCTTCACAGAAACATTGCAAAGTTCCTCAGAAGAGGTAATAAAATGCACAGATGGCTGAGCCAACAGAAATAAAACTAAAACAAGACCTTTGCACAAATGTGAAAAGGTGAGACCAAAAAAACCCCCACCTTTGCATAGCTGTTTTCTTTGAACGTTGCTCCATTTTGGCTACACCGGAGTTACTGAGAAAATATATTTATTTGTCACATTACTGTTGAAATAGAATTACTTTATGTTTTTTTAATCAAAAAAATCTGAAAACAAAACTTGTTATGACCGGTGTCAGTCATCAGGATGTGGCATGAACATGACCTCTAATTGTATGTGGTTATTGACTGACTAAAACCCCAATATGCACCAGAATGGACTAAGAGCACAGTTACCCTCCACTGCAGCTAACATTGGCTGCTTGAAGAAGAGGTTTCATTCAGACTGCTCAGGTTTAGTGCCTTCTTAGGGCACTAAGTAGGGTTTTCCAGTCCACAGAGAAAGTCAGACTTGAAAGCCCCTTCTCGCTCCAGGCCCCTGAGAGGAGCCAAAGCTGCTCCTGGATGACATGTCATTAGCATTGCTGCCACTTTCTAAAGCAAATATATGAGATGCCTCAAAAATCCCAAACCCAGCAAGGCAGCAGGGCTAGAGAAAGCACGTAGACTGATTTGGAAGCCATGATAAAACAGTCTTCTCTGATGCATCCGACTTCACCCCAGCAATTTGTCTTTCAGATTATTCCCATATCTGGAAGCGTCCCACCATGGTGGAACAGAGTAATAATGAAGGCCAAATTCTGCTAGATACACCGTTACCTTCTTGGAGTAGAACCATTTCCTTCACTTTGCCTGTATAAAACCGTAGGCCCTTTTTTCCTTGGCTGAGACATGTTCTCAGCCAGGGTAAGCCGGCGTAGATCCACTAAACTTCCACGGATGTATGTTGCTTTACAACACCCAGAGCACTGCCAGAAGGCATAATTATGATAATATAGCCTAAAAAATAATTTTCACTATTAGCGTGAAGATGAATTTAGTTAGAGTCTGATTTTTTTGACTCATTTTTTCAGCATATTTCAAGATAACAAGTGACTCTAAACCAGAACAGAACTGGCTTTAAAGTCTCCTTCAAGACTAAAAATAACCGTCCCAACTAACTGTGCTTATGTTACCTCCTTCAGCAGCAATATTTGGTTTCATCCCAACCTTCCTACTTACCCATAATTACCATCTCCTTTGACATGGTTAACTAAAAGTGAGTATTAATATGGATTTAATGTTGTTTCAGAAATCGGTGGAGCCGAGGGTGCCAATGACCCTACTTTCACTTTGTACTAAAAATGTGTTGATCTGTGGGTTTTGGCTGCTGCTTGAATTTGACTTGAAGGTTGAAAGTAAACACATCACTCAAGCACACGGTGCATGAATTAAGGTCTTTCTGTCACCAGCCTCTGCTTTTTTTTCCCTACTCCCTGGGTCAGGCACCCCAGAATCCCCCCCTTTCCCCTTTCCTCTCATGGGACCCTGGGGAAATATTTCTCTTGACATGAACTCCTGCGTGGCTAACACCTGCATTTCTTTCAGTGCACATTTCCATGGGGGAAGTTTTGCTTTTTTTTTCTTTTTTTATTTTTTTTCCGCTCCCCAGAAAATATTTCTCTAAACTGATCAGATTTTCCTAGCTACTCCAAACACAGAGACCTGTTGCATTTCCAACAGCGGAAAGCACACTGCTTGACTTTGAATTCCCTTTGGCCAGAAGATCATCTTCCAAAAATGTGTGCTTTAAATGAACACAGTCCATTTTTTAATCTGTAATATTATGGGTTGTGATAGAATTGGAGACATAGCAAAGCCAGATTTTTCTGTCTTTCAGAATAACAATAATAAAACCTGATGTGGCAAATTTCTCTTGGCTTCCAGATATTAGAATGCATTCAACACATCTTTGACGAGTTTACACCTACAAGGGTCTGCTGCCAAAAACCTCCCTCTTAAAGGATGCAGTTCTTAACAGCAAAAGGGATCATTGTTAGTTATAGTTTGAAGTAGATCCTTGGACAAAATAAAGCTATGCTGTAAAATAACTTTTCTCAGCACAACTGTCTACACCAGGGCTTGTGTTGGCATAAATATGTTGGTTGAGGTGTATGGAGGGGGGATTGTTCTTTTTTCTATTTTTACACACTAACTGACATCTTTATTCTGGGGAACAAAATTAAGTGTAAACCAAGCATTACTGTCTGCAGCATTTTCTTGGGGTCGGGGTTTCCAGGGAATAATAGAAGGAGAAAGCTTCCTAAAGACATATCTTTGTGGAGTAAGGATGGGGGTTCCAATTTACTAGTCTTCATCTTATTGAGGGCAATAATTTCCCTGAAGACTTTATTGGCAGGGTATCACTGCAGAAAATGTTTGCTGCCGGCAACCCTATTATTTTCCATGAGAAATACAGTCCCGTGAGAAAGCACGTTCTCACTCTATTTCTGTGGGAAACACCAGGAGAAGAAGAATTCCAAATCCCGCGAGACCGAGCAACTGGAAACAACACCAGAAGCCCTCTTGTTTGTGTAACTTATTGCAAAAATATCAAAGGGGGGGAAGAACATGTTTTCATAAAATTTTCACTTTGCAAGAGCTCAGTTTTAAAAAAACCCTGGATTTATATTTGACAGCCCAAAATCCCAAGGATGTTCAGTCTATTTCAGTTGTCAGTTTATGATCTTTAAAACATTTTTAAAATTGACTAAACCTTAACTACATCCTACCTCATCTTGTACTAGCCAAGTTTTACAGATGCCATCTTAAAAATCAATTCAAAGAACAGCCATAAACTTGAAAGCTTCCTATTTGAAGCGTATATGGCAGAATGCAATTTTGTTTAATTTTAATTGACAGAGATGTCAGCCTAAGAGAATATTTTAGAATATTAGTAGGAACAGTAAACTCATGCCTTGACACTTTTATGATATAATGGTATAATTCTCGGGAAAAAAATCACCACTGTCAGGATTTACACAAAAGCGGTACATGTTTTACTTTTTCCTCAGTAAAGGAGTGACAAATGTATTACTAATTACACAATTACTTTATTATGTAGAACCAGTAATAAAACCCTTGACGTACACTCAGAAAGTCTTAGTTTCATTAAAAAAGACAGGATTTCTTTTTTTCTTTTTAAATTAGTATTACAAATTTTCTGGTGAGGTTTCAGCCCATGGGATGTAATTCAGTTCGCTGCCTTCTGCATTTTACCATACAAAAAGCATATTTACAAGGCCTGTTTGTTCCTAAGGAGGTAAATTCTCAAGTGGTGTAAAACTGCTATCGCCACCTATTTCATCAAGCTGAGAATTAGGCTTGAAGAAACATGATCAGTTACTGCAAAAGATACAAACACAGTGATTTCTGTTGGTTTTCTTGGATACTGATTATTATATGTCTTTGTACATTTGATATGGCAAAGCAACATTAAGAAACAAATGCATGACCTGACAGAAGCTACACACACTCTGAGTCCAGATGAAATGAAAGTAACATAAATAAGAAATTTCCCTAATTTTGAAAGTGGCTAGATTCTGAATCTACCACTTTTTTGCAAAAGTCCACAAAACCGAAAACTGAGTCCCAAATCCCCCACTTTGGGAGTGGATAAAGTCCTGCTCCAAACTGTCCCCTACTGTCCCTTTGTACCACTGCTGTAAAGAAAATTCCCAGGCAAGAAGGAGGACCAAAGTGATGCAAAGGCAAACTGAGGACCTTGGCGCTGCGTACAATAAATATAAATGCTCCCTAGCTCCTCAAGACCCGATCTAGAAACCTACTTAAGTATGCAGCTAACTTTAAGCACATGAGTAATCCCTTTGACTTTAAAGAATTAGTCATGTGCTTAAAGTTAAGTATAGTGCCCTGCTGTATTGGGACCTAGCCTCCAAAACAAAGTATGGCAGCGATTTAGTGATTAATTACAGCCTGCAGATGGACAAGCCGGTTGGGTTAAACAAGAATTGGCCCAACCCTTTGCCCTTCTCCAAAAACAAATCTGAATAAAGGTCAAAAGAGTTTGGTTAAGGATGTACTTACCAAACTTTCAAACCTTTTGAGGACCATCCACCACTAGCAAAGGCTCTCACATTGTGTCCCTCCGGGAGTCCCATAGGCGTAGTCAGTTGTAAACTCATTTTCCTATATGGTCAGGCACGCGTGTGGGGGAGAGGAATGAATGACAATGTAGAACGGCCAAAGCTGGTGTCCTGTGACCATGGAGCTTTTAATATGGAGGCAACGGAATCAGGATTAAGAATTGCAGCTGCTAAGATGCTAAACCCCACATGCAGCTTCTATGGCTCAGATGTTATCAAGCGTAAAATCTTTTGAATAAAGCCTTACATGGGGGCACCATTGTAAACTGCTTTCCCAGTTAAAGCCTTTACGCAGCGGTAAGAGGGAAAAGCCTGCATTTTGCCATATTATTTTCAATAATATGTCAAATTCCACTGAAATCAATTCCTATTAATTTTAAAGGACTTCCCATACTAAAAGTAATGCCCAGTAAAAGCACCATAATGAAACTGCTGCTTAAACTAGTCCACTCCTCTAAGGATGGCCAGCAACTAATTTTCTTCCACGAGAAAACATTGTGCAAATTCCAGTGTTCATTTCCACTACAGAAACTAAATTCAGACAGGTTTCTAATGAGTAAGCTCTGAAGGAGTGGGTGTGATTTTGGAGTAGTTTATGCTATAGTCTCTGTTTATTTTTCTTTATATCTAATCCAAGTTTCTTCTCTTTGGTATTTATGTTAATCTCTGTATGACATTGGCACCAAACTCTAGTCCCAGCACTGCCACTAACTGGAGCTATGGCTATGAGTAAATTCTCATTTTGGAAATGACATGAGGAAAAAATGACACAGTAAATATTGTAGTACATTTAGGGAAAAAATGTATAGAATTTATAGCTATTTTGAAAATTGACTCAGGATTTCTGATTGCTACAGCTAAATGGATTGGTAAATCCAGGTAAAGGCTCCCATTCAGGGATTTCTAATTTTGTTAGAACTCTGTTCAACTTAATGCTCTAATTCGGTCCATGTGTGCCTTCCTGAAATCTCAGGATTGGTCCCTAGACCAAGTAGCTTCCAATTTAAGAAAACATTTCCACTGAAACAATTTCAGATTCCTGGAACTCAAAAGTCATTATCACACTGAGTCCTAAACTATTCCCTGAAATGCCTTAAATTGCCCCAGGCAAGTCCAACATTCAGATCATGTTTTCCAAGATACCTGTAACGTAAATGAAAGTTGTCTCCAGTAAAATACTTCTTGTTGGTTTTCCTTACAAGAGTCATCCTGATTGTACATGCTGGAAGACAACACCATAGCGAAACAACCAAACCATTCTCCAAGCAGCTACTTGGTTAGCAGCTACTCCCTAAAGAACAAATGCTGGTCATTGACCAAACGTACAGGTGACTGACTACATTAACTACATACATTGTATTAATTCACAGCCTGTGGTCACCCTGACTTATGTGCAGATACACAAACAAAATCAAAAATATTAAACTCTTTAAAGTTTTCTCTAGCCAACAGAGAACAAAAGGTCCATGATAAAAAATTTCTTCCATACAGAAGAGCATAGCGGAGATCATGCATCATGGAAACTCAAAAGATGACAAATCTTTGCTGAAGATTTTTTACTTAAATATTCTTGCCCTTTTTGATGTTCAGTTTCTTGGCAGAAATGTATAGAATTTCACCCCATGCACAAATAGCAATGGTGTTTTCAATTTGAATGGGTTTATACAGTTTTGTTGACTAAGGAAAAACAACCAGAGTGAAACCTGAGGCCACAGGTTTCCAAGACTGAGACCATAGTGTATAAGGAACCTCTGTAACAAGCAGCATAACACAAACAGTAGTTGCTGACTCCTTCAAAAGTTAAACCAACAGCAACCACATGGGTGGAAATACCATCAACAAAAGAAGACATTATGAGAGAGAAGAAATGGACTGGCAAGAGTAATAGGAAGACTGCAGATGAAGAGATTTAAGAAGTGAGAAGAGGAAAAAAGGAACTGATTTTTTTTTTCTTTATTTGTTTTGTGAAAGAAATGGGGAGGAAAACAGACGTCTCCTCCATCAGGTTTGTCCCTCCTTATTCACAACAGGCACCTGGCCCATGTGAAGGATTAACTGCCTGCTTGTAAACTGTTGTGTTTTGATATTAAGCCATTTTTAGCTGCAGCTTGGCCAAGTGATGTGTGTGCATCTGCCACCCTATAACTCAGCAATGACTTCTATCGTACTTTGAAGAGAGTACCACACCTGGATTGGCATCTCCCATGCCAGCTCTCAGCCCTCTGAGATTTGCATTGAGTTTAGGGGATTATCACACTTTAAAGTTCAGGCTTTGTAAACAAAGAGTAAAAATAGTCATCACTAAAGCAGTATAGTAATGCTTTGTGCAGCTGAAAAATAACAGTGGAAATGGTACGTGGCACACCTTCCTCAGGATCTATTTTTAAATGTTTCTGGTATTTTTTTGGACAGAATAAAGAGTTTCAGTCCATGTTATTGACTAACAGGCTATAAAACCTCAGGTTTGAACAAAAGATTGAGCTCATTTTTGTGATCCCTAGAAAAGCTTCAAAGCCACTGCAAATAACCACATAAATGCTCTTTCCTTGATTTTCCAGAACTTTACATAGCTTAATAGATAGAGACACCTGAATCAAAATCTGTTGAAGTCAATGAAAATATTTCCATTGACTTCAATGAAAGCTGCATTTGGCCTAAAAACAATCCACTATATGAGGCAAACTTGCCCACTGAGTTCTAGCCAGATCTAATTTTAAAAGCGTTCAATTGGAAATCATCACTCATTCTTCTGGATGCTGTGAAGAAAAAGGCTTTTTTATTCCTTAGCTCAGACTCGTTAGGTTTAAGAGCTACCACAGGACTTACTACAAGTGACTAGCAACTACCAAGTAGCCTTCCTTTTTCATTACTTTTGTCTTCTGCACTGCACAAAATCAAGCTTTTCTGTGTTTGGGGATGGGTTGGCTGTATGTTTTTCTAACATCAGTATCTTGCTCTGCTTTATTGGCTCTAAATTTTTTCATAAGATGCTGCCAGTATAGATACTTGACAGTCAAACCCTTCCTAAGTAATATCAACATTACTATGTATTTTAATAACAGAAAAGAAACAGACAGAAACAACAACAACAAAGCTACAAAAAAAAAAAAAAAAAAAAAAAATTAAAAAAAAAAAAAAACAGCAGCAGACTTTTAGTAATACCTAGCATGAGATTTTAAGGTAAGCAATAACAGGAATGTGTTGTATAAACTTATAAAAGAATGCAATTCTGAAATCTGTAAGAAAATCTGATTTGGCCAACAGTTTTTACACAGATTATCTGTTAGCTTCCATTTCTAACAAACCGTGTTATGAGATCATGCCTCTCTGTCTCATCTATCAGCCAGTTTCAATTTTGATGACAGGAGGAGGAGGAAAAAAGTCTCAAAAGATAATAAAATCTCTCACAAGTCTCACAGATGCTTAAGTTCATGGAAATGGGGGCTGGTTATCAAAAAGGGACTCAACTTGGAGCCCCCACCAGAAAAAAGAGTGAGGTAATCCGTGCGAGGAAGCTACAAAAGATAAAGCTGCGAAATTTACGTACAGTTCCTTGTATTTGGCTTTTGCTTCCAAGCAGTGTTTTGGGAAGCTCACATAATACAGATAAATCAAGTATATTATTGAGCGAATACGTATGAGCTGAGATAAATTTATTTTCCCATGATGATCACATCACCGTGGATGTAGAGGCTTGGTTATGAGGGCAAAGTTTTGGGAATAACCAAGTAATGTGAAAAGGCCAATCTCTTAGTGATTCCTGTTTCCCTTGAAATGCTGAGAGATTCGCTGTTGTGTAGAAAAACTGGAGTGGTTCATAGGCTTTGTTGCTTGGAAGCAAATCTCCCCACACAATGACCTTCAAAGTATATTTTTACACCCCCATGGGCTTTCACATTCAAAACCTACTGCAAATATTACTATTCAAGAGGGATTTGCAATGGAACTAGGATGCAACCTGCCTCCTGCAGCCCTTGTTCACCCTAAATAACAGTTTGCTCCACAAGGATTTCTTCTGACAAAGGCGTATGACTTTACTCCACCAAATCCGTCCCAAAGCCCAGATTGAAACCTAAAACTTGGTTCAGCTCCACCTTTTTAAAAGAGTACCGTTTTACCTAAAGAAAATGTTAAAAATGAGGAGGCTACCAGATTTAATTCCATGTGACCTAGTGTCTGTCACTAGTCTTCTCGGTGACTCCAGACAACTCACTTTGTTTCCCATGCCCTAGTTTCCCCAGTTCCTGTTGCCCTCAGCAATAAGTTGTATCAGCCTCCACTGTGGATCAGTACCAGATTTGAAGATGAAAGTCACTACACAGTACACAGACATTATTAGGTGTTATTTATTAGTAGGATACCAAAACTGTCCTGTAACCCCCAGCAATAGGAAGCACATGGGAGGCCAGAAGAGTAAAATCAGATAAACTGGATCACTTAAGCGATAGAAATAGAAAACCTTTCTCTCATTTTTATGTGATACAGAAGGTTCATTATGTGCTGTATCGACAACATAGTATTTTTCAGTGTCACCTGTTCATTAAAGAGTCATTTTAAAGGCTGTTGATGAGTTCCGGTATCATATGATTCATCTAATAAAAGTATTCATTAGTTTGTATATTATATTTCTTTACTTGCTTGCCTGGTAATCCTTAAATAAGATGTCCCAAAGGTACTGATTCTGATCTCACATCAGTGTGTACTAGTAAATCCATTACAGTTAATAGGTTGTCCATTGATGTAAGAATATCAAGGCTAATGAGGCTACTTGAGTATGCAAGAATTACAGGATCGGAACCTACTGTCATTTAATATTTTGGAAGGTTATGTGCCTTTTCAAGATAGGACATAATTTTCCTTAACATAGCTTTCAATAGAGGTGCATTAGCCTCTAGTGGCAGTAGAGGTGATATATTGTATTGCTAATTTAAAGGATTATGCATGAAAAGTGAATATATTGCAATAATTATGAAGTCTTGTTTGACTTCACTTTTCCACAAGTGTACTTTGTCATGCTTTAAATACTCCATGGATTTGAAAAGCAAAATCAAGATGCTGTAAATTGGAGTGAAATAAAAAGCTTATTAGCACATGCTTAGAGCAGATTTAGGTTTGGAATATTTTCTGTGTGATTGCCATCATTACTGCATTTATATCCGAGCAGTGCCTCTACCGATTTGATTGCAAGCATGTGTGAGTTCGTGTGTGCACGCGCGTGCAGAAGGGGTCACGACATTTATTAAAGCAGTCAATAAGGCATGCACAGGACGGGCATCTAACCCTGGAATATATTTATATTTATATTCATTTCTGATATGGAAACTAAAGAGGAAAAATCAATTGGAATCTAACGTTTCATTGTCCTTCACCTTGACTCTTTGGTTTAAAGTAAGCAGTTAAAGAATAAACATTGCTGGGGAGAAATAAATAAATAAATGGATGAAAAAGCCACTCTAACATTATTAGGACTTCCAAAGTAAATAAAAAGTGGTAGAGCTGAGAGCAAATTGCTGCAGTGGTGCCAGGGAGAATCCTGATTTTAGCACCGCTGTACCAAATTTGTCATTTAGGAAAGCTCTTGTTCCCTTTATTGAGTTCCACTGTAGTGAACAATTTCTGCCTGCATCCCTCGTGTGTCCTTTTGGTTTATTATCTTTCACTGTGAATTGAGCATCCACAATCAGTTTCACAGGAAGCCTAATTTCACACACTGCTTATACATGTGATGAGGACTTCCCTCTCCTTCCCCCCTTCCCCATCCCTTCTCCCAATGTTCTTATCAAATGAAGAATTGTGGATAAGGGTTAGGTGCAGATAAACATGAGTGTAGCACTTCCAGAAAGGTCATGATCCCCCCATAAGGTGCTTCTTGTTATGCCTGACCTTCAGATTTTCATCATCAGCCCGCCTGACAACTTAATAATGCAGAGGTGCAGGATTCATTTCTCCCCTCTGAGAGAGCCAGTACGGGACGCCCTTTTCCCTGATTATTTCCCTGCACTCCCGGCTGCCCTTTATAAGCCAACCAGAACTCCATCAATCATGCTCTTCTCTCCTTTCCTCCTCAGCCCCCAGTCCTGAAAGCTCGAAAGCTGCAATGTCCCCTTTTGTCTTGCGCTGCTACACAGCTACGACAACAACAGAAAAGACTCATCGCCTGAAAACACCCTTAGCAGGCAGCAAGCCACCTTCCTAGTTAAAAGGGGGATCCTTTCAGCTTTCCCCCGTGCTGATTATATTATCTTACAGAATAACTCTTTACGGGCTCTGCTAACTGTCAAAGAAGGGAAGAAATTTAAGCTGAAATTAGAAGTTTTGATCTCATTTTATTTGTTCCTTCTTTTCCTCATTTCCCTTTCTATTTAATTTATTTCCTTCTTGTTCTTGCACTTGTTTTTCTATAGTTTAATAATAATTAAATTAAGGGGAAAAAACTTTCCAGAATTATTCCCTCTCTTTTTTTTTTTTTTTTCTTTCTAAAGATAAAGGGGAAGGAAAGACTTGATATATCCAGGGTATTAAGCATTTCAGTTTATTGGAATGAAATAACACAGAGAAGTTTGGAAGAAAGTCTTCTTAGGGTAGGAGAGTATCGATTCAGATCAGGTTTTAAAGGCTGCAGTAAACTCATGTTACAAAATATGTATTCACTTCACCCCCAGCCTTACTAGTGCTTTTTCAGCCAATGATTCCTAGAGTGAAAACGGGATGATAACACACCATGAGCATCTGGTGAGAGCGAAGTACAGTATGTTCCCTGACAGAGCAGGGATGTGCCAAGGCCATCTCCTATTGCCTAAAGCAGCTGCCATTTGTATCTCCAAGAGGGGAAGTATCCCCTGGTAAGCTGCAGCTCAGCTGGGTGTGAGAGCTACACCATACCCAGCAAGTAAGCTCAGATCCTACCCTGCCCAGTGGCAGCAGGAAGCAAATCTGTGCCCAGCTGGATAGAGAAGTTAATGCGATAGCCCAGCTCACCCATTAAGTCACTGCGCTGGATCTGTAAGAATAAATAAATAAATAACAGAGCGGCGTGAAGCGCCATAAAACCACTCGTTTGCCAAATATCAGCATTGTGGCTGAAATTAAGTTTTCCTCACTCCTCCTGTGCCTGGATGCACTCAGATAGCGCTGGTGCATGAGAAAGCCTAAACTCATGGCTGTGGGGTTTTTTTAACTGAACAGCCACCTCCCCATGGAAAGTAAAAACCTGCTTAAAAGCAGAGAAAACAGCCTCAGCACTGTTCAGTCTCCCAAACAGGTATTGTGGGAATAATTGGGAAGCCCCTGAATAATGTTTTACCATCTGAATTATTTCATACTTCATAGATTTGGAAAATCCCAACACAGACATGGAGCCTGTAGTGAAATATGGAATTGCATTTACTTGTTGTGAAAGCTAAATATCTCTTCAGAGCCTTCTTTTTCTTCATAAAAAAAGGAAAAAAAAGAAAAAGAAAAAGAAAAAAGAAAAAAATCTTTCTACGAAGATCCTCTTTCAAACTAACATGTCAATGATTGCAAACTACCATCAGAAGAGAGCTGGAAAGACTATGGAAAGACTAGCAAATATTCAGGAGATGCAAGAACAGGGACTTTGCCCTAAATCCCATTGAGTTGATTAGTGTTGCTTCTGACTCCAGCACGCTTTAGACAAAACCCTAAAGGATCATCTGGTTCATTTTCCAGCTTTTTTCCAGCTCAGTCAGGGGTCTAAGCCAAGACTAAAGAACATCTTAGAAAGACCAGAAAACATGTGTCAAAACTAAACACTTGGGAAAAAAGCTTGAGAAACAGATGAAAGAAGAAGGAAGGAAGGCTAGAAAGGATGAGACACAGTAGAGAAAAGGGAAGGATCACTCTGAGATGCTGGAGAAGAAAAACAGATGAGTGATAATGATCTACTGGTGGGGGAGGACCTGTTGGAGCGAGAGAGGCAGGTTTGGACAGCAAAGGGAAGCACAAACAAATGAAACAGAAAAACAGGAAGGAAAGCGAAGCAAACTTGTAGATACAGAGGAAAAGCAACAGGAAACCTGCAGTGCCCAGTATCCTTTCTTGACCACTACATGCAGGAAATCACACTTCAAAAGGACAGCCAAGAACTGGAGACCTGATAAGCGTGATAAAGATGCCATTGCCACCAGATCAAAGTGTTGGAGGGAGGGAGAAGATGGAGGAAAAGAAAATGAATAAAGCTCAAGAAGTTGATCTTAAAGGCGGCTGAAGTTCTTTTTTTAAATTTTCATCCCAAAATATGTCCAGCTTCTGTCTGTGAGTGGGGGGAGGGGGGGGAACCTCCCTGGGATATTAAAACCACGCCCAAGCCAAGCTCCATTTAAGCTTTACAACCTACAGCAAATGCAAATCCTTTGCTTGGCACCTCTTCTTCGTTTCAGTCTTCATCAGCTGCAGCAGCAGTGCCAGTGGCGGTCCACAGTTCTTTGGCAAGGTTTCCTAGCGAGCCCTCACCTGGGACCCAGACTGCTCCGCTCTCCTCCAGCCCCCCGGCTCAGCACTCACAGGGGCAGCACAGGGAGCTGCCACAGTCTCTGGGTGGCATCTTTGTACAGCCCCAAATGAAGGAGGTACAGAAGGACACACAGGGTGAGGCTGTTCTTTGGATTTGAGTTTGCCTCTGTGAACATGGGTTTTCTAGGGAGGAGGGAGATTGTCCTCCACTGACATTTGCCAAGGGAAAATGAGGAATAGTTTGGACCCCGACCAGAGGGCCATGGCTACATCCAAGCCCTTGCAAATTGACTTGGCAAGAGAGGATTCTCTCGAGGAGTGAGGAAAACCGGAGAGATGTCAGTCAGAGAAGTAAACACCATATGCTTGTCTCACAGCATCTGACGGTAGTGAAGTGGACAGAGCAGAGAGGCTGGCAGATCTGAGAAATAGGGCAGTGTAAATCAAGACACATTCTCCTTTCTCTGCTTCCCAGAGGAGTTCCACAGACATGAGCAGTGTATTCCTCCTAAATCCAGGGCCTCTTCAAAGCCGATTGGTGTTTTCCATACTGATTATTTACGCTAAGCCTTGATTGAATGAACTGTAGGTTACAGAGAGGTGACTTTTTTTGAAATGTATGAGATAAATCCCTCTTCGTCTAGAGGGTAAAGAGTTAGTGAGAGAAAGAGAGACACTACAGAACTGTTTCATATGGTGTACTTAGTTTTAAATAAAAAAATTTTCTCCGGCTATTTTTCTGTTTATTTCCTCAGTGCTGAAAATTTTGGAGGCAAAGGTTGTCCAGTATCTTCAATTTGCATAGAAAATGTTGTCATTTGACTCATGTGACGGTAGTGAAGGTGGGAGGCAACTGTTCTCTGGTGATCCTTTACTCTACTTTTCCACCTATTGCCTACTTCTGTTTAAATTCTCTCTCCAGCCTTCTCCAGAAATGCTATTAAACAACGGAGACAGGCTGCAGAGACGCCAGAGAGACTCCAGTGCATGAGCAAAACTCATTCCTTAAGTCCATAAGCAATTATCCATGTGGCATTCAGCCCATCAGGTTGCTATTGTTTTAAGAATTGGTTTTAAGCATCCTGAAAGCTTTTTGAAAACATGGAGCAAAGATTATAGACATGGAAATAAACAGTCGAGAAGCTAGCCTGCAGATAAAAAGGTAGGCTGTTGATAAGACAAGTTGGTGAGGAAGGAAAAAACTTGCTAGAAAAAAATTATTGAACTTTAGGTTACAGCAGAAGCTTCTGAAATGTGTAACGTTGTATTAACTTATCCCAGACATATTTTGACAGCTATAAGAGGAAATAGCTGAATTAGAAGTTTTACAAGTGCAATCTCTGACAGGTTTTACACCAAATATTTACTTTTTTGTTCATCAGGTTAATAAACTCATAACCTCCTCTTGCACTGGTCTTTTTCTGATCCAATTTTCTCCTCTCTGGCCACAACATGCCCATGTGTTTGAAGCAAGTTTCAAACACAGGTGTATGTTCAGAGCCACCGTTCAGCTGAGAGGAGCTGGTTCTGAAGCCACCAGCTCTGAGCCATTTCACCTCAAAATCAATGGGAGATTTACTCATGTGATGATCATAAATTTAAGCTGTTCAAGAGCGTCATTCTGTTCAGCAAAGCTTTCTGTTCCTCTTGTTAGCTCAGTCCAAGAGTTTTCTGCCTTTTAGCTTACAACTAGGAAAGCTTTTTGAGCCTTGACAGTTCTATCTCAATTCTTAGCTCTAGAAAGCTGACACTGAGAGTACAAAATTCTTCCTTTTCCTCTGATTCTTCCCTTTTCATTTAACATGTATGTAACGCACACAATAAGTCTAACTATTTGAGAAGCTGACACCAGTATGACTTAGAATTGATGCTCTGGGATATGGACTTTATTTCACCTGGCAACACATGTTCTCTCAGAGTATCTAACATGAATGACCATTAAAAATCTCATAATTCACTGTAGGAAGAGTATAGCAGGAATGGTGTCTGTGAGCAAATGGATAGTATGTGAATACAGAATATGCCGAACTGGAGAATTATTTAAAAAAAAAAACACAAAAAACAAAAGAACAATACCCCTAAACTGTCTGTACACCTAGTGGTTAGTTTAAAAATGAAATTTTTTATCACGGAAAATTAATAAAAAATAAAAGCAAAATAAAATTCTTGCAATAAGAATCTGAGCCATAATGAGTAACACAGAGAAAACTTTTTTTTTGGTTTAAATACAATAAATGTTCTAACATAATTAAGCTTTTTTATATCGAGTCTAAAACAATCTCTCCTCTTTACTGCATTCTATTTTTGATTTACTATTTTAATGTTAAAAATTCCTCCTGACCAAAGACATATGAAAAATCCATATTTTGTCATTGTATTTTTTTTATATTCTTTTTTAATGATACAGCATAAAAATCCTATTCTAATAAAGGACATGTGTAGCATAAATACACTAAGACACTTTTATATCAATGGCAAAAATCTGTAGTCATTTAATACCCTAGTATGATGGATAAGAGCTCAAAAATAACTTCGGAGGAGTAACCTTTGTGTTACATTAACAAAAATAAATATTAACTTCTGAAATATGTGATAGAAAATCTTTAATGCAAACCCCCCAAAGTATTAAGTCAAAAAGATGTATCCATTCCTAACTCAACTCAAATGAAAATGATCATTTTCATCTGCTAAATATTTTCCCAGGAATAATCATTGTATTTGGTGAAAAGTTGAACAAAAGATCATGTCAGAATGAATATTCGTGTGAAGAGTATTTCCTATGTGAAACTGAAATATCAATTTCATTAACACCCCTTTATGCCTCTCTGCTAAAGCCCTTCCTCCTCAGTTCTTCCTAGCAAGCTGCATCCAGCTTCCTCATGTCCCAGTTCAGTGGTCAGTACCACCACATGATCAAAAATGTACATTTTTTTTGTGGGACCATTTAATTTCTTTGCCTTTTTTACCAATATATTCCAAGTAAGGTCTTTTTCTTGTAAACAAACCTATATCTTCGTTTAAAAAAAGAAAGAAGTAAAAACTATTTTTCTCTATAATAATACATTATTATTTAATTTCTAATATTTCCTACCCAAAAGGCAGGAAAATAATTTTTTCAAACTTCAAATACATTTTCCCATCAGATTTTAATTGCTTTTTTCTGCCACTCTACTGCAAAGTCTTCCTGACACCTCCCAGTGTGATTGTTTTCTGCTAACAGACGCGTTTTGCAGACAGATTGAGTGTCAATATTATTAGCAGCAAATTATTCACATTGCGTGAATAGCCTTAAAATCCTTATTTACTGTGAATATTCTGGAACCTATTGTTTTTAAAATAACAACTTTTAGTAAGCTCTTGTGGCTCTGATGGCATCTTACGGATGTTATCCAGGTTTTAGGGCAGTAAAGCTAAAAATGTTATTCTTCTGATTCAAGAAATGGCAGTGACACCAATACCAGGTTTGTCCCTAAAATGCTAAAGACTGCAGAAAACATGTGTAACAACCTTGTGCCCGTACTATCAGGCACTAGTACTTGTCTGCTTGTGTGGTACAGAGATAAAGGTAGGGAATGAGTAGCTGTATCAACCAGTTTGCTCCTAAAATAGCCTTTCACTGTTTATTTTCCAGCTAAGTCAATTAGGCAAGGTGGTGCATCAACATTCAGTATGTGCTGATTTCAGATATATTGGCAGGATTTTAAATAAACACCAATGAAAGGAGTATACATCTGTTAAAAAAAAGGCAAGCTCTTCAGGAAATAAATACTAAAGATGGCATGCTATAACCCAAAACCAGGATTTGGAAGACTACTTGTGTCAGTATTTTTTCTACAGATGGCTTCATTTCCCAAATAGCATTGTTGTTTTGTGGGGTTTCTTTTAAACACAAAACTTTAAGCTTTCTTAGTTACAATGTTGTCTTGTTTGAATGTATGCATAAATATACTTTGATCATCTGCTTCAAATCTAATTTTATGTGAAAGAGTAAGGGGGTATTTTTGAGCTATCTCATTAAAACACCAAGACCTGCCCCATTAAATGAGTCCAGTTTGATGTCAACAAGTGTGCTGCTGTAAATCAAAGAACCTGATTGTCCCAATTCAGGTCAAGGTTCATATAAATTGTGAAGGCAAAATTTGCAAATACATTTTCAGAAGGACACTCCCTGATAAACAGGGTTGTGCTCTGCAGGCACGGTAGCTCGAAGATGTGTGGAATAAATAGAAGGGGAAAGTGAAGTGTTCAAGGTCAGACAGCAAAATACGACAGGATCAAGAGTAAAACCTGGAGACCCTAATCCCCAGATCAGTGTTCTACCCATTGCGTCTATAAATCAATGATTATCCCAGCCTAACACCTAAATAACATTTTTGATGCATTTGGGCCACAAGTTGATGCCTACCTTTATCTCCCTCTCTTGTCTGGTTAGTCAAAGATCCATTTCATGGATTTGCTCCTGCCACACTACAAAGGGTTAAGAGATGCAGCCCACCAGAACACTGGCGTTTCTCCTCCTCATCCCCCAGCCTCTGCTTTATTAAACACTTGATCAGTTGGCTTAAAAATTAACCATATGGTGCTGTTTGTAACGTATAGATTCAAGGCTCAGAAAGGGCATGATCTATTTAGCCTGTCTGGACAAATGATTTCAGTGTGAACATCACAGTCTACTTACTGTCATTAGCAGACCACAAGCAGGAGAAGACTAGGTAACATTTTAAACCACGGACCTACAAATAAAGAAATAAAATTGCCCTAAGAAGTCATCTGATGGCTGAAGACAGCAGTATAAGGAAAAAAAGCAAGGAGCTGAAATTGATTTGCTTCCAGTGCGCTACTCTACTTGAGTCCGTTCACCATCACCTATTAATTGTACAGTCGTTGGACCTGGGTGAACTACCACATCTGTGAGCACTCATCTTAATTCAGAACATTTGTTTCACCCATGTTCATGCCATCCTACTCTTCGCTTTACAGAAACATACAGGCAAGTAGTTTTTGTTCAGATAAAGGTTGGAGAATAGATATTTGGACCAGGGAAGGAGTTATATTCCCATAAATGTTGTCTTGCATGGATTGAAAATTTGATGTTCTTTTTTTTCTGGCTCAAAAAAAAGTTATACTAATCCAATCCAGAGGAAGAAAATCTAACATGTAATCTAGGTTACTAATCATCTGTCAAGTAGCAATCCTGAGCATTAAAAACATGAAGAGTTTGTAGGATGAAATGTGCTCGTGTACACCCATGAAAATTTTTATTTAAAAAAAAACCTTTAAAAATATGTATATTAGCAGAAAAAGTATTCATCCCAAAAGCTGCCGTAATGTGAATAATTTAAACAACTCTAATAAGCAGTATTAGGCATCCTTTTGCAACGTGAAATCACAGAAATGGTAGCCAGAAATCTTCTGTACTCTTCTGACTCTGTGACCCGTGGGAAGTCACGGTACCTCTAGGTGACCCATGAGTTTGTCTGTGTAAAACAGGTACTTTAAATAAAATTAATATGATCTCAAGGCTGTTCTCAATCCAGTTACAGTTTGGGAAGTGTTCTCAGATCACTGAATAAAAGTGCTATATTAGTTCAAACAATGATGATGATTATCTTTCAGGCATTTTTGTCCTCAGTGAAAAGCAAAAAGAATTACTGACCGATTTTGTCTAGTAAATGCTGGATACTTGGAACACTTCCCGTCATACTCATTCTGCGGCTTTCCTGTGTCTGACTTATGTTTATCTTCATTAAGTGGAATAATGCAAGTCAAAATAGCTACAAGTAAACTGTCTGCTGGATAGAGAACAGTTGTTAGTTCATGGGAAATGGATCATAAAATATGTGCTCTTCTGACTTCAGAAAGGAGCTCTAAACGGATCCTTTTCCAGTTCAAAGCTCCTTAAAACATACTGAGCAATCTCACCTGATATTTCATTACCATCCTCACATGTCTTTCTAGTTCAACAGGGGATGGATTACTCTAAAAGATTTTGTCTCTATCAAAGTTCACCACAAAGTCCTGATTCACATGAGAAGGCAGGCAGATCTTCTATACTTACTGGAAGCCCACTCAAATAAGCAGTTGTCCTGGGTTCTTTGAACTTTGGAAGAGGTGGAGATGCGGTCATATAGAAGATGAACTACTTCCCTTGAAGGAGTACAGTTCATATCTGTGCAGATTGATGGAGTCGTAAGTCACTAGAAGCTAACCTGGGTACAGCCTGAGGTAAAGCTGAAAGCTAAAGTCATTCCAGGTGGGCTGGCGGAAGGAAAAAACAAATCCTAGACAATCGCATATGAGGTCATAACTTCTGTTCTGTTGCAGCCCAGTATAAATATTTTAGATTTATATTTAAGAAGTTTTAAGCCTGTCTATAAAATGCATTTAACTTCAGGTTTTATTTTAAAATGCCTCACGAGCCAGTGAAGTGCCATGCTCTCTCAAGGATTTCAGGCAAATCTCTCCTGACCAATCCAAACCCATAAGCCAAACCATATGATTCCAAAATACCTTCAATTGCCTTCTGGATCATATCTCCACATCTGGAAATGATGGATATTCTCTTCCCAGCTGCAGAAGAGGGAAATTCTGCATTAGGCTAAAAACACTGTGTAAATTGCAAGGGAGAAGGGTCAGCTTTCTAAAATTACAGTGGTCAAGGCAAGTCAAACACTTTAATGGCAGGTTCAGATCCAAGATCAAAATCGTTTTACAAATCTCCAGGCAATTCTACCTAGAAACACGAAGAATTTTTTGGTTGGTTTTACAATGAAAATAGCCAACGGGCAACAAATTCTCAAAGCTAGAGACTAATCTCCCTTCACAAGGGACACAAAGCAGGTGCGCTTCGTGAGGATGAAACTGTGCCCCAAATTTGGTTGATATAAAGCAGGAAAGAACTTTCTGATGGGAAATGGTTGTAAATCACAGGAAGATCTGTACAAAAGAACAATTCAAAGCTGTAATGACACTTCTGAGTTCACCTTATCGAAAATTCTTTGTCTAAAATATTTCTAAGACATTAAAGAATTTGTTGTTCAATAACAAGAGGAAGAAACTATTTAATAAAGAAAATAAGAAGCAACTGTGGATTTTATATTATGTATGATTGAATTTAAATCGGTGACTTATGTCACCCCGTTGTACCCCTTTTCTTAACTTTTTATGTATAATTGTCCATGCTGAGATGTCACCTTCTGTAGTCTAATGAGAATCATTCATACTAAGTGATACACAAGTACAAGAGAATTCATTGGAAGATACATCATTATATATTATCATTAGTGATAACAACACGTTAATAATTAAGATGAAACAAATAGTCCAATTGTCTGTCTATGCCTCTGAGTCTTTACTTCACTAAGTCTTGTCTGGGAAAATCTTATTACTTCCAAAATGAAGCATGTTGCATCAGACCTTAGGTAGAATGAAAGCATTCTCTAGAAAGGACTACAGTATAGATTGCATTTCCCAGAGGGAAAAAAAAAAAAAAGGGAATTTTCATGAGGTTTTTTCTTATGTTACATTTCTCCATTCAGGTAGCTTGGAAATATATGAAAACAGTGAAGCAAAAGAAATACGTGTCGTCTGAAGATCTCTGAAGTGACAAGATCTTAAAGCTCAAAGCTAGGGTGTGCAAATCAGAATTAATTATTACTAGGCCAAAGAAAGCTATGCTGAGTTTGGGTATTGGTATAACCGCACACTCTTGCCAGATACCCATCTAAAACTCTTGAGTAGGGAGAAAACCTTGCAAGATAGCTTTCTCAAAATATTTCTAATAGCTTCTGTTTTTAGAGAGGCTAGAGATAACAAAACAGTACATATCCGTGTTATTTTGACTCTTGCATCTAAGTGCTGGCTGGAATACTGGGGACTAATTCCAGAGCTGACGTAAATAAGCTTACTCAAAGACAGTGAGACAACACCAATTTACACAAACCATGGCTCAAGCCTGGGAAATTCAGATACATGGAGAAGTTTAGATAAGATACATCTAGGCAAATATTTTAAGTATGTATACACATCTATATATAACACTTTCTAAACCTCTTTAATCTCAATCCACGTATATGAACTGCTTAAAAATGAGAAGAATCCACTTTTGGGAACTGAGCTGGAAGGATGAGAGAAAGTTCAGAAAAGCTCCTAGTACGTCTGATTTATTTCCTACACACAAGTTTAGCCTCACAGTGCCCAGTGAAGAGGGTTGTTCTCCCAGTGTCACCACTGGAAGGAGAAGGAGAGAGGAAGAAGTCCTCCTGCCAGGGGACAGTTCAGAGGTGCTCTGAACTATACCCGGGAGGATCGTCATCCCCTGTTTTCTAAACAGTGCTCCTTAGGAATGACACTCACATAATATAATACTCTTAAATAACCAGTTTCCCTAAAATTATGCCATTTAATAGTCACAGAAAATCAAAAATATATGAAATGGAGATGATCAGCTTAAGCATAAGACTAAACATTCCTGAATTTCAATTCCAGTTTGAAGCGGAGGCATACTTCTACTACGCTGGTCAAGGGGTAAAGTTATTTGACTCAGTTCCCCAGTCTTTAGAAGGAGAATGGGACTATCTCCCAGAAAAACACAAAGGTTACATTAATGCTTGGAAAGCGTGTCAATGATAGATTCTTCAACGTGTTTTACTTGTTTTGGTCCCCCCTCTTTCTCAACCTATTCCCCATGCCTCGAGCAGAGTAACATGAAACAAGACCATTGCAATACTGTGCATTTTTCTCGGCAAAAAAAAATTAACCACAAAGTCCAGGGTTTGTATTTTTTTAAACAATATTCACACAGGGCTCAAATTATGCGCATAAACATTGCTAATGTATTTGCTATTAGTCTGTGTGACGCCTTATTCCTTTAAGTTTGCATCTCTTGGCACGGACTAGGAAAAGTCGCTCCTCTCTGCGAGGGCTAGTTAAGATGTATCTTGCTGTTTCCCCGTATCTTTAGTATGCAGGGAGCACAGAGATGGAGATAAAAGGAGAAATGTCTATCTTTGAGTCCTCTGCAATACAGAATAAGTTATCAACCTACTAACATGCATGTCTGAATAGACTCCTTTGGCAGGAGGGAGATTTTATCTGTCCTGACATGCGAATTCCTCCCTCATGTCAATCCATGAAAGTACTAAAGAATAAACTCTCTAGTAAAATGAATGTGGCATACCACTGGGACTTAGAGAGCATCATATTTTCCCCTAGCTACTTTTTTTTAATTCTCCAACTGAATCCTTGATATCCATATAAATTAGTCACTCTGAAGAACTACTTGAAAATCCATTGCTTTAATCTCATAGGCTTGGGGAGGGTGGCTCACTCCACTAAGGCTGGGGAGTTTGTTGTCTCTCTATTTTTCCTCTTCAACTGAGCAATGTGTCATCGCATCCAACCCCTGCGCAGAAGCGTTGGAGTAGCATTTGTGCTGGAAGCCTTGCAGCTGTGCAAGTCAAATGAGCAGGCACTACGTTGCCCTCAGATCTGGTAGGCCCCAAGGTACAGATATGAGCAGTCAAAATGTCCTATTTAGCATCATGAAGTGCCCACCCATGCGCGAGGGAAAAGGACGCAATGTTTTGAATGAAGCTGAACGCAGCTGCAGTTATTACATTGCGGGGACAGGAGAGGGAGAGTCACGTTGGTCTGTTTGCAGATGAATTATCAATCTGGTTTCACAAATACTTGTCTCCGCGCTCATCACCAGTGCGAGGAGTCTTCATTCACCAGTCTCTATAACACCTAGAACAAGGCTGCCTCTCTGCTGAAATGGATCCCTTAGTCTTCACTTATGCGATAATTTCACATCAATACTGATGGTATGAGGAAAATAATAATCCTTTTTATAGAGCAAAACATAACTGAAGCAGTAAAAAAAGCAACAAAAAAAAGAGGTAAAATAAAAATGATCCATCCTTTCTTCTTTTGGTCTCCAGTGTTTATCCCTAGATATTTATGGTGTACTACATAGCAACATATTAGTATTCTGTTGAAAGCAAAAAGTTATACTTTGATTTCTGTTTTGCCTGAGCTTTTGTTTCTCAATTAATGAATTTAAATGCTAGGCAATTCTTACTATTTTTAATTAATATTTTTAAAACAGTCTCTTGAGAATCAGGTACACTCCAGACCGTAATACTGTTCTTCACTTTCCCTTATTTTAGTTACACTGCATAAATTATTTTCACCTGTTCTTTGTGTGTGGTACATCTGATGCTACTTGCAATCCAGCAGACTGCTTGCCTTCCGTTTCTTTTCATGTCTGTTTGTACATCTACAGCTGGAGTTTTGATTTCAAAACGAATGTAAAAACTCAAAGCAAACCCATCAGGTACTTAATGGCCTGGATACAAAACCACAAAATATGCTCATGGATGATGACAGCCTCTTCCTCTTTGTGACCTTCTAATGGATATTTAGGGATTTGATAGGGACCTACACATTCAACTTATTACCACAACTCCAAATTTTTAAAAATACACTACATAAACAAGTATAGCAGCCTAATAATGCCACAGACAAGGAGGGCACGAAAATACAGGAGTCATGTGAAGATACTGGATGCAGATCAGAAGCATATTAGATGAACAAGAAGCAAAAGTGCTGAGGCATTGCTATATAACAGGCCAAAGGACTGCCCTCCAGGATTTGTGCAACCAGCCTGTGGTTTCTTCTTGTGCTTTTAGATGAGAGACACTCCCTGTTTCTTGAACAGCCTCAAGGGATGGATGATCCACTGTGTCTATTTGTAATTGAACCAGGGATGGAAGAGCCTGGAGAACAACCCCGACATTGCCAACGGGTGTGCTGCCACCAGCAGTGCATGCTTCTGCCTTTAGCTCTCTAACAGAGGAGTTTGAAGCTTTACCACAAAAATAAATTGATGGCAACGGGTTGTAATGGCACCTCACTCACTGCTTTAAAAATAATAATTTCCACTCAGGTTGACATTTTCAAACTTCGGTTTTCAGGTCTTTTCAGTTAAGCTAAACTAAATCTTTTTCAAAAACTTACAGATGAGAAAAAAAAATTCACAACCCTCTTTTATTTTATGGATCAAAGGATTTCCCAATAGATTAAGACTTTTCATTTCTAATATTGCAATTTCCTCATTTTGAGTGCAGAACTAGGAGGAAAAAAAGAAAAAAAAAAAAAGAGACTCAAGTGTCAGGTTTGGAGTCTGGAAAGGTGTTGGTGGGACTTTCCTTGGACCTGAAAAGTAGTGAAGGAAATAAACATCCAAAGCACGGATACATATCCTCTAACTCTTTCCTTTACCCTGAACGTCAACTGAAAAAGCAGAAAGCTTGGACATGTATGCAGGATTGAATGTAAAGTTAGAAAGGCAAAAGCATTCTGTTAAAGGAGGAGAGTCACACGCTGTGGAGTGGAGAAAGAAAACAATACTAATCAGCTGTTTCGTATCTGTCTCTCTCTAGACACATATGCACATACACACACACAAACACTGCAAATGTGTTTGATCCTGCCCGTTTCTATGCAAGAGCATATCTCGGAGTAGGAGATAAATCATCCACTTGGGCATGTGCACACAGAAGCCAGTTTGAAAAATACAAGAAGCAGAGGAATTGCCATATTAAATCAGACTATTGGTCCATCAAGTTTGGTATCATGCCTCCAGCAGTGGCTAAACCCTGATACTTCAGAGGAAGGCAATCCTCAAAATCCGCAGAGCACTTAGCTCGGTCTGTAGGTGGGGGAGGGAAAAATATTCATCCTAACCCCTGCAGGCAGTAAATGTGTGTCCTATAGAGTGAGCTTGGCTTTTCCTTATGCAGAGCTGCAACTGTAATTACTGGTTTGAAGCAGGACAGCAGAACAATGTTTGCAAACATTCACTCACATAAGAAGCCGCTAATTCACTTTGACATTATTTGTGACCCTTTTCCAGGAAGGTTCATTGAAGCAAGTAGTTTTGTTTATGGAAAGCAAAAGTTTACTAAATACTCTGGAAGTGCTTCTCTGAACGTTTGTTTCAGAAATGACGTACTAAAACTTTTCATCTATCTCTACGCCTTTCAGTCATCCCCACCGGAAACAGAAACAGCACCGCGTGATACGCACGTCAACCCGGGCAGTGAAATCATGGTTTGCAAGGGGTAAGTACTTGAAGTTAAAGGAATGCACAAGAGATCAAAACCCCAGTTTGGGGGATTCCTGAAGAGGAGTGCTACTTTTTCAAATAAACAATCCTGCAACCAAAGCTCTCCTTGAGGGACAGCCTGACATTTCTGGAAAATCAATCTGAAATCCTGTGTCAGCAAAATTCACATACATAATGTAAAGGTGACAGTCTTCATCACCTGTTTCTGGATCAATTTAAATATGCTGTGTGCTACTGCAGACTTAAATGTTGAGGAAAAATATTTTGCTGTGTCCTTTCCTGCTCACTTACACTCACATATGTGATTGCCCTGCTTACAAAGAATTCCCTTGTGCCAAAACTCAGCTGCAGCAGCATCCCACGGAAAAACCCCAAAACCGTTCCTTGTTGTGACTAAGGAGGTAGCAGGGAACCATGGATAGCTTTCACAAGAAATTGGTGGCCTATCTAGTTTAACTACATGTAAAGCTTACACAAGACTTGTCTTTCTCGTTCTTATTTAGAAGTGGGTGTGAGGGACAGGAGACTTTTCAGACCAAAAAAGATGCAAAAACAAAGGGTGATCTCACAAAAAAAGTTAAGTCTCAGGGGTCAGATTGATGTTGTTACATTTGTATTGTAAAAGACCAAAAAAACCTATGTTAAAAAGACTGTAACTGTCACAACTTGTTGGGCCAAGAAAGCATTGACTTCAACAAGAAGGTTTGTCCCAAAACATTTATCTAATTTAACAAGTCACATCTGCTTTTTGTTCATGCCTGTTAGACTCCCAGCGTACCCAGAATTGCAACCCAAACACTTGATTTCATAATATGTTTGATGAAATGTAGTCTGGGCAACCTGGTCTAGGTTCATGCTGGCCTCCAACAGGTCCGTGAGTCTCAGGGAAATAGTCTGCTTGGATTGAACTGGAAGTTCTCAAGCACAAGTTAACTGCGTTAAAATGGGATACAACTTTGGTAGGTTGGTAACCCTAGGGTATGTAGAAAGAAAGGTATGAGCCTCATCTTGCTTCCCCAAAGCCCTCTCAGCCTGCCTTTTTTCTCCCACCTCTTCAAATCAGCCTTATCAGCATGAACCGAGCAACGTAGGGAACAGAACTCAATGCAATGTTCTTCTGTTAAATCAATTCCTATTACAGTTACAATCTGTTTTGTAGCTTCTTTTGTGGCTTCTTTAAAAAAAAAAAAAAAAAAAAAAAAAAAGAAGAAAAATGTCTCTCCTGTTGTGATTTTTTTTTTTCTCTCCCAGTTCCCTGTCTCCTCCCCAGGGCCTCAGCTTGTGCCTCTGTGTAAGTCCTGGGGTCTTGGGTGTCAAATGTCAGGCCTTGTACAGAGCTGTCAAAGAGGAGAATAGGCTGAGATGATTGATGACTGCAAAGCCTGAAATCCAAACCTCTGCTGCAAATGCTTCTTTTACAAAAAAGCTGGGGCAACCCACAGTGGCTATATTCAAGGTCAGCTCGCATACCATTACACCCACCGCTTTGGGCTTCTAACAAGCCAACGCATTCATCGAGGATTTCTCGTCTCTCTGTCCCTGTGTGTGTCTCTCTCCCTCCCTCCCCTTACTCTCCTGGCAACCCCCTGCCAAAATTTTCAAGCACTTAATCCCAATAAAAAAAGGCATGGCCTTTTTTTTTTTCCTCCCCTCCCTCCCTTTCCTTCAGGCTGCATTCGCTACGAGGAGCCACGGGCTGAAGCTTAATGCTGCACAAGTCAGATGACAAGATTATTAATGGGAGCAGGGCAATGTCATATCTGATTTCATGCATATTCATGAACAGAGTCATACAGCTGGGACCATGCGCCATGAAGAGACAGACCAAGAGAGAAACTTTTACACCCCCTCCTTGCCGTGAAGAATCTGATCCTGGAGATTAAGAGCCCTGCCTTACAAATTCAACTGTTCTCTTTATATGTTAATAAAAAAGGGGAACTACTTGCGTGATAACAATGACGTGATGCCAAGATGGTATGGATATCTCTTTTTTTCCTGTCACTATAGTAAGTGCCCTGAAGCCGATCTTGGCCTGGAGAATGCTTTCAGCAAGAAAAAGACATATGCTATCACCTAAAACCAGAATGATTTCCAAAAAGTCCCAGCATAGGTCAAAAAAAAAAAAAAAAGAAAAGAAAAGAAAAGAAAGAGATAAGAAAAGGAAGCTTTGCAAATACTCCAGTGTGCAGCCTAGGTGAAAGGGGAGACGCTGAGTAGAGGAGAACGTTATTAGGGTCCTGATTTGTACTCAGATAGTGCCTGCTTGAAAGAGGTGAGACAAGAGGGTTAAAGTACTAATAGCATTTTGCTCTGTAGTTTTACTCTGCAGCTAGCTCCTTTCATTTTTCCAATAGTGCCTTACAAAACATGAGAAATTTTATTCCCATTTTACACCTGGGTAAATTGAGGCATAAAGTTGTTATGGTTTATTGGCCCCATATCTGCCTTATCAGAAAGGTTCCCATTAACTTAGCAGGATAGGACCTGTAGGCACTTCAGCTGGAGTCAAGAAGCGAATAGCAGAGCAGTAACGCAGCTATACCAGGGAGCTAATTCCATCTTCTGTTCTATGTTGAGAAATAACATATCTTCCTACAGGACATCAGAACAAATAGAAAAATGTAGGCACTGTGACACTTAGCAAAAGATCTATGGTATTTTTCCCTTTTCAAAATCCATCAGTATTATTGCTGAGGCTTTGTGAGAATTAAACTGTTATACCTGCCTCGCACACTATTTCTAACTAAAAGTCTATTTTTCAGGCACTTAAAATATTCCATTCAGCTCTGCAGCAGCATCTACTTGTGAAGAGACAGAGGCACCCCGTTCCCTCAGACAGGTGAGGACGAAAATAAATAACGGAAGCAGCGTGTGCAACTGAAATCAATTTGGAATTTAATTGCTGAAAACCATCTGACAATAAACTATAACAGTGCATGAAATGGTCCTGTAATGGAAGTGGTGGTTATTCCTGGAGTCATTTAGAATTAGTTGTGGATAAAGCACAAGATTACAGTAGGAGACCAGACTAGATACTGGCCCTAGCAAATAGACAGATGACTTCTTTGCACCTTTAATTGCTATCATTCAAGGCCAGCAGCATATTCTCTCATGAGGATGCCAAACAATCCACGTGATCCAAATGCTCTTTGGTACAAGCTGATCTGAGTTGCCCGTAGGGCTATCACAACAGGCTTTCTGGCACAGAGTGACAGAATGGGAATGCCTGGGCAGATTCAGGCTTTCTGAAAAGCGGTAGGTTTATTCTGGTTTGGGGAAAAGGGATGAAGATAGGGATTATTGCTATTTTTCCTAGAGGGCTTATTTCATAACTGTACACAAATACATTCTCAGCTATGCAGCCCTCGTTGTGAAGTATATCTGTTTAGAGCGATAGTCAGTATCCAGACAGATGCAGGAAATAAAACCAGAAGTATCTCTAGTAAGAACAATTGAAAACTTGCTGGGCTGTGGCTCCAGCAGGTACAGTTTAGCATGGGTTGGGAAAAGTGGCTGCAGTGTGCAATAAATCAAGTTTCACAGGAATAGCAGGGCAATACGTATTTACTGGGTAGAGCTAGGACACATTGCAGGAATCTGGCTCTGACACTGGACTAGCAAATGACCTTGAGTGACTCACTTTACCTCACCATCCCTCAGTTTCCCCATCTGTAAATGAACAGCAACAACTACCTTCATTAAGTGCTTTCAAAACATTTTATAAAAGCACGGTACTGCCGTTATCACTACGCAGATGGCTATGACTGTATTAATCAACTATCAGATGACAGTGACAGTCTTAAGGATTCCTCTTGAGCCCATACATAGCATACTGTTAAATATCAAACCGTGTTTTAATTTCTATATTTGAGGATGTCACCTCCTATCTCTAATCATTTCTCAAGTAGTGGTTAATTTAAAAGACTGGAAAAATGTCATTTTTCTCATGCAAACAAGCCAAGCAAAAAAAAAAAAAAAAAAAAAGCCCGCAACTGATAGAGATTAGAGCAGTGGGAAGAACATGACAGTGATATCAGAACAGAGGAAATAACATGTTAATGACATTCAATATTCTCCCCGTGTCAAGTCATCAGCATTTTTATTGCCACTTTTCCTCCGAATACAGTATCAGAATTTATTGAGACAATCTGTCTCCATCACCTGTGATATAATATATTTTATTCAATAAGATATGGAATAATATTTATCTTTCAACTTCAATGACTAGTTTTAAGGGCAATAACAAGCTTTTTACACAACAGCTACAAGTGTAGAGTTTGTAAGTTTTAATGCCAGGCCTAAGGGCTACAAAGACTTTCCCACCAGGTAGAGAGCCGTGAAACCAGTTTTCTGATTGTTTGCCCTTTGCTACATTTCTCATTAATAAAATAGCTGATGCCAAAAGACAAAACAAATGGTCCAAACACAGCTCCTGTGAGCTAGTTGTTAATGGAAACTGAGGCTAGAAGAAGCTGGTCCTTGTCATAAATTCAGAAACTCAGCAGCAGAGCCTGTATTTGATCCCCAAGGGGGAAGATAACAGCCAAGAAAAACCTCTCACATTATTGCAAGGGGAAGGAGAAGCTGGAAGAGTGCACAAAGTGAAGAAGGCTGAGGGTTCATCATCTCTGTCGTGGAGTGAATGTCTGCAGTTTAACTGACCCGAGCCGACTTTTCAACTGGCCAGTCTGGGTAGCGATAACAGCACAGTTTTGCAAATGTGAAGGCCACATACCTGCTTCTGCAAAGGTGTGGCTGAGGCTGCTGCGTTTTGCCGCTGTGGAGTACAGGGCCGTTCCCCCTGATTTTGGGGTGATGCGGAAGAGGAGCCTGGCTGCCCCTGCCAGACCACCACACTGCCTTCCCTCAGGGCTTTCCATACCAGCAGCTTGGCTGCTCTGCTTTGATCCTCGGCCGGCTTAGTGTCCCTATACCACCACACTGACATTCACACTATCCCACAAATAGCTGTAATTCACTCCACAGCCAACCCTAAGCAGCCCATAAGAACCAGAGACAGAGCTGAGATTGGCTCCAAAACGACTCTCTCCATTTACCTGAGATATCGCCAATCTGGGGCACATATGCTTAAAAAACAGAAGAAGAGGGGCAAGAACCATAAACACCTCATTGTTTTGTTTTTTTTTTTTTTGTTTGGGTTTTTTTTTTTCGGTAGGTAAAAAAAGAACAGTAACAGAAGGAAGAAGATGGAAACCAACTTTGAAATATAGCCACAGCTGCTCCTGTCCTTTCTCTCCTCCCTTCCCTCAATCACTCTACAAGAAAAGGCTGTGTACTTCAAATTATTTCCTGCCTGCGGCATCCTGATAAAGGCAGGCTTCCAGTCATTTGCCCAGCGAGCTGGCACTCTGTCCTGGGCTTGTTCCCCTTGACATGTCCTAAGGCCTTCAATCAACCTGTGCTGCAGATCCCTTAGCTAGCTGTGATCAGAGACACCAGATGCCATCAAGGCTGAGAAGTAGCTGTGCTTGCGCCTGTAACATCCCAGGCAGCAATGCCACCCCCTAAAACCAGTCGTGCTTTCCTGCCTTTTTTTCAAGCAGGTCCAGCTTGGCTGACTGGCTCAAAGCTGCCTTCAGCAGGACGCTTGCCTTGCCTGGGTAGCCCTGGCTCTTTCTTCTTGAGTGGCACTCCTGCTGCCTCCTGAAAAGAAAAATCACTTGGCCAAAAGTGAGGCCCGCCACTTTCTCACAAGCCAGAGCTGTGGAAAGGGGTTGAAGAGCTCTCTTATTCCCTTTGTGCACCTCCTAGTTCATCAGGGACAGACTAGCACACGGAACAACGGCCATAGCAACATCTCATAAAATTGAGATTCTTAAAAGCTGGGGCTGGAGAAGCAAGGAAAACATCAGCAGAGAGCAGGGAACAACCTAACAGTGCCAGAGTAGGAAAGCAGTCAGGTTTTTATAGTCCAAGTGTCCGTGAACCCACACATGATTCAAAGAAAAGTTAGGAGACTTTAGGAGTTATGTATGCACCTCTGGAAACCTAGAAATGCTGATCTGTCTTCTGCTAATAGTACTCGTCAAAAAACCCTCATCTCCCTATGTTTGAATAAGTGATTGATTTGCAGTTAAGTGGCTGTGGTGGAAATTGGACTGGCCACGGGCTCACTGGGGTACCCCTCCATCTGTGCTCCTAGCATTACCCACCACCCTTGTACCAAAGCAAAGGGTACGAGCAGGCCACATCTGCTTGACAACAGGGAAATGTCATTTTTAAGCACATCATGTCAAGACTTTGTCCCCGTAGTCACATCCATCTAAAACTACTGCCAGTTTATTCCCTTCAACTAATCCCCTATTAAACAGCCAATGGCAAATATAAACCTTGGTTTTGAAGTTGCCTTTCACAGGCCGATGGAAATGACACCGCCACAGTCAGCATCGGTGCCGGCTTCCCGGCAGCCCCAGCCGAGCTCACCCCTGCTTCCTGCAGGTCACAGGGGTTTGACATTTTCAGCATCGCAGTGCCTGTATCCACACATTTGCTCTCACCCAGGTGTCCAGGGGTGAGGACTGGGTGGAGGGGCAAACGTGGAAGCGTGGGCTCCTGCCTTCTTGGAGCTCTGTGCACTTGGGCGTCTCCTCCTACATCCAGAGCCACCACCGAGGGGACGGGGACTGATGCTGTCAGAAGACCTCTGCAGTGCACGCTAAGGTGTGTTGCCTCTCCCCCTCTCCCTCCCCTTGGCTCTCTCTCACACATACGCACACTCCTCCTCTCTCCCAAGCAGTGTGGCTCCTTGCCAGCGTATTGCACTGCCTCTGGGTATCTCACACTCCCTTGCTTGGCTGACTCTTTACTCACCTGGCCCCGTCGGATCTTTCAGATTTCATTCCTGCCTTCCCTTTAGGCACAAAACTTGTCATTATTACATTTTCCACTCCCTGCTAGGCCATTGCTTTGCCTTCCTAATAATTCAGGATACTTTCAAGTAATTTGGGGTGTTTAATTTGAATCTTGCCTTTCTTCTTCCTCAGTTCAGAGGGAGTAGGCATGTTTGCAGAGGAAAGGAAGCTGCTACTTCCCTCTCTGCAAGTTAATAGCCTTGCACGTATGTATGAGTGTCATATACATGTTCGATCTAGTGATTGATATAGGCAGTCTATATGCATATATATACATGGTCTGATCCCTGTGAAATTCTGGCCACCCCCTTTTCCTGTGGCACTAAGACATGTTGATCTCCCATTGCTTCCTATTCACTTGACACCAGGGTGTCTGGTTTTATCCAAATGAGCAGCTGAATGAAGTTCTTGGCACAATTTTTTTTTTACTTTAGAAAGGAAGACAAGGGGGTCTTTCGTGACTAACTCACAGAAGGCACTTCCCTTACCTCTGCTCCCTCCCTCACAAGCTCAGATAGCAAGCAGCCTGGTCACATCAAACAGGGAAATTTTGGGAGGTAGAAAAAAGATGTGCTACAATTATTTGGCATCCAATCCTCATTTACTGTGCACACATTATCACAGTCCCAGCTCGTATAAGAAATCTAGTGTAAGCAGTACAGGCTGGATTTGGTGCATCATATTTATTCCAACAGAAGTAGCCACAGAGTTTTACAGGGCTTCAAATATTGCAGAAGCATAAAAGTAAAGCAAACAGGTGGCCTTTTATTAAAAAAAAAAAAAAAAGAAAAGCTGATGCTTTATAGGCACATAATATGAGACGGTGTACATAGGAAATATAAAATGTGCAGGGGGAGGAGGCAAGCGAACACTCATCAAATTTTCATTTACAACACAAGCTCCCAATCCCATGTCTGATACCTGAAGTTGGACCATTATTTCCCAATGGGATCCTGACAGGGGCTTGTTCTGGCCTGAGTTTCCCGTTCATCTGGCCACAGTGAGAAGCCCTGAGTCTGATTTTGGATATGACTGTCTGATGGCCAGCTACCTTCCCACCGCATCACTGCAATGGTGGCAGTGCTGTACCCTCATCTTTTTAAGATATAAGGAATTGAGAAGTTCAATAGTAAGACAGCTTTATTGGTTGGTTCTCCTAAGCCCAGGCTAATTTGCCATCAGAACAGTTTAGAAGGCGCCTGTTCTATCATTTGGGGAATTTTGCACAAGCCTTTTTCCTCCTCTTGTAAGCCTTTTAGAAACTAAGTCCCACAAAACAGAAGACTGGATTTTGATCACTACTTAAATTCAGTTGACTCCATGGGAGTATCTTTAGTGTTATAAAAACATACACAAAAATGTAATGCAACCTCCCAAAAAAATTTTCCAGAGGACAAACTGAAGAAATGCTGAATATTAGCATTGTCCTGCACTCCAAGAAACCTTTTGACCACATTTGAACATCCAAATTCTACCCATGTCTGTATGCCTAATGTTTCTTACTGGATGATTTTAGGTTCTCCAGAAGCAAACAGTTGAGATATATAACTTGCAGGGCCTTGCTTGAAGTTTGAGCCATCTGAACTCATCACTGTACCTTGCAGATGATATCTAGTGGGCTTCAAGTTGGCAATCTACACAGCCGTCCAGCCTAGGCAAATTGTTTGGGCTCTTTCTGTAGACCACAGACAAAAGTTGGCCCTTTGAAAGGACCATTCTGCCCTATAAATTACAAGTAGCTGCAGTTCTCCACTGACAACAGTCAATCTGGTTTCACAGTTACTGGAGAAGTGGAGGTAACTGCGTCCCAAAACAGGTGTGATTAATTGTCCTGTCAAAGGGCCTTCTCTTCTCCATGGTCTACACAAACAGCCCCCAAAACTGCTGATGACTGAACTAGAAGGCTAACTTAAACCAGGATAGAATTCAGAGGTGAAACCCACCTTTGTGGCTCTGTCTCTCCAGTAGGATCCATCTCATACTTTCACTCTAGAGGTGCTACAAGGCTGAGGACATTGCCTCATGTATATCAGAGCATTTCAAAGTGCTACTAAAACTTCGTGAACCTGGGTGCCAGGTAAGAAAAGCCAGAATAACACATCCAGGGATGAGCTTGGAGCCAGTCTGTCTTCCCTGTGTGCACCATTAACAGCTGCGATGTCACTATATATGGACATTAAAATGTTCCTGCTGCCTAATTTCCTGTTCTCTTTCTCTTTGCAGAAGGTGCAACAAGCCCCACAACACCTTTCAGGTAGACCCATGGCAGGCAGTGGTTGAGATGGGTGAGGCTACAGACCCCTGTCAGTGCCAACTGGCATAGGGGCACCAGGAACATTTTAAATTTGCTAATCCCTTTTCAAAAGATGCAAATTGCTAAGTCAGTTCTAATGCCAACTTGGCTGCTTCTCTTCAACCAAAGAATTTAACACAGCAGAGGTCCCCTGAGAAGGAAAAAATAGATTAAACACCCCCCCCCCCCCCTAAAACTTTGGTAGTTGGTTTTACATACTGTGAGCCTCGGGCTGCTACTTGAATTTCACTTCAAACATTTACTGCAAAGTATCAGCTAATTTTTTCTATCCGCCTGGTTACTCTTTAAAGGAGAAAATTTCATTAACAAACCATGGATATAAAATATGAAATCAGAGATCAGCTACTGCAGAGGAGAAGCCAAACATCACTAAAAAGGATTAGTTTCTTTCACTGTCTAGAAATTTCTCATGGAAGACCTTGGCTGCCCTTTTGATATTAAAACTTCCTAACAAGTATTACACAGGAGTTTTAAATTAGAACTTGCTGTCATTGGGACAGTTATAAACTCTTAAATGTGTCCCTTTGCAAGTTGAGCTCCTGCAAAATGCATGTACGTGCAGTGGAAATCACTGGGAAATGGGTGTGTATTTGTGGACAATTGCCAGTCGGACCCATTAATTACGGCAGGAGTTCTGCCAGCTGATTTATAAAATGAGCACCCAAGTTATTCCAATTAATTCCCATAATTCCACTCTGGATAGTGAACCACTAGTCAAAGTAAAATAAAGTTTGCTCCCAAGTGTGACCTAGGAAAACCAATTTTCTTTCCTACTGTGAATTCAGTAGAGTTCCTCTGGTTTATGCTGGTGGAGAGGATCATTGCTTCCCAGGTTGCTTTCTAATTAATAATTATATATAGTGCAGTTGGGCAAGGTTACAGGCCCCCTCCAGTGCCAGTTGGCACAGAAGCACCAGGAACATTTGAAATTTATTAATCCTTTTTTTCAAAAGATGCAAATTGCTTAAAAAAAAAAAAAATATCAGAGAGGAGAGAGCGGTACTGTGAGTTTTAGGCACAATCATGAGTCGGGAGGCGGAGGCACCTGCCTACTCCTAAGAATTGTTGTCATTTCCATTTCCATGGCTTTCTTTTGCCCTTTACCTTCTGATATTGGCCACATTCCCAGTCATCACCTGAGAGCCTAAACAGTGTTCCAGGAAGCTGTGATGTGCTTGTGTGTGTGTGTGCGTAAGGGACCTTTGGCTTCCTTGGACGTCTATATCAGGTCTAGGAATATATGAACTGTGATTAGCATACCAATCACTAGAGGTAACTGGAAACTCTATTTTCGATGGAAATTTAAAATTTTTATGTGAAAAGTCGAATCATTTTGGCGTTTGAGCACTCTGTTTCAACAGGCCGTCGAGGTTTTCTGCAGAGTGAAGATTTTATTTCAAAGGGCGAGAGCAGGAAGAGTATATTGTTAGCTCAGAAACAGTTCCAGACTTTCAAGACAAATTTCAAGCAGGCTGCTAATAACACTTCAGTGGTATCTGGCATAATTGAAAACTCCACTGGAGCCAATCAAGTTAAGCCAGTGTAAAAAATGGTGCAAGTGAAAAGAAGCCAGTCACGTTAGAATGGAACGAATTTATAAAACCACACTTCCTTTTCACCTGTTGTAGAGGGTCTTTTTCCCTCTTCCTGGGGAGTCAATCTATTCTACATTCTATTTCAATTCCATTTTCTAGTTCTTAAGCCCATGAGCAACGCAGCCCTCTGGCTTTGAATGCTTTATAAGAACAAGTAAAAAAGTACTGGCATAATATTTTCCTTGAAAATATTTTCGTTCTAAACATACAACTTCGCGTTTGGACTTTAAGGTATTTGCTTTCAATGTATGAGAGTGGAGCCAAACAGAACCTGACTCTACAACCTGTTGTCCAATAAACTGTGTGAATTTTCCAGAACAACTTATTACATCTGTTCTATATCATCATATCCTAGATTTTTTGCACTCATGATGTCATAACCTCCCAAACCCACCGACAACGTGAAGTTTGCTCAGGTCAATTGCAAATCTCCCCCTCCTCCCAAATTTTTCTTTGTTTGTTTTATTCCATTTCTGACAACAATAATCTCCTTTAATTGCCAGTTCTGCCAGTCACACAATGGACCTTGCCTTCTGTTATCTGACCAGTAGAGCTCATAATTAGTGCTTAATTATAGTTTATAGAGCCACTTTGGTCTGATAGGAAAAATCTGCTTTGTTACAGTCAATGAAGTATTTAAAGCTATGTCCAGGGTTGGGATAGGTTTATTAAACACTTGGGTAAGCAATAATAAACTAACATTGATTGAGCAACTCGATAGTTTTCTTTTATGCGCTGGTTTAAAAAAAAATAAAAAACCCAGATAGAATTAAAAATAACTTGGCATGGTAATGGAATGTCTCCGCTAAGAACGTACGGCTGCCAGTGGGGTCTATCACGTTGGATGTAACTCAATCTCAGCTACAGAAAAGAGCACTTTGCAAAATATGTGGCAGCATCATTGCTATTATCTGAAAAGGGGGAGGGAGAAAGAATTCACTAAGGTCCTTCAGTCTGTTCAGAGCTAAATAAAGAGTGATACTGCTGAGCAGGGGTGTGTTTCTAGGGGAAGATGCCAGAACTAATGAAAAAGCACGGAGTTGATTTTCTTTTTAATTTTGTTTCCCTGCTTTCCAAGTCTTTCAGGGGAAATTGGAGATTGTTCTGAAATCGTGACAATTTTGAGTTTTACATAGCAAATTCTGATACAAACAGGAACACATTTTATCTGCCTGCAGGTGCCCTCACACCTATCAGCTAACTGAGACAATATTATTCTAGGCTTGGTTCCAGTAGGTCTGCCAGGCCACACAGACTGAAATGGGGAAAAGTGAAATAAAAAAACAGTTTTTGAGAAACGGAGGAGGGAAAGGATTGTGCAACATCATTTCTCACTAGTTTTCATGGCAGGCAGTAGCCTGTCTAACCACATCATTCACCCCTCTGTATCAACACAAAGATTAACAAGAAGTGCTTTTTAAAAGACACAATGGGTTTTTTTCATTAGGTGTGAGTTTCATAAGGGAAATTATTTAAAAGATCTGTATTCAATATATTCGGGGGGGGGACGACAGACACGACGGGAACTGTTTGTTGAGTGGGTTACATTTATCAAATCCAAACCACCAACTATTTCAGTCATATCAGGTCCTCATACAGGTATTTTCCTCAGTTCTTTACTTTTGTCCTGAAAATATGATGCACTTTTCCATTTGAGGATATGATGAAATTCCCCCTTTTTCAGGGGGGACATGGGGGGTTTTTTAGCCTTTCTTGGGGGAAGGGAGAGAGAACAAGAAAGGGGGAAAAAATCTGCCAAAATTAAATCACTGAAGAATGTTTTTCTAAAGTGACAGCAGCATCCTTCCTTGTTTAGCTGTGGACAGATGGAAGGCCACTGAAATGTGCAGCTTCAGTCTATAGTCAGTTTATTCCTCTCCTAAGTTTTGTTTCTTTATCAGGGAGAGTGATTTCATCATACTTGAAATAAATAGCTAAACAGATGATTTATTCACTACATGAGGTAGAACGGTGATTATATGTGACCTTTTTTTATACACCTGGCTGTGGTTATTTAAATGGACTCGGATTAGAACAGGATTGGACATCTCTGAAAGTTGCATTTACCCTGCTGCTATCGAGCTTTCTTCTGTCTCTTCCCAACTGATGAAGTCATATTGTTATCAGTGGTATATATAACACTGTAACATGGTATCACCGTATCTTGGGGAAATGGAATTTGCACAGGATGCCTGTGCTGAGCTCATAGATGAATTTCTATTGTCCATTATCGTTTATATCTAATATGAACCGTTCCATACAGCTCGTCTCTAATCCCCATGCTTGTTAAGGAGCTTAAAGAGTAAAATCAGTTGATTTCAGGGCCTTTTGGAGTTCAAGGTCAAAGTGATTATTTCCTTTTTTTTTAAAGGAATGGACTCATCACAGTTTCCAAAGTTCAGTTCTTTCCTGGTTCCCTAATTAGAAACCGTACCAAGAGCATATCTGGAGGCTTTTATACATGAGATCAACCCCTTGCCCTGGGACCAATTATGGAAAAATAGCTTTACACATTTCACTGTTTGAATACCCGATGATCATACATGCTACCGTGTTCTACAGTGAAGCCACAATGAAAATTGTGCCATTAACAATTTTGGTCTATACCATTATCGTAGTTTAAAAGGAACATGTTTACACTGAAACATAAGTCCATCAAGCACCACTCACACAAATACAGAGTCATGACATACTCTCACATGCGAGAAGTCCCATGCATTGGACACTTATAGAAGAAGATATTCATAAATTAAAGTCAATATCAGATTTTCCTCTCTTGAATACCTCACACTTTCCCTTAGCAAAATGCACAGTATTTTGGAAAACCCAAAAACCAAACAAAAAAAAAATAATTCTGTTTTCAAATAAAACCAGATATTTCCACAGAAAGTATACATTTTCCTTCCTTTTTTTTTTGTTTAGTTAAATCCTGAGCATCCTCAGGTATATATAAACATACATTTATACAAATTCCAAATTCATGCACGCTGCTAGTGTAAAAAACATGGTTACACAAATAAGAAATTGAATCACTCCTTTATGATCTTTGTAGCCCTGACACGTATATTCGTACGTATCATATAGGTAGGTATAGATATGTAGACAGATGCAAAGACAATTGGGCAATAAGCATGTGAACCCATTATCAGAGCATGTCCCTCTGTGTAAATGGAAAGACTCCTGTAACCAATGATTTTCTTTCAAATTTAAGCAGTATCAGAATGAGTCAAAAAAAGGGTCAGAGATTAGGACGGACTGTTCAGGATTCAGGAGAGTTCCCCTTTTTGAGAGCTAATAAAAGATATAATGCATGTAAGTCCCTAAAAAGCTGTTATTGCTCCCTCTGCCCATCAGCGCTTTCGTCCCCAAGTTGCTGCCAGTGCTGCTGATCTGGCCATTGACCTCCTATTAACCTCTGTAGCAACCCACAGATATTTAAATGAAAGGCACACCGTGGAGCAATGTCTGATCTGGTGAGATAGCTCCTCTGGGCTTGAGCCCATGTCCGAAGCAGAGGGTACAGGGGAAACCCAAGGAGTCCTTTACTAAAAGGGTTCTTCCATGCCATGAGCACTGGAGACCTGTGCAAGGGCCTGCTCTATCTAGAACTGTATCAGGAATTCAGATCAGGCAGTATCAGCATTTATCAGACATTTAACTTTTAAGAAAGTGCTGCCAAAGAGTGACTTCGTAAGTGGCTCCATGCTCTTGAAATGTTGCTGAAAGCCTAATGGAGACAGCTCTGTTACTTTCACCAGCCTTGTTCAGTGCTTTACCACAGGACAAAACACTTGACTTCTTTTTTTTCTTTCTTAAAGTCCATAATGAAGACCAAATACCACTTCTTCCATTAATTAGCATGGCTAGAGAGTCACAGACCCCCTTTGATCCTTTGAACTGGTGCCGATACTCAGAGCCTACTGCCTCTAAGCCTCTAAGCCATTTGCAGTATCTGTCCTCCTCCTTCTCTGCTGTGAACAGCTTACAGAAAAGGGTTGATACTAGGTCATTAGGGTCAGGATCTGCTGTAATCCTGCAGGAGAGTTCATGATAGAGCCTGAGCATATCAAGCCAAAAAAAACGTTTAGACTACCTCTCACACAGAGCTTTTTTTCTGAAGTGACTACCCCCAGGGTTCACAGTTACTCCCAGGGCAGGGCATCCTAAAGGAATATCAAAGTAACAGACTCCACAGCCATATTATTCCCCTGGGATATTACCGAAGGAAATCAAACTTTGTAAAAGGACTTAAGTGGTACCTAAGTGGTCCAGGCCCTCTTCGGTGATAAAAGTTTCACAAGATTAGGGGAACAATCTATTCTGTTCTATGAGCGGCAGAACTAACGATGCCCAGTTTCTTCAAGCATGTCCTGCACATCACCTAAATCATTGGTACACAACAGTCTGCGCTGCCTCCCTCTGCTTGACATCGCTTCAGAGACACCTCTCACATCACCTGCCTATTTGGCTCAGTAAAGAGCTAAATGCACTATGGCTGGTTCAGATTGACCTGTAAACAGTCTGATCTGTACGTCTGCACTGTCCAAGTTGTCTTTTCCTCCAACAGAAAAACCCTCCTCTCCACCAACTGCCAGGTATCCAAAAGCATTTACTATCATAATGGTAATAAATAACTCTACTCCTGTGCCAAACTTTGCTGAAACTAACCAGCAAGATCAAAACTTACAGGGGAGAGACTGACAGATGGATGAACAGAGTCAACGATATATAACTAAATATTAACAAGTTCTTCCCCAATACCATTTTAGCTTAATTATTCATATCAGCACCTTCTGAACTAAACAGATGAGTTGCATCATGGCCAAAAGATCATGAAATAGGACCCTTGTTGAGCCAATAAGAGGAAATGGGTGAAGGAGTTCATGACCTTCAATTTGAATCAATCCTTACCAGATTTTTAAATTCAAACAACCATTAAAAGTAATTCCAAACAGATTCTATCTGCCATAATAGTGACTAGCCCGCCCAAGAGATGGTATTTAAAGTGCCCAGTCACTAAATTTCATAGTGCTTTATAAATCAGTATCAACACTCTGAATTACTTCTGAAAGCAAACTTGGCCTCTTGCAAATTCTGGGGCCAGTTCTGAAAACACAGAAATGTTTCTGCCCGCTTACATCAGCCCAGCAGCAAGGTTAATCTAAATGCCTGGAAATATTTACTTTTATAAACCCCATTGAAAAGTAATTCAGTGACATTAAAAAGGGGAAGAGGAAATGTCTATCAAACTACTTTCATTTCATCTTGGAATAAGGGGTACCTGTCCTTGCCTGTCCCTCGATGCGGGGACAGAAGAAAAAATATCTATTCTCACCACGCCAGGAGCAAACAGCAGGAGGTAGGAATGTGAGAGGCGCTGTGAAGAAGGCAATGGGGAGAAGGGGTCAGTTGGGATGGATAAAGGCAAGAGTCCAGCCAAACAAAACAATGAACATTTATCCAGCTCACGTTGAAAAAAGACGTGTAAGTCTTGTAACATATTGACAATTCCCTCACCAAACCAAAATGCAAGTTGCAACTTGAAAAGCTAAAGCATGCAAACACTTGCAAAACAGACCCTACAGCACTAATTCCAGCCCTACTAAGCCAACTAGGATACTACTCCTTTGCATGAAGCACAGATAGCTTATTTCTGAGAAATCATCTCCCAGAGCAAAAATGCAGAGTTTTTTCCCAGCTCTATTAAGGAGACATGCCAGTTTCAGGCTTCCAGCAGGGAAAGGGAATAATAATAAAAAAAAGAGTTTATAAATTATGAAAAGCAAGTTGACAGTGTGTCCTTATAAATATGAAGATTACCTATGCTACCCTCATGAATCTGAAAAGTCACAGTTTAAAAAAATGGTGAAAACTACAGATTCAGCAAACTGAAAAATAATGGGCAGGTTTTGCTGACCAGGGAATAGTCTGCAATTTAGTTCTTTTCTTGTTTAACATTTACTGTATATTTCACCATCCAGAAATATTATTATGTTTACAGGAAAAGCCTCATTTTCCACAGAAAGGTCCCACTATTTACAATATGAATATCACAGTGAAGTAGTCCGATACCTTGGAATATCCTCTGAATCTATTTAAAGTCCCCAAGGAAAATCCTTTTTTTTTTTGTAAAAACAAAGATATTTGTTATGTCAGCCAGTATACATTGACACACAGATATATATGAGCGTGTGAGCCTGTATGAAAAAGTCACACGTACAGTTTCTTGCTTGCAGGGTTACTGTTTTTAATAGCTCACCAAATCACAGTGTTAGGAAAGTTTACGGATAAAGTGATGGACTGATCAGTTTAAGAAAGAGAAACTTGCAAACAGAAGTGTTTCCTCTCTCTCACCCATATATGTGGTACATTTTACACTATAAACTACACTGATCACAACCGAAGAATATAGGCACTGCTGTCACTAGCGGTTAATCTTGTTCTAAGCCATAGCAAGTGCTCACTTTGTGTTGAGAGTCACTCAATTCATTGGGGCCTAATCTAGTCCCATCTAGTAAATTATTCAAAATGTCAAAAAGTGCCTTAATCCCAGACTGAAATGAAAGTTACAAGTCAGGAAAATTTTCACAAATTTAAAATGGATAAAATTCTGCATTACCAAAAGTCAGTTTGAAACTTCAGTGTCAATTAATTTTGTCCATTTTTGGAACAAAAAGACAATGTATATTTTGATGAGGAGCACAAACATTGAAATGGGTCACTTCATGCTTTCAAAACTTCCTCCTTTGCAATATTCAGGGACTGAGAATTACAGTGAAGCTGGTTTTTCTTTAGCAAGAAAGGAAGAAGAGTCAGACTTCCCTGAAAATTTCCCTGTTATATCAGCTGAGCACAGCTTTGGTTTTCTTGGGAATTATTTTTTGAAACACACCAAGTTTTCTCTATTAGTGCTGTATAAATATCATCTCCAGCGCAGAGCCTGGAGGGAGTTCAGGAGTATGACTTAATCAGAATAACTAACATGTATTCAGAAGTTTCGTTTGGAAAGTAGCTGAGAATACTGAATAGATTCAGCCAGCCTTTCTTTGATTAAATAGCTTCGTACTTTACAAGGAAGACAAGTTCTCTTCACCATAAAACTAACCTTTTCAATCTGAAAAGGTGCCCACTAGATCTGTGTTCATTTTCAAAGTCCTGTTGAATTTTGGAAGCATGGAAATAAAGAAATGTTGTAAGAAAAAAAAAAAAAAGGAGTAATAGTTTTGAATTATTGAGCAAGGTTAAAATTTACATTTTCAATTTGGAGATGAAAACTTTTCTCTTAGAATGATTTTCTGCTGGAAAAAAAAAAAAATCACTTTTCCTTAGATAGTCCCTTTCTACAGAAAAAAAATCTACTTTGTTCCTCAAATTTTGATTTTCTGTCAGGAAAGCTGAAATGATACTTCCTGTAAGCCAACATTGAAAGTTTTTGTCCAGTTTAGATTAAAGCTTCTGAATTAACCCCACCATGCAAAGCTGGAACTATAACTGCCTTGCATGGATAAACAAGGTTAAATACACAAAAGAAAACTATAAAACAGCTGTATCCTAAGGAAATAACCCAGCTGGAACCAAATCTGAAGGATTTCATTTTCTACTCCCAACATGCGGTAGAAGCCTGTAAGATACCTGCAGCAGACCCTCAGGAGAGTGTACCTACCAGTGAAGGGAGGGGGGCAGGGGGGAAGGCAAAAAGCTGCCTCCAAGAGGAGCACGAGATGCTGCTGGGCACAGATTTCAGCTTTGTGGCCTGAACTGTACGTGGGGGTGAACCACCTTATCCACGGTGTCTTGTCAATCCTGACAATTTTGCAGCATTTAGGAGCCCCTCAGCACCAATATGCAGCAGTGTAATCTCATCTGAGCCTTTTCCTTAACTTTTGCTTCCCCCCCTCAGATTTACACCCCGAGAGAGTTTTTGGCCTGCCACGTTCAGTTTCACACGCAGTGAGCACCTACACATATCAAGACTGGGCAATTCAAGACTGATTCACAGCCCAGTTCAGGCTGAACAACTGGAGAACGGACATTGAGGAATTTTGAATCATAGTGGCCGTAGCATTTTGTTACCCCTTGGCAGGTCATTTGGTTTTGTTATGAAACATCCAAAATAAAGTTTTGAAAGTCTGGAGGTTTTCATCGTTAAAAAAAAAAAATGTTATTAGTTTTTTTCTTTGGAATAAAAAAAAAAAAAACCCAAACCCAAATCTATCGGTTTTCTACAAGTTTTTCTTTGTCTTCTAAAAAAGCCATGTTTGGGTTATAAGGAATAGAACACTTCCTGCAGAATGCCATTAAATTAATTAAAAAAACTATAGAAATAAGGGGTGCAATACTCGGTCTAAGACCTCGTCTGACTCTAGTTATACACAGTGTGGAGATGTTTTGTTATGCAGCACAGGTTCCTGGATGGAATGGATAGAGGACCACAGGAAGGGTCGCTGCCTTCCCTTCCAGCTGCCCAGCTCCACAGCAGAAACCTTTGGGTTGCCTTGGGACAGCAAAGGTTCTGCAGCAAATACAGATTTCTTGCTCTGCTGCTAAATCACGCAGCAACACTGGAGATGCTCGGTGCAACCACCCTGGCCAAAGGAGTTAGCCCACCATTGTGGCACCGAGCCCAGCAACCTGTGACTGAATGAAAGAGATGGAAAAAACACCACCCTGGAGGGACGTGACCCACCAGCTTTTCGATAGCCATAAAACTTCCCAGCGCAGGGGCCTTGTGAGCAGTTTAAGCAGGGTGGAAACAGAGGCACAGCAGAATGAATGCTCCCATTGTGAAATGCAATTGAGTTTGTCATTTTATCTCTAGAGCTGTCTTGCATTTTCCCCTTTTCTCATTTATGTACTGAACACAGGATTTTCCACAGCATGCATTTCCCTTCTAGTAAGCACCTCGACTTTTCTAGCCCAGCTCTCACAAAAAAGCAGCACACAGACACACTCCTCCCTTCCCAGAACAATTTGGCATCACTTCTCCCCCCACATTGTCTGTGGTTACAGCCAGCTTTCACCCCACCCCCTGTGACCGGGCGCAGTAGCCAAACCAGGGATGTGCCTGCCACCAGCTTTCTGCCTGCCCTCCTCCCCGAGCCCAGCACTGCTGGGCTGGTGGACGGTCTCAGAGCACCCCACTGCAATTTGGGACCTCGCTCCTAGTTCAGCGACTCTCTGAAACCTGGCTGTATCAAAGCCTCTGCTTGCACCGTGGGAATCCAGAACAGATCCCAGGGGATCAGCAAATGGCCTTTAAAAGCAACTTGATCAGCGAGCGCAGTTTTGCCTGCGTTTGTTACGCGGCTTGGAAGGTGGCGTGTTTAACGTGGCATGACTGAGCGCAGACTCGGCTGCCGCACCAGGCCGTCCCTGGGTGACGGATGCCTGGGGTGGGGACAAAGGGGGCAATTTTGGTGAAAACGTCTGCCCTTCCACCAAAACCTACCCAGGCCTGACCTTGTTCCTCAGCCTCCAGTGATTCAATAGTCTTTGGCTGTGTGCAGGGGGAAAGGAGGAGGAAGTCAGTCTCCCAAAATTGATTTCATTCCAGGTAATACTTCTTACACAACAATCTGTTCCTTTCAGAAGGACACAGATTAGGGAAGTATTTGGTCAAGGGGCAGTAGAGGGCACTCCAGGCCAGATCAGGTTAAGTTTTGGTCACTTTATCTCTTCTTGTTGACGTAAATGCTCGAGGCCATGGCCTGGGGTTTTCCTGCAGAAATGTGTTTACAAGCAGGTCAAGGACTTGCAGACAGATAACCATTAGCAAAACAACTTTTCTATTGACAAAAGAGCACAGAATAGTGCGTTAGCAGATGAATTCCCTTGTTTCATTAAAAAAAAAAAAAAAAAGGACAGTAAAAAAGTTAAATCAAAGGGCTGCACTCCATCTGATTCTCACGACCAGTTTTTCTAGCTAGAATTTAAGATCGCGACTTGCTCCCTCTCCACTTGCAAAATGACACTGAGGACTTCTGCCAAAGTGCTATATTCAGTAGTAAATCGAGCTGGGATACGCTACTGGTCAGCAAGTGTGTGAGGTTTGTTAACAGATTTGTTAACTCCAGTTCTGCTTCCAAATGAGAAATGTCTGTAGGTCTCCAGCCCGAGGAAATGCTCAGCCTGGGAAGACCACCTGGTTTCAGGTTTCCTTGCAAACCTCCCCACAGCTGGCAGCTCTGCTCCCACCCCTTGCCTACCCCCCCCCCTCCAGCCCCTAGCAGGTTCATCAAAAGGTTTTGTAAAAGTTCAGGAACCCTTCGAGCAGACCCCGGCCGATTTATGGGTTTTGTGCACAAAGCACGTGAGAGCTGCAGCTGTGGCTCAAGGGAGCCCGAACGGATCAGGCTGTTTTACCCCAGCGTTCAGCGTCTGCTCAAAATCCCCAGCCTTGGAGCTTAAAGTCTATTGGTAACAATATTTCCATAAAAATGTACCCAACCAAAAATTCTGTAGCCGCTTCTCTAGCCAAAAGCACTGTTCTATAGGCCCAGAAAAAGAAAAGGTTTTAAACAGCCGTGATTACAGCAGACAAAAATTTTAACAAAAAATAGTCGGAAAAAAATGCCACTCAAGAGCCATGGTTATTTGCTACCTGTCAGTCAGGGTTAGCATATAACCAGCAGGGGAAGTGGCTTCTCGGAAAGCCTTGTTCAATCTTACTGGAGGAATTTGTGGTCTATTCTGTATACAGTTTGTGGTATCTGAGTCACGACCTGACTCTAAGACATGCTGGATTTTAAACTACAAATGCTGTCTCTCTGACTGAGGCCTCGCATTAGTCAGAAACCAAATGTGAGTGCACTTGGGAGAGCTGGGACATTTGATGCCCAAACAATAAAGCAAGCAAAACAAAATGAGCTATGCCAACTGGAATCAGCAGAAGAGGGTTCGTGTAATTCATCTGGCTGTGCGAGCGGGTTAAAATTCAGCCCGTGGTGTGAGCAACTTATACATGAGCTGGAGGGAAAGACTGGTGTGTGCCTCTGGGTGCACAACCGGCTCTGTGGTTTTACACATGATGCAGGAAAAGTAAAACTATTTTCAAGGACGTGCTGGAAACTGAGGGGAAAGTACAGATGGGTTAAATCTAAGCTCTCATTAAAATAGTGACTCTCAGTTTGTTTTCTTTTGAGTTTCTTTTTGTTCTTCCCTCCCCATCGCTCTCTCCCTCGCACACACAATCAGCCTTTGCATCTGCAAAGGGTCAGGAGGCTTTTGCAAACTTCTGCCTGTGGAAGCTGGACAATGCGGCATGTGCAGGCTCAGCATCGAAATACCACTCCAAACCCCTGCCTTTGCCCCGGCCCTCCCTTTTAAAGAGACAGCCACTGTAAAAGTAGTTATTTTTTCAAGGAAGAGCTGCCTTGTCTTTATTAATCAAGACACTTAGTGCCACTCCACTGCAGTAGCATTCCTGCTTCTCCAACACCGCTTACCTCCAGCCCCATTAATACTATTAAAAACTCAATAACTTTCTATCACCTTTGTTTAAATCATATTCCTCTATGAAGTATGGCTATTAAAAATGCCTGTAAACTCTTCCTATTAAAATGACATTTTAAAAGGCTTGATTTGAACATAGCTATGTCACTTAAAGTGGAAAAGTTTCTGCGAGTTCCCTTCCAAGCTGTTAAAGATTAGCTTGATGTAGATAAGACTATTCCCCAAACTCATTATCTGTCTTCAAAATGCACCTTAAGGACTACTTAATAAAGTCAAGGTTACGTGAAGAGTATTTCAGTGAAAACCAGTGAATGACTATTAATAAATCTGCATTACAGATTGGTTATTTTGTCTCTGTCTTTCATCTGAGCAATAGATGATCCTTCTGTTCATTCCTTTTTCTTTTTTTTCTTTTTTTTTTTTTTTAACAGTAAGCATGTGTTGCCTCCTTGTACAGGTCACAATGAATCAGAGGCAACAGCAGTAGTAGAGAGCATTTCAGCATGTTTACAATTAATGTGATCGATGCAATGTAAAATATTTTGCAGAAAAGGGTCACCTATCTCTGGTCAGTGCAAATTGAATTATGAGGATTCCTGATTGGACCAAGCTTATATTTAAAACGAAAATCATCACACTCTTCTTTCTGTAGCTGCATTTTTATTTCTCCTGAAATCATGTTTCCTATTTATTTCAGTGCTATGGATATGAAACGTTAATCCCATGAGCTGCGGTACCAGATAGTAGCAAGCCCATCCAGAAGTGAAGCACTATAACTTTTTGAAATAGGTAAACTATTTGGCAGGATTTATTCTCAACATGTTCTCATCTGTTGTCCCTAGCACTGGAGAGCTGATGTTTTAAAAGTTAGACTGGTGGTGCAGTGTCTTGTGGTACCCAGACCTAAGGACTGTCACTAAGCTTCATTCGTCACCTGTTTCTGACAGAGTGGATTGGGGAGTTTCTGATGTCTAAGGACCGGTGTCTTACTCTGCAGCTGGTTTCAGTGATCCACCCCCACAGCAAGGGGCACTATTCTGTCCTGGATTCACTGGAGGAGCTCCATCCCTACTCTTCTCTGTGGACCAAGCCCCTCCAGGAAACACTTGTATGTCTCCTTATGAATGTCAAGGGGAGTAATACGGGACTAAAGGAGAGAAGGAGGAAAACCGATCACAGCCAAGCTTGCTGGAAATTTCGAGTGCAAATCTCAGGATTAATTCAGTCTGTCTCACTACCTTTAAGGTCTAAATAGTTTTTCTCTTTTTCTAAACTATTTCTAGGCTCAGCTGAAGGCGGTCAACACAGAAGTTCACAGCTGTGTATGCATCAAAAGGAACCACGCAGATTTTTGCTGGACTGGTTTGCTGGAAATTGTTGATTCATTCTATATGGAACAGCTCCAAAATACAATCAGTTACCTGTCATTCAACCATTTCAGAGGAATTTGCATAACACAGATGTTTCCATATTGGCCATGCTCTACCTTGTGCAGTAAAGATTAGCCTGATTCAAGGCCAGCAAAAAAAAAAAAAACCCAAAAACAAAACACAACAAAAAAGCCTCAAATCTGTGTACATAATCACTAGCTGCCCCTTAACTTTATCTTTAAGTACTTCCATGAACTCTATGATTGTTAACTCTGGAGCATGTATTTTTGAGATGCAACTATATTTTTGCTATATATTTATCTCAAGTGTTAGGTTCCTCAAAAACTTTTAGGTACATCCACAGGGGTTACTTCACACAACTGAAATCCTATTCAAGCCTTACTCTGGGGCTTGCCAGGTGGAGAGCAGCTCTTGTCCAAGAGTCACATATTTTATTAACACAATGCTGAACCTGAGCCTCTCAGCAGGGTATTTTGCCTTGATCAGAGTAAATTTAAACCTAACCACACTGCCAGCAGAGGCAAGCCCACCACAGTCTGCATGTTCAAGTGTAAATAATAACAGCAGCAGCCAACAATTACTCTGCAAAAGCTTGGATCTGCTTACAAACCACAACACAAATTTTAATGCTGAATTTTGGTTCTTCAGTTTAGGGGGTTTACATCTAAATTATGGGAAATCTGGTAATTAGGAGACAGGCCCTTGCGAGTCTCCTTGTTCTACTTTCCAGATGAGATCTGTTTCACTCCGTCTTTCACCTTTAGGAAATTTTTACTTCACAAAACCGAAAAGACAGTGCAAGAGCAAAGCCATCTCAGCCCTTCTAGTGCTGCTTGCTTCCACTCTTAGTTGAAATGCAGAAGCGTGTTAGAGGGATGACAGCACAACACCAGCACAGGCACTGGGGCTTACAGGGCAAAATTCCCCCTGCAGAGCTAGTGGATCTGAGGGAGACATCATTTTGTGGCCTACACCTGGCCTGACAAAAGGCTTGGAGAAAACAGGCTGAAAGAAGATGTAGATGCGCCAGAAGATCAGGGGCAAGACCTTGCAGTAATGTTGAGCGCTGGTGTCACTGCTGTCTGGGAGAAGAGCTGGACCACCCTGAACTATCCTGAAGGAGAGCTCTTTCTATATTTTTCTCCACATATAGCAAAAGATTTAAAACAGGTGAGTGGTATCATGCAACCTAAGCCTTTTATTCTGCATTTCACATCTTCCTGGTTTATCTAAAACTCATGCTACATTGAGTGAATTAGGAAGATGATTGAAAAGTACATTATATACTAGTTACCTGTAGGATATGCACTTTAGAAGTGAAGGTTTAGGGGCAGAGGAAAGGCATATAATAAAGAGTAGTGTACTTTGAAAGGTCTAGGCAATGCTGCAAGAAATGGCATTACCTCACAGTTGTCAAGGCTCAGAAGTTTTATTACCAAGGAATTTCACTTTTGCCTCTTATTCTTAACACAGTGACCAGTTCTGGGACTGAGAGGATTTGCTGATCTAATATAGATAGTGATTTCTTAGGTTTGTTCAGATTTATATAGACAGCACCCTGGGATCAGGAATTACATTTAAAATGTAATAAAATGTTCTTGTGCACTTTTACTCACAAATACTGTACTTAAAAAAGTAAACATCAAATAATCTCAGATATCTTTCAAGAAAATGTTGACATAGCTCCAAGAGCTCATACAGATGACTGAATAGTTTTCTGAGTAAACTTAATAAACTCGTATTCTTATTCTTTTAGTGTAGCATGAAGTATCACGTCATGGAGAAGAGAGAAAACTAAGCCATATAATTTAGCAGAAATCTATTTTAAACATATATTTAACATATGAATATGGAATATACACATTTATGTAGGCATATTTTTATACTACTTACAGTTTTAGAGTTTAAAAAAATGATAGCAGTTAGGTTTCACCCATGTAAATGAATCTAATTCACATTGCTAAAAGTTTGTCCCTGCTCCTAAAGCGAGACCTCAGTCCTTTCCTGCTCAGCCATAATGTTACAATGATTTCAAGGGACAGGATTTGACCCCTAATGTATTCAGAAGGACTTTGTGTAAGTTAGGAGTTTTAACACAATTGCTCCTCTAAGTAGTCAAAATGATTCATCTACATTATCTGTCTTTATTAAACAGTCATTTACCCTAGTGAGTCCCACTCAAGGGAATCTTTATTATTATTCAGACAAGCCCTTACAGTCATAATGACACAAAATATATAGGAATAGTTAATAATACAGTTATTCCTATGTCTGTGGATAAACATCAGCTGGTAATCTTATATCAACAATCCATCGGAGCAGAGACAAAAATCTACAGTTTACACGAGCAGGCAACACATAACAATGTGCCAGGGATCTGGCAAATACTATAAAGCAAGACAGACCTCTGGGAGACACCAAATCTGGATTCTTATTTTGCCCAACAACTTAAAATGAAGTCTTTCTTACAAGAATTAATGAAACTGCTGAAGACTGGGTAAAAAAGTTGTGTCATTTAAACCCTATTGGAGTCCATAGCTGTGCCAAAGCTGAGGCTGTAAATGATTTTAGGTTGATAATAACAGTTAAGGACCAAAATACCAAAAAAATATATTCTCTGTTCCACAGGGGGTAGATTCCAAGTTAGAACCTATCCAAATCATGGATGGTTCCAAGGCCACCTCCAGCTAAAAACACCACCTTTGCAACCCTTTCTCCCTCAAAAGACTGCACAGGGACAATGCAGCTTAATAATGTCAGTGTGTCTCATGCCGGAATCCAAAATCAAGCCTGAAGAAAGGCCTCAGGGAGGCCTTTTTGTGTTGGAGGGTGTCTACAGCCCTTTGAAATTTTCATAATAATTCCAGTCAGAGCCTTCACTTCTAAGTCAAGGGCAGGTGGAAAAAGGGTGTTTCCAATGTAACATCAGGTTGGAACCCTTTCATAGGACGAGGCGAGCACTTCCACTTCCAAAGCACTTGTAATTTCAGTTGGATGCTGAGAAGGCTCTTGATCCTTCAACTCTTATTTTTAAGATTTTTACATCATTTATAAAAAAGATCTTGTTTTTGTTGCAGTCTTTATGGGTTTTAGACATCTACTGAAGGACTGAAACTTCGTAATTCATGAGGTTTTGTCAAGTCCTATGTTTCTATGGAACTGTTTTAAGAAAAATAATAAAACTTACCATCCCTCATAGGCTGATTCAGATAACAAAGAGGCCTCGGGGTAGTGTCCAAAGTCACTGTCTTGCATCAAGGCAGTGCAAAAAACTTCATTTTGAACCTAGAGCTGAAGGAGTCCAAAAGCCTGAGTGAAATAAAACTCATTTTTCTCTCTACATCTGTTTTCAGACGTTCTGTGTCATCCTTCAGTATAGTACCTCAGCCATGTGCAGGTGAATTAGAGCTGCAGAACGAACACTGCAAGACTTTATGGAGTATACTGCTCTTTGATCTCCCTGGTTTCTGCCTATAGATGAACACAGCAAGCTAAGCACCGCAATTAGCAGTAACAGCTATTAACGGGCTTCACAAAAGACACAAAAGGACACAAGTAGGTGGTTTACACCACAGCAGATAAAAACAAAGTGGGTACTTTCTTTTGCACACCACTCCTCCAGCAAGTTTAGGCTAAGGGACCACAGGGCTAACTGGCAAACAGTCCACTTCTAGAAAATAGACCTAAAAAAAAAATTATATAGACCTAAAAAATTAAATTGACTCTGTGGATAGTCCCTGCAGCAGAGGAAACACACTTGTCTTGTCCTTAGCAAAGGTCTCTATGAACAAAATTTTGGGGGGAAGACCATTCTTGACTTCAGTGCTTTCTGAGTTAAGACTAAATAAATCAGCATGGACGTCACTGTAAACACTTAGATTTCAGTGCATGAGGAAATACAAATGAAAATCAGACAGACACCGACTATTTTGTAGAAGCATGGTAATTTTCTGTTGTCCAAGGAGAGGGTGTAAACTACAAAACCAGTTATATTTCTGGACCACAGTTTACAAGCCTGTCCTGTACCCCAAACACCTCTATGAAAACCCAAGGAGAGTACCCTAAGCCAACCTGCTGCTGCTTGGTTCTGGCACTCAGGCCTCGGCATTCCTTGGGCCAAAGGACTGAGCCAGGTCATGTTTCTAGAGGTTGTTCCCTGTAGACGATTCAGCTGGTTAGCCCAAGGTGTGCGCCATCACCCCCCCTGCCTTCCCAAACGCATCCCCCACTGCCTGGGAAACAAGAGTCAGGGCAGGAGTGCACTGTGTGTGTGATACTTCTGTACTGTAACTATGACAGACCGTGCTAGGCTTTTCATTGCTGTTTTAACAGTAGAAGCAGCCTTCCCCCTGTCACCCACAAGCCAATAAATGATGTGGCCACATTTGTTTGGTGTTGTTTTGACAAACAACACACGCTGATTAGAGTAGCCCCATCAGTTGATAGATTCACAGACATGGTCTTACAAAATTCATTTTTCAGTACAAATACCAGTCTTTAGAGACAACTCATAACAGTATCACATCAGGGGTATCTCTAAAGCTGACACATTTACAAATGCGTATATTTATACTACACATATATATAGGAATAAGAAGCTGAAAAGAAAAGGAAAAAAAAAAAGAAAAAAAGATGCAATAAATCAGAGACTATCTAAGGATTTTTAGCCATAAGCTATTTCTTAAATCAGGAAGGAAAATATGCATTAGTCAGAACATTAGCTCCAGACCGTGCAACAACATCAGGAACGTTGCTACTGTACAGAAAGTCATGAATCATCATAGGCCTACAAAGCATTTGTATAACTTTAACATCGTCATTGGCTTTGATCAATAATATAATACATGAAAGATAACAAGTTGATAACTTTCTCCCCCAGGGTGAACTCTGGGTGTGTTAAAATCTATAGGAATAACAAAAATAATAATAAATAATTTTTACTTTTTGTCCCCCAGCACCATGTCCGAGGGCATCTCAAAGCAGATTGGAGACAGTGGCTTATTTTCCACAGCCATGTGATTTCAGTACTGTGTAATCAAAGTAGCCAAAAAGTTGCACTGCAAATACAAGCCGAAGATGCATTGAACAATTTCTGCTGTGCATACTGACCATGTCCTCCTGCCCACGATGGCGGGTAGGCCCTGAGGAAAGAGTAAGCTAGGGCAAAGATTTTGGCCATTGAACCATCCCTACACAGACCTCTGTGGCAGTCTGAATCTGGAGGAACGCCTGCGACTTTTTAGATCCTGAAGCACTCTAGAGTGTGGAGAAAGGCAACTCAGTACCAATTTCTTTCTTACATTAAGCTGCACCAAAGCTAAATCATTATCTGTATTTGCTGGATGGTGAAAATGAGACATGAAGTAAAGCGTGCTTAGCAGCACAATGAATTCAGCAAAAGAAGTCTAAGAGATCCCTTTTTTTCTGATTACTAAATACCTGTTCTTCCTACATTTCCACATTTCATGACAGTTAGACTACACGTGTTTCCTCACTTTATCCCTCCCCCTCAGAAGTTACTTCATTCACGTCCATGAAAGATAAAGAGATGTTCAATTTGCCTGCTACAGTGCTGCTTCCCTGGGCTCAGAAGACAACTTTATGTACTTTCTTTTCAGCCACTGACTTCAAGTGCTTATTCGGAATAAATGGATATCCAAAAGACATGGATGCTGTACAAAATGTTGAGCTATATAATGCCCTTTTTAATGTCCTCCTCTGTTCTTTCCAACTAATAACTCTGGATGCTGTAACTAATCTAACTTGGACTTGGAAAAAGCACTTGGCTCGTATCCCTTAATTGGTATCTTTAGCATGGTGGAGATGGCTGTAAATTATGAAAATTCTCTTAAGCAAGGATATGGGACCCTCCAGCTGAAGGGGTTTCCATGGCCTTGCTACATGCCAGTATTTAAGACCGAGTGCTTCAGTGAGGTGAGAGTTATATTTAAAAACTCTATATACATTTATATCAACTTAGCCTTAAAGGGACATTTTATCTTTTCCTTTCTTGGAAAAAAATGTTCTTGGATGTAGTTTCATTTAATCACTTTTGTTCCAGCTAATGGTGAAATTTCTGATGGCATTGATTGCTTGAGGTTTGCTTCAATTCCTTCCTTCAAGGATGAGTCAGGTAACATATTCACTAAGACACATTTTTGAGAGCTGGCTGGGGAAACATGATAGAGGCAGATGTAACAAAAAGATAAATTTTCCTTTTTCCACCCTCTTGTCCCCTCACTGAAACAAGGTGTACAGTTAAAATCTAAGAGGAAGCTGGTATGTTATTGTAACGCCTTTTCTTCACATCTGATCTGCAGAACCAGCCATCTGATCCCAGTTCTCCTATTATTGTAGCGGGCATAACACGGGTTGCAATCCGGGGCTGGGATGAAGAGCACATAAAACCTTCAAAAACATTTATCAAGATTTTCTCTTGTACTTATAGATGCTAAAACCAGAGGCACAGAAGCAGAGGACTCTTAACACATATGCTGCTGGATACCAAGTGCTAAAATGAGTTCTAATATGGATGCCTATAAAATAAAACTGATATTTCTGTAAGCACTTTTCTATGGCACTTTGTCTCACATAAACTCTCCCTAATGATGTGCTTTTTAACGTTAACTTTATCTTAAAATTTTCAGAATCTGAATCACTAATACAGCTGCTTGAGAATGAATATAGCAAATATATCCAAAATTGTATAACAGTTTTGACAAATACTTTTCTTTGTTTGGAAAGTGCTCACTTTAACTAATCAACACTAGTCATTATGTGTCTGGACATGCTAATCACCTAGTATTTTTTCCGTTCCCTGATTGGAAGTCTGTAAGTTACTGTAAGGAAGATAAATGTGTGATTATACATGTGTTTGAATATTTCTCAGATTAAAAGTTGTTCTTGACAAAAATTGTATATATTCAGTGATTCAAAACCATATGTATGAGTATCCACTCTCTGAATATTCACAATAATTAATGATGTGATCTCCTTATATACACTAAATAAAAGCTAGCACTATTATTCACATAGATATCTAGAAATTTATTTTTGCTATCACTCAATTGCACTTTCAAAATTATTTCTGAACAGAAGAGTGAAAGCCATTAGAAAAAATATACGTATACACCTTATCATACTTAATAAATCACCATATTGTTATCATAATAAAAAGGTTAAATAAGGAAAAACAAACAAAAGGTATGAGATGACTTTCCCAGTAGCATTAATGTATCAGTTTCTCAACTGTATAAACTGGTGTAAATCAAGTTAGGGCAAAAGAACCTCAGACCTCTGAGCCCTTCTTAGAAAAAAGTACTTAGACCTTCTGCTTATAACAATCTTAAAACATGACTGTACTTGCACTTTGCAGGGCGTTGGTCTTCTTTTTTGAAGATAGAGAAGTGAGAGTTTAGAAGAAGGATTTTCTTTTTGGTTTTAATAATTCTCTCTAAAATAGTCCTCGATCATTTTTTTTCCCCTACTAAACAATAATATGAGAGAGGCCTAACTCTGCCTTTAAAATATGGTGCAACACAGCAAGGCAGACCTGTGGTATGTTGGTTTATTGAAATATATATATTAATTTGGTTATTAGTCATAGAGGCCTGGAAAATTCACTTAGTTCTTCAGACAGTACAGAAATCAGTGGACCTCAACTGTCCTTAATTGCTTTCTCTGAATCTGATAACTCTTCTCAGTGGGTCCAACACCCAGAGAAGCCAATGTAAGTCCACAGCCTTTACACTTTCAGACTAAGATATAGACATCATCATTCTCACTACTGTTTCATTTGTTTCCCCAAAACAAGAGAAAATTAAATATTCTGTTTACAAGCCAATAGACTATGCAATATTGGCCTGTTTTCATTGGTGGCCGAATCAGGACATGAAATCTGTATATCCGAATTCAAGAGGGGTTTCTGGTGACATCTGGTCTTACACTGCGCAGTAAAGATTCAGCTATAGACAAAATTTAGTTTTAAAAGAAGGAGAACTCCCTCTTAAAAAAAAAATAGGAAAAATATCTTCAGAGTGAATAGGGTACTTTCACTTGAATAAGTTGAACATAATGTTGCTGAATTAAAATCTCTTCCTTTTGTCTTCCCGAAACTTCTGTAGTCACAGTGAAGTTTTCTGCAGTTTTGAGGTAGGAAGGAGTCAGAATGGTGGTTTTGCTTCAAAAAAAACCCAAACAAACAAAAAACACCTGTACTTACAGCAGAGGCAGCTTTGAGAGCCACACTCTCCTCACACACACTCTCTCTCCCTCTCTCTGTTCAGCTTCATTTGATAGCTATGAACTGTGGATAAAGAATAAATATGGCTTTTCAGTGCCCTAGGACTCTCACCTGACTTATTTATGTCTGACCTGGTAGAACACCACTGACCTTGGAAAGTTTAATTGAGGCTGGGATTATATGGCACTGCTTGAGGCCACCTGAATTTAGAGGGTGTGACACACACTTTCTCTCTCTTACTGACTCTCTCTCATCTGCCGGGGGATGTATGTGTGGGTGCTTGTGTGCACATTTGTGCACCCCAAATTGAGCCTAGCATCGGGAAATACCCTGCCACAAGCCTACAGTGTGCAGTGCCATAAAGGAAAAGAATACTCTTGCCAGGCAGACAGCATGAATATGTTAGGGTTGTCTGTTTTTTACGGGTTTGTTGTCTTTTTTTCTTTTCCTGGCATGTTTTCTCTGAGATCTGATTTTTACAGTTGACTCTTAACTTTTTATAACCTGATTCTGCCTAAGAACTGAGAACTTAAAGCGTGAAGGAGAAAGAATTATATGGACACTGATTATACACTTGTACATATTGTGTTTAACATTCTGTAATTAAATTTAATTAAAGCATATGATGAACGCTGATCATTTTCACTACTTTTGGTTTTCAGGAAAGTTATAGATGCTTAAAACTCCCCCCATTTAAGTTAAATGTAAAGAGAGGAAAAAAAGGCAAAAAAAAAAAAGATCCATAAGACTGAAAGGTGGAATGAAATGAAATGGCATAGATATCTGTTAGCCAAAGAGTACTATCTTTCCTACTGGAGGTTGTCCCTAGATGGATATAAACAGCTCTCATCTGGGTTTCTTCAAGGCAGAGGCCAACAAATATGCCGTATTATGCATGGAGTCTTTTTATGGCACAGACTATTGTCCACTGGAGACCAAGCAGACACCACTAAGCAAACCTCACCTAAGGCCACAGGCAAGCATCAAGCCCAAAGGGGATTCCCCTCCCATCAAAAGCACTCTTGCTTTTCCAGTCTGTAACATATATTTTCCTTGTCAGTCAAAGTTTATCAGCGCCAAAGCCCTGAGACAGCCTGGCTTGAGCCACACAGGTAGATGTGAAACGTTGGAAAGGTTAAAATATTCCTGGATGGAAACAGTCTACAAAATGTCCTCAGAAATAAAACAGCTCCACGATGATTCAAAGGCCAAAATTATCCATCCTATGCCTTATTTCTAACATGCTGCCCAGCTTGAAACTGTGACCATTTTCTGTTTGTAGGTGTCATAGGAAATGAAATGAGGAGTGGGTTGCTGTTAAGAGCAGCTGCAATTCCCCTACCTCTCTCCAACAGGCTATGCCATGAATCAGGAAGTATTTTATTATTTTTATAGTTCTGTGCAGTGACGTAAAGCTTACCTGAGTCCCTAGCAAGGTGGTACCAAGATGTAGATACATTGAAATCCTGGACAGGCTGTCAATTAATTGTGTGCTGTTTACAATTCATGGTCTGATTCCCAGTCTATATTGCTAAACCCACAAAAATTGCCAGCTAGGGATAATTGCATCTGCACAGGAAAATATCCAAGATGGGTGAAGAAAGCACAACAGTAAAGCTATCTGCAGCTGTCTCTCATCATTGATGACATCCTACAGACATTGCAGACAAACTGTATTTTTGGAAGTCTCTGGTGAACGGAAGAGATTTTAGAATGAATAACAGATCTTGAGAGGGAATTCTGCCTTTTTCTCTCTTTTTTAGCAATCCCTCTCTTCTCATTTGGTGAAGCAGCAGCTGAAGTGGCAGACCTTTCCAATAGCCAAGAATAACACTAGTCCATGTAGCTGAACTGTTTCAACAGAGCTACTCTCTGCTCCACAAACCAATTCAATATGCTACACCACTGCCATCTGAGAGCCCAGCTCTGAACATCTGGGAAGCTGAATACACACCCAAATCCAAACATTGCCACTACTGATCACATTAACATTTACTGATTTAACTGATTTTAACTCAGTTTCTATCCAATTTAACAGCTACCAGCCTTTACCATGCTCTCAGTACTACTGGTCAAGATTTCAGGATTCACTATCTTGCTACAGCTACCAGCCTTTACCATGCTCTCAGTACTACTGGTCAAGATTTCAGGATTCACTATCTTGCTAATACCACGCTTAAGTCCCTAAGCAGGCCAGTAAGGCTGTCCCATAAGAACATAATTAAATCTATAAACTAAATATATATATATAGTCTCACCATTAATCTGGACCTTCAATATAAGCTGACCTGTATTTATTTATTAACAAATGGGAAAACAACATTAACACAGATACATTTCTCAAGCACTAGAGACAATAACAAAAAAAAGTGCCAGGAAAAAAAAAAAAAAAAGATTTTTTTCTGTGATCCTTATTTATTACATTTTTAATAGAAAGTCAGTGGAGGTCTTATCTGATGTTATTTGGTTTAGATTCCATGGTATTTTTTTGTATTTGACCAAATTCCCTTATCTTCTCATTGCTTGTGTTCTGCTCTGCCAGCATCCAACAAACTGATATACTTATCTTCAATTTTATAATAAAGTTCTAGCTTCCACAGGATAAAAAAAGAGAGACACTGAGGAAAGGAAAATTGCATCCAAGATACTAAACATATCAGGCATGTGTGAGTGTCAAGGAATCCAACAGTTAACCTTCTTCTTACTATAGAAACTTTAATTGTTAAAAGACATTTGACTCAAGGACTCATGACTATTTTTCTTTTATTTAAATTCTTAGTTATTCCTGTTCGTATGGTCAAATTAAGAAAACTGTAATGATCTCAGGCACTATCCAGTGATTATTTTGAAGCAAGGTTGGCGATCATTAGTTTTCTGTGATTGCAGTTAATAACCAAAAGTGAAAAGATAATTAGAAGCGACAATTCTGAGGCAGGGAATATAAACCAAGGGCTAATGAGCAAGTTATTGTGCAAGCATCCATCTCCTCTTCAGAGCTTTATTCCCCACTCTGTCATGACATTTTTCCTTTCTCTTTCTTCTTTAGGTTTCACAGTTGCAATAGCTCTTCCCTATCTCCTCACCACTCATTCTTTCCATAGCTCTACCAAGAATTACCTGAAAATCATTACAAACAGCTGTCTCCTTACTTGGCTTGTTCCTTTCTTCTGCTCATCTCTTGTACACTTGACTTACCTTAATTTGCAGTGAGCATGCTCTTTCTTGGTTTTACCCCTTCCTCAGAGGTCCCATCTTAGGCAGAGTCTCTTCCCTCTCTGTATAAGCCAAGTTCAGATTTGCAAAGCAAACAAACCTTCAATCATGCGTTTGCTTGTCTAACTTATAACCAAGGCATGTTTGCTAAGAGCTGAGGACAAAGACACAACATTTTTTGCCATTTTTTGTTATAATTAAACAAAAACAAAAGTGCAGGATTCACAACTAAAGGGCCGAAGAGATGGAAGAGGACAGAGAACAAGAATATACGTCAGGAGCCAGATTCCCAGCTGAAATAAATCAGTCTCATCAGCTAGAGTGGAGCAACACCAATTTAAAGCAACTGAGGATCTGGCCCAAGGTTAGGTTTATTTTACTTTGACAAAAAAAAACACATCAATAGAATCAGAAAACAACGAACATGGCCCTAGTACATCAAGCTGGGCTGGGTCTGAAGAAAGGAGCTAAATGGCTTATTATATAGATGTTATATTTTGACAAAATGTGACAACTACACCTTTTCATTTCCCCAGTGGCCTTCAGGAGATTGAAAATTTAGTATCCTATAGAACACTTTAAGCTTGAGAAACTTCTTATGGTTTCTTAGGAGTCCTGGAAACTGTGAATGAGATTACAATGCTTTATATTAACTTCTCTCAGCTTGTGAGAGATAAGCTAGTGGACTGATACCAAAGTCTCCTCCTTGTCACTGATCTGCAGAAGTGGTACATCTGAAACTACAAATGCTTTCCCTCCAAGTCAGAAAACGAGCCATTTGCAACAGTAACTCCACATTTTTTCACAGCCCTGCCAAGTTCCAGGCCAGAAGTGTCAGCATTGCCACGGCTTCTGATCTTGTGCAGCCATCAGTTTAAAATGTGCAATTTCCATGCACATCTATTCTGGGCTCAGTGCAATTTCAATCCCCAGGACAGCCAAGGCATGGTGAGATCAAGTCTGCTTACTCTGCTTCAAAGTCAGGTTGACTGAATAAGAAATAAAAAGAGAATAGTAAGACAGAACAAAAAAAAAACCCAACAAAAAAAAGAAAATTCTTGTAAGTTTTCCTGTCCTTCCTTTTTGCCCAACTGACAGTGTCCAGTAAAATCCATTAGAATATTTTCTTGCAGGGAGTGGATGAAAGAATAAGCTGCTATGTCAGGCCTTTTCAAAGGCTTGTATTACCTGCAGGTTATTCAGCTGCCCTCAGAGGAAAGTGTGTGTGATTTTTGGTATCTGAGCACACAGTATTAACAATATCAGATCTCCCCAAGGTTCCACAGATGGAGATCCACAGAGGAGACATTTTGTTGTGGGTCATCCGAGCAAGGGAGTTTGTGGCTCTGCTACGCACTTTTGTGCTCTCTCTGTTTCTCAGTTTCAGCTGATGAAGGGAATATTAGCACGTACCTCTTGAAAGCACCTTTTCTAGAAACCCACCTGGAGCCTGGGGTATTCTTCTCAAGTCAGAATGAAGCGTTTTGAGCAATTTACTGACTGCTCTTAAGTGATCCACAAGCATTGAAACAATGCTGACTTCCTCACATCTGCATTTCAAAGATTGGTCCTAACATATTTATATTCCTTGTCATGGTATCTCTCAAAATCATGATGTTCTGGGAAGGAGAAACATCACCAGATGCTCTTGATTGGTGCAATGAACCACCCACAATGTCTGTCCTTCCCAAGATTCTTAAAGCAGCACAAGACTGGAGAGACCTGGGCCCACTTTAGCTCCTGATTCAACAAATTTCTAAGACATTTTGTATCTTATAGTGCAACAAAATCCCCAAAGGACTATTTACCACTGCCTGCTGTTAACATCAAAAATCTTTTGGTAAACCCTCCTCCATAATTTGGGAGTTTCATACTTTGTACCTGTGGGAAAATTTAGTTCTGGGAGGTTGCTCTGTACCTTGGGGAAATTGGAGTCCTTGAATCAGTCTTTTAGGCTGAGAATTTCCTTTTTGAGGAGGTGGGAAGTGGCTGAGAAACTCATTGAACTGAAAGACCACAGGAGAAACACAACACCACGGAAGTATTAAAAGAATCCAGAGGAATTCCTGGGTCATGAGGCTACAAGGCAGTCCTGCTGTCCTCTTCAGATGAAGTGCTCTAAAGAAATAAGGTGAGCAAGCTTTTTTTATTATGTTACTTCTATGTGTGTTTACAGTATGTCTTACCTGGAACAGTAATATCTATCTGGGCTAGCACAGATCTAGGGTGCTTCTTATCTAGGGCTTGTGGACAGTTTATATTCTGCAATAGAATCTCTACCCTGCAAAAGACCAAGGTTACTCTTAAGTTTCTGCTGTGGTGGGGACAATCTTTTTCTTTTTCTCATGCTGTGTAGACATATTTAAGAGTTTGCTGTGCATCCATAGCTAAAGATGAGATCAAAGACCTATTTTTTTCTGTCCAGCACAAGAAGCTGAATTAGAAGGCCACAGACTGTTACTCCCACAGACCTTCAGTACAAAACATTTCCTTAGAGTACTGTCAGCTTGAAAGTTAAGACCCTACTACTTCAGCTAGCTTCTTGTGTGACCAGTTGGACTGAAATCAGGCCAAAATCTTTTGGAAGTTTAAGTAGCCTTTTTCATTCTCCATTTTTATATTTTCTCAAGCATCTAAAATTTTCAAGTCCAAGCAAATGATTCTATTTGAAATATTGCAAGAGATGTCCGGTTCCTCTGCGGTTTTGAAAACAGTTTTGCATCTGCAGTGCGTTCATGCAGACAAGCCTCAGAAAAGCTTCGCAGTTTGCATGTCTACCAACTTATCACAAATATATCTTTTTACACTCATATTCAGATCTTCGCGTGTGGAAACAAGAAAAATAAACTCATGGATGAAACAAAACGTGTACATACACATGCACTCATATTTACTTACATGTACCAGATATAAATCCAACATTCATCATTCAGGCAATAATGTTACAGTCATCAATCCTATCTGCTTTTCATGACATTAAAAAAAAAAGGAGTATTTGTATTCGAGCCCCTTTGCTTTCCAATTACTATCAGATCTTGGGTAATGTTACTCTGTGTGTGTGTGTATGTGGGCGTGTGCACCTGGACATACATCTATGCATATGTGCCTATATATAGATATGCACTTCTGTATTTTGCACTTCAGTCTTTTTTCTTCGGGTATTTTTTATGCTTATTTACCATTTCCCCTAGCCTGCTTTCTTTTCTTCTCAGCCCGCTAAGTACCACAGTTTCAACTGTATAAAAGGCACAATTTGATTTACAGTGTTAAGAGATTTTAAACAATATATCTAATGCCACTAGGGGCCTGAAGCAACATCCTGAAGCAACAGGCTATCTTTCCCTAGGCTTAAAAATTAAGATTCACTGGAGTATGAAGGTCAATGGGAGACTCGGGAAAGGGCAAACGGTCTGGTATGATTACACTATGTCTGAACCAAGCTGGCTTTCCCAACAAAAATGTGTCAAGTAATACAGACAACTCATAGATACGAATTTCTCCTCTGTGCTTCTGCCAGCTCTATATTTGAAGAATCCTGCCAAAGAGTTTAGTCCCAAACCTTGTGTTTTATATTAAATAACAGGATTTAATAAGAACTGTTTATATTTTCATGACATCAGAAAAATGTAGTAATAACCTATGGAAAAATTCCTCTTTCCCAAGCTCAAATTTTGACATATCCTGAAACACAGAAACTGAACCACAACTATTACTGAATGACAACCAGCAAGAAAAGGTCCATCTGCAGCTCCTCCCTGCCCTTCTCCAGGACTGTGCATCCAGCCTGTGGCCTCTTCCTTGCTGGCTTTTTTTCTCAGCACAGTTCAACAGCACACAGAGGACCGGAGGAGCCAGCAGCAGTAATTTCTGAATGTCGCCCTTGATCAGTGGACATCCTCGGCCCAAATGAAACCAGAACACCTGGAAAAGGTGACCAGAAGAGGGACCATAATGCAAAATGCTTTTAGGGTCAACAGTATGGTCCCCCACTGCTCTCTTCCATGAGACTTACCCACTCCTAGATCTTGTGTTTGTACAAAGCAGGTGTAAGCAACAACTTCAGCATTAGTCGATGCCAAGCCTATAGATATCACTGTGTGCAGTTAAATGAGAACTTCCTGGAGGCAACAGATGTATTACAAGGACACAGTAAAAGCAACCGTATGCTGCCACAGTGAAAAATCTAAGTGTCCTGGTCATCCAGAAGGTGGGAGCAATTGGGAGATAAATCAGCTGATTTAGGTTTTGGTCCAATGAGACAAAAGTAAGAGATCAACACACATGATTAAAAGCAATTAGAGGTCAGATCCATTGAACTCAAAGATGCAATGGAAGGTTTTGACTGATGAGGAGCTACAGCTTCATTTGGGACATCTGACAAACATATCGTCCCAGATGCCCATCCTACCGCTCCTTCCACAGCTATGTGAGCTATGGAGTCAATCAGCTCCTGAACTACTGAAGTTTGGCATATGCTGTTTGAAAACCAGCTGAAATTGGTGATGATTTACCATAAAATCCTGTGCTGTAAATGATGGTGTGTCTGACAAGCAGTATAGATATCTTTGCAGCAGAGGCTGAGGCTGGAGGAGCAGCCTCATCAAACATCCCATGAAAAGCCATTTTGTCAATCAAACCCTTTGTAACAGACCTACACATCAGGATTTCAGTGTAGGAAATTCACTGTTGTTGAGAGATATGACAAGGCCTCCGAACTCACACAGACTTACTTCAAAATACGACTAAGTGGGACGTAAGAGGGAGGTATCTGTTGCACTGACCCCTGTGCAGAATTTCAGTCTAATGGGTCTGTCCTCTACAAGGGAGATCTGGTCAGAGATAACACATTACCCAAAACCATCTGAACTTCCCACAGATTCTTTCTGCAAAGGAACAGAAATTAAAGTGAAACAGCAAAAATAGTTCTTTCCCACTCTCTCATTGTTTTCCCCTTCCCCGGATACATCACTATTGACTCAATTATGTAATAACAGCAACAATAGAAATAAGAGGTTGGGAAAAAAGACATATCTTATATGCTAGCAAAAAGATCAGTTCTATCATAATATTAGCCACATATGGTCCAGTGTTAGTTACCAGACCTTGAAAACTGGGAAAAAAGGCATAAATAGGAAGGTTAACACAGTTCTGGCTGAGTGGGGAAATGAGAAGGCCAAATGTACATTAGTCAAAGAAAGAAAAATAATATCTCAGAAAATGAATAAGAGATAACTATCCTCAGAATAATACTATATAAATACATTTGCTGTAGGTCACATAAAAGATTCATGGCACACACATGTACAGGTCAAATTACCTTTAAATATTAAATTTCTTTCCAGCGGGGAAGAATTTCAGATTTATGCTGTTTTCATAAAGAAAAAGGATGCACCCTATGCATTATTATTTGCTGACAAATGATAGCTTCTGGGTTTGCCTGAAAGATATAGGTTAGAAACTGTCTTTTTCATGATTAAAAAAAAAAAAAAAAAAAAGAGTGAATCATCATGAAATTTGTCTCTTCCCCAATAAGTTTTTGCTTTCTTTTGGCTCATTAAATCTATATTTTTCTATTGTGGAACTACAGAAGTTAGCATTGGAGAGCACCACTCAGGTCACTTAAAGTAACCTATTTCCCTGCTAATGCAGCATTTTTTCCCCTGCAGCACATTTTGGGCAGTCTGGCTTTAAAAGATGCAGCAACAAGGTTACACTATCCCCTGGAGACATGTTTCCACACACACCTCAATGTTCAGACATTTTCATATTAACAGGTCTAAGCAGGAATAACAGAACCACAAAAACTTATAACAAAAATAAGGTATGAACTCAAAGCTTGGCATGTAATGGCACAGAGTGGTAAATCTATCGAACAACGGGTAACAAACTATTACTACTGAATTTATGGTTCCAGTTTGGTTTTTATCAGTTGAAAATGAATGTGTTATTATCTCTTGGTTCTTTGATGGTCTCTGTGGAACGAGCTGTGACTCTTCCAGATGGATATCTATCAAAGTGTGTGACCAGCTTCGCATGGATGGCCCTGAAAACTGAACAGAACTCTTGATTACAGTCAAGCAACTCATTCATTTAAAATATATCTAAATGCCTGGTACAAGCTTATAATAAAAATATCTTCCAGGCACATTATTATATCTAACTAAAAGTGCTCTGAGTGTCTTTAATAGTATACAGATAAAGATCCATAATCAGTCTTAATTGCGCTGTGATTCTTCACCTAATGTAGGAGAAATTGGTTTTCCTTCCAGACTGGCTAAGCCTGTGGAAGAATACCCTTTGCTTTCAGCAAGGCTCAGAGTGATGCCAAAACCAGGGGGAACACCTGAAGGTGCTGCCAGGATTTAGCTCACTTTCAGGACAGAGCAGGAGCTAAGCAGCAATACCGAATTCTGGAAGATATTAACCCTTAATCTCTTTGTTTCTAATGGCATCTACTTGGAAGAAGAAGAAAAACATCCCTGCCATTATTTTCTCTACCTAGAGAATTTAAGACATTTTTCACTTTCCACATATACTCAAAGTAATTGCATGGACCTGTTCACTTTTAGAGCTCCCAGTCATAGGGCTCTGGTGGATTTAGCAACAGTGAATTCCATCATCCCCCTTCCTCCCTCCAGTAGTTTGAACTAATATTTCTGACTGCAAAGTGGCTGAGAAGGTACCTTCTGCCACCCCTGCAGTAACCTCTGGCAGAGAGGCAGTAACCTCCGGCAGCCGAGACCACCGGAGTTTGTGAGTCAGAGCCTTCAGGCTATGAACTCCCAAGCAGAGAGGCAAAGTTCAAGGCAGAACATATTGCACAGAGGAAGCTGCCTCCATGAGCTGCTCGTTGGAAAGTACAGCACATTTTGTCCTCATTCAGTCAGGGGTAAATACGGAACCAAGGCTAAGTCACTTCAAGGGACTTCTGTCACGCCTTGGCTGTTTGCATGTAAACCTTGGTCCTGCAGGAAAATCCTGTAGTCAGGTTATTGATTAATCGTCCTCACCGCCTCTCTGGCGGGGTCTAGGAGAAACCTTCTCTGTAGGCTATGTGTTATGTACCAAAAAACCTTCCTGATAAGGGATTTTATGAAGTCACTGATGTGCTGCTTGTGCAAGTTAGGTCCTATCTGTAAAGGTGGTAGTAAGATCCTGCTCTGGTTCACCGCACTCTTGATGGGCTCACTCTGCTGAAGACAGTACCAATTCAACCAGCATTATTTCCTTAGGATTATTTTCATCTATAGGATGTCCATCATTCGCAATTAAAACCCTGTTGAGACTTCTTGAATAAGACTTTTTATATTGATTTAAGTCAACAGAAAAAATAAATACAATGAAGTATACCACTTCAGCCAGGAATTGTCAGACACGGGAGCTTAAAATTCACAGCCTCCAAGTCTTCATTAGACAAATAAAACTCAGTGGGTGGAGAGACCCATGGAAGACAAATACAAAAGAGACATGTTACACACGGGTGCAAATTTGTTTTCCTTTCACTGCAAGTGAACACTCAGGGGAATACTTTTGCAGTGTAAGCCCAGTTCTAGTTTCAGTAATCCCCACAGCTTCTTCTCAGGGCAGAAAAGCCATTCTTTCCATTCATGCCATTGACTTTTTGTTGCCTCCATGCTCCATCCGCTCCTGCAGACCATCTGGCAGAAATGAACTGGCTAACCTCATTTTCCAAAGTGCACACCTCACCCCATTGCTCCAGCCACTGTCCCTCTGCCTAAGGACAGAGGCACAGGAGATTTCTTTCTCTTTTCTCTTCCTTTTGTTTTCCTAGCGTTGAGGCTTTAAGAGGGATAGCGTCGGTCTTTCTTGCCACAGTCCCTTGATCTCAGTGTGCCCTCTTCTCCCTTTCTTTCCCCCCTCCTCTCTGCCCGCCTGCTTTGTGTTTTATCTCTGCCTGTAAAGTTGTGTGATTATGGATAGAGAAGTCACCACACAAACAGGATAGAATTCACCACAATGGCTGTTTTGTTCATATACATTTCACTGTCTGTCTCCTGTCGGAGTGTGGCTATCATCTTCTACTAACAATATCCCTGGGTAAATGATAAAGTCAACTCTGGAGTAAAGCTAGACGTTTTATCAGCATGTTCAAACTATCCCCTTACAGCTCTGTACTTGCCAACTGTACATCCTTTTCCTACACAAAGACTCAATGCACATTAAAAAGGCACTTATTGAAGCTGGTGTTTGTTTGCAGAGGGGGTGTGGATCGTGCTTGCTGTGGCAGTCACCTTCCATGTTTTTTCTCTCATCACCCAGAGAAAACTGGGTGATGCAGTTATGCTCTCTGACAAGCTCTTGGCTCAAGTTTGAGGTTACTTTGCTTCTTGCCAGGTCATTCTTCTTCATTCCTTTGCTGATGCTAACTGATGGATTTCCCCTAAGCTGACGACAGAGTTGATCTAATGCCTTGCTGCAGCAGAAAAGTCACCGCAGACACAAGATAAAAGATAGGAAGCTCTGAGGTCTGTGTTGGCTGGTATCCTGAAGCCACAAGAAATTGATAACACGGAACTCTAATATATTGTCCATACGTCAAAAGGCAAGAGAATGATAAACCTCCAAAAGTCTTTTCCACTCTCAAATTTGGAAATCAGATTAATGGTATGAAAAAATCCCCTAATAAAACATGGCATCCACACCATGCCAGGCAAGGTTTAGCAGCCATCTGTATCGATAAAGTTTGACCTGTATCAAAAAGAGCTGTGAAGCAAAGGTGGTTCTTATGTTCATTTATTTCTCTCTATAACATAAACAGCAGTTAAGGTTAGTGGTTTTGGATGTGAGTGCTATACTTTGCCTGGAAATGCTCCTATTACATTTGTCTCTCTGATGTTGGGATCTGAGCAGATATCTCACAAACTAAATTCTTTTTCAAGTACAGTATCCCATTCTCTCCGTCCTTTTCCTTGTGTCCATTTAAAGTAAAGAGCCTTCGCAAAACTGTTCTGTCTTCTGAGTTTATATAGCAGTTAGTGCAATAGGACCCTAATCCTGGCCGGATGTTTAAAAGATTAGGAAGAGGAGGAGGATGCCTGTTTATACAGAAGGCTTTCTCTTGTTAGTCAAATAAAAAGAAATTTTCCTATTGGTTTAATTCTTAACCGTTTTGACCTCTTACATCAGGGTTAAATTTGGCCCTTTGTTCTATTGCAGAGTAAGACACTGTGAGAAGAGATGAGCTAACTACTTGATTTGGTTTCATAGGGGTTGATGCAAAGGTTTGCATTGCTCACAGTTTCCAGCTTCCTACATCCCAAGCTAATTCCACTTCAAGCCCAATGGGAGCTTAGCACCTGAATGAACATAGTGTCTCAGAAGTCAAATAAATAAGAAGCGAAGGATGAAAGATTGAATTTAAAGGGAATGAAAAACATTTTTCCTTGTCTGAGGATGTGAACCCTTCCAGTTTTGCCTGAACTTAATATTATTGAGCCGAAAAAGACAGCACTATAATGATTGCTTATCTCTCTCTTTTCTCTATTTCCCTTGAACAGTGGTTGGGAGTTTTCATTTCCTATGTCATTTATAATGTGCTGAGCTTTGTATTTTTGTTTTTGTTTGGCACGTGTGTCGTGAAAAAGGGCCTGTTACAGATTGCATCGCCCTTCTTCAACCCCACCAGCATTAATGATAAAGTCACCATTTCTCCTTAGACTGCAGCATGTTCTGATCAGCGCTAGATGACTTGCACAAATACATATGGACTATAAAGCTCTTTAACACCTGGTCACTGATTTGAATCCAGTCTATATCAAGCATAAGCCTAGGCAAAAAAATGTGTCTAATTTTGAAGGCATACACACAGTGAGAAACTGCTTCTAAAAACGCCCGTTTTCTGGTAATCTCAGCAGAAAGACCGAGGACTGTGTAACAATCTTGAAACCCAAGCCAACCTCTAACTCATAAAAATGGTTATGGCACATTGGCAAACATATGCGATGGATGTGCTCGACAGTACCTGTCCTATTCTGTTCATTATCTAAGAATGTCCATCTGGATTTGTAGAAATTACCACAATTTCTGTGTTTTTTCCATTCTGGTCCTAATCCAATTCCTACTCCAATTCCCATTAACGTCCTATTAACTCCTTACTGTGACAGTGACCAGAATGTTGAACTTTTCCCAAATTTGTCCCAGTGAAAACTTTTACTGCTCATTTAACTTTTTATCCCAAAGCCAAACTAGCTCTTACTTAAAATCCTGCAATCTGCACTAGTAATATTTATAAGAACCTTTTCTTCTGCATCATCTTTCCAACATGTATAACAAGTGCTGTACCGTAATTGACTGACTATCCCAGGTCATTTCTCCTGGGGACGTTAGGAAAAGTTTAGATTTAAGATTCATACTGAAGTGTTTCCATGAAAGCAACAGAAAAGGTTTCCGCAATGTTAGAGGCTGTTCTGCCTCTGCTTTGCCTAACAAGTGGCTTTAAGACTGCTAAGCAGCTGAACACATCTGGCTTCAGTCACCTAAGCTTGCAGGTCACTGGATTGCTCTTTCTGTTGTCTTTTGCCATAAGGTTTTTTCCCAACCAGATCGAAAGCTTTTAAGTAGCTGTATGTTTGTGCCAAACACTAATTGAATGAAAGGGAAAGATGTGAGCCAGATGCAACCAGCTAAATTCCCTCTTGAAGTTAATGGAGTTACTTCAAATTTAAACCAATGAATCTCTGACGAGGATCTAGCCTAGGCATTCAGTTCCAAGAAACAGTGAGGCATATTGAAAAATTGATACATCCTTGTCTGAAGTTAGAGAAGTAGAAGAAAAATCTAGGAAAAATGTGATATACAGGTCAATTAACTTTTGATTAAAGATACCTATTTCCTGTTACAAGCAACACTTTGTATTCCTCAATCCTGCAAATGAGTGGAGGGCTTTGCAGAAATTAATTTATGTGTTTTGGTGGACATACATCTCTTGAGTGTCTTTTATCTGATTTTTTATGTCAGTAGATTGACCATTCTGCATCTGCATAGCAGCTTATGAAACAATGTTTATCAGTTATCTTCCTCACTGTCAGTATGTATATGAATCTCTTCTTTAAGACACATCTCATTGGAAGGCAGCATTCAGAATCAGTGATGTCTCAGTGGTGGAAATAAGAAAATATGCAGAATTATAGTATTGGAGACGCGTCCCCAACATTATGGTTTAAGTTAAACATGTAAAGAAATAATCTTCTCCACAGTAGTTGCTATTTTCCTATGGAGTTCCCAAATTAATGGGGGAGCCTATTTGAACACATAACTTAATTTTGTCAATGAAAGTGTGAAAAGTTTGTGGATTTGAGCTGGAAGATTTCCCATGCTTAGGAAGTACTATTATTTTATGTTTCTTTTCCTATTTCAAAGCAGGTTTAACGTGAACTGAGATTTCAAAATAAACTTTTATTATGAGTCAAAACAAAACATTTCATCTGCGTAACATCAGAGTACTCATTCTCACAGTGACCTTTTAAACTTGAAAGAATTGCACAATAAATACTGACTTTTCTTTCATAAAAGTCACTTGAAATGAAAAAATAAATCTATATTTCAGTATAGACACATGATATTTCAGCATTACTGAAATACTTCACTGCACTATTTTACAAAATCAAATGTCATTGAAATGGATATTTTGCCCTAAAACAGATGATTTTGTTAAAAGCTGCATTTTGACACTCCAGAATTGTTCAACAAAAATTCTAGCTGGCTTGAAATTGGGCTTTCTCCTTTTGACAAAAGTGGAAGTCGAGGCGCTGGGTAAAAACCTGACCACCCGTGAGAGGTTTGCTGTTGAGTTCAATACGGCCCAGATTTCCCCCATGGAATTCAATGGCGTCGTGAAATGTAGAAGTACTGGCTCCACACTATTCAATGGCAGCAAGAGATTAAAGAGGAGTTACGCAGGATGGTGATAGTAGAATGTAATGTATATGGTTCAGATTTAGTACATATCACAGAATAGGCCACAGAGGTGAAAGGGGAGCTGGGCAGGAATTCCAGCTGAACTAGCTCACTTGTCCCTAATCCCTGCTATCTGATGAACTGCCCCTGGCAAGGACCACAGTAGTACAAAAATTATGCCAGTGTTCATGTGTCAAAGGTGATAGAAAGCTAAAAATCACTTTGCATCAGATGGCTGTAAAAGATTTCTAAAGTTTGTCCTGGATCAGTTTCCCCAGCCATTGAAGAAACAAAAGTAGATCTCCTCATCAGTGCGTATCGGGACTAATTCCTGTATATCATTTCTGAAAGGCTTCAGCTCAGAGATTCATTTTGTCCATCAGCTTGGCTCAGAGGTGTGTCAACAGGGGAATACGAAGAGACCGGACTTAAAAACACTGTCTGGATTGGAAAGCAATCCAGGGAATGAAGGAGGAGGGCGGGGGGAGAAACACCAAAAAACCCCACTAAGATAAATTCTTTTATGTTTACAAGAATAAACTAGATTCCTCTGGACTGACAGATGAGCATACCTGTAGGTCTACCTACAGACTTTCACAAGCACTTAAATGTAAACAAAAAGCATCAATTTGCATTTTCCTTTGTGTTGCCAAACATAATGTGTCATTTTACAGTTGCTATTAAGGAGCATTGCTATCTTAACACAATGCCTTAGAGAGTTTGTGCCCATTGTTTACTTGCTGCCCTAGCAGAACATCTCAGGCTGCTGGCATTTTTGCACTGATGCTGTCTTTACCCTGCTTAATGCCATTTTCTGGGATGCGCTTATTCCAAAAAGGTTTTTTCTAGAACTGAAAACCATCCTCCATGAAAGCGTGTCGCTCACCACTTCCTCATGCAGATTTATTTAAGTGTTGATGGTCTTGTCTCCCATACACATACTCATTCAAGTTTTAGGGTGCCCAGGCTCATAAATCTTCTTTTGACTTTAATGGAGGGTAACCTGGGCACTGTCTTGGACTCCACTTGTGCCATAATCAATATTTAAATTAGTAAATTCTTTTCTGATCTATGGCCTCCCTCTCCCTTTTCCTCCTCTCCCTCTTTTTTCATAATTCCAGGGAAAGGGAAACAAACCACAAGCATTCATTAAGCAAACAGCTGTGGACTGGAGGAGATCAGAAGTGCAGTCTGGAAACCATGTGTGCTTCTCATGTTACAATAATTAGGAAATGATGACCAATGGCAGGTATGGAAACACAACAGTCATAGGTATGCTGAATAAAAAGAATATATCCAAATCCTGCTCAGAATAACAGATCCACTCTGAAATCTACTTGATCACTGAAGAGCTGGTTTGCAGCCTAGAAAGCACCAACAGGCAGCATGTGAAACAACTCAAGTGCTGACAGAGTCCCCTCCTCTCAAAAATATGTTTATATAGAACATAATGCAAACGTCAATTAAAAAGATTGTGTTTAGCCACCACATTTTATTTTCTTCTCAACCTGTGATGTAATCTGTTCATCTGTTAGCTCTTCACTACATTAGGGACCTATGCATCATACCAGCAATGAATGTGTTCTGCTCCTTCTGAATTACCTGAACCAGGCAATTTTATAAATACACGCTGATCTGACCAACAAAGTCTTGCTGTCTCACCATGCCATGGGACAGTTTAACATGTGAACCACTTGACTGGTGTCCACAAATTAAAATCACATGTCAGCATGCAAAGCATTCAGCTGTCTTCACATTTTGAACAGAAATAACCTTCTTTATTTCACATGTTTTTTTATTCACTTGAAGCACCAAAGACTTCAACTTTTTATTTCCACAATAAATTATCTTAAACCAGCTTAAGCTATCTGGTCTGTATATCACTTAATATTCTTAAGGTGGCTTGAGCAAAAGGACTTTTGCTTTTTTGTTGCATCCATACACCGTGGACGTGTTCCAATGTTCATCAGATGGGCTGAGGGACAATCCTGAAAAACATTCTCTGTCTCAGAGCTGAAATTAGTAGCACTGCAGATACTTTGCCATTGTTATCTTGTTACAGCATTATGCTGAATTGGAGGAATATCTATTAAAAAATTCTCATTTTCCACTCGGTCATTGACCTCCCTGTTGAGAACACACACATGCACACATAAAACCAAATTATATTATTAAAATACATCTGGACTAAGAACTTGGATTAAGACTGATGACCATGTTTTCATAGGCTTCCCAGCTGACTTTGGCAACACACTACAATCACAACTAGCCGAAGCTGGCTTCACCCCAATAGTCAATGTTTTATTCCTTAAGATGATATTTTTTAACAGTGAGTGCCCCACCTCTTTACCTGTTTCCCTACTAAGAAGAACACTGAGCAAAAGCAATTTCTTTATTTTATCACTCTCTTAGTGTGGGACAATTGTCTTGATAGCGAGTGATCTCCCAAGTAGAGGGATAGGAAGAGAAAGGGGCAGATTCAGTATTTTCCCTCATCTTCAGACTCAGAAATACTTCTTTTCACGTAACCATCGTGTGTGACTGTTCTCACCAGCATAAATATTTCTAGATCACTTTAGCCATGGACCTTAATCGCTGCTACAGTGAGCACCAAGACAGACCCTGTCCTGAGAACAGGTCACTCTCTGCTCCAGGTTGGGTAAAACAACCCAGGAAAATAACTAAGAACCACAAAATAATTATGTATTAAACTAAATTAATGTATGCTGGTTTTCTTTCCCTTTTTCCTTTCTTTTTATCTTTTATTTACAGTCATCCATTCACTACAAAGAAGGTCATCCTAAAATTATAAAGATACAGTAAAACACATGCTTTGGGGGTTTAGTGTTAATCCTGTATAGTCAGTCTTTTTATAAGGAAGCCCTAAAATTAAAAAGGATTTTGACAAATCCAGAGGCCTTCCCAATGTATTTCAATAGAGCATAAACCCTGCTCTAGTGAATGAATACCCTGTTATAGTGAACAATCATTTGGCAGCATAGGTTATTTTAATGGACACATCACTTTAAACGAAGCCTTCACCATCTGTTCTGCCCTCTAATTACAGATGCAAAAAGAACATAATTCACAATTGCATCATAAAAAAGTAAGATATAAGTGATTTAAATGCATGTGTATGTTCTTTATTCAATGCAGCATGCAGCTGTTATGTTGTTTTCATGTTTCAGACACAAATCAGGACGAAAATGGCTCTCCTTTGATAGAGTGAATTCCCTTACACAGGACACTTTGTGTGTAGCAAGCAAGAACTCGCTAAGGGCAAAATCCCTACTTTTTCACATAAAAACCAACCCTGGACTCTGTAAGAGGAAGATGGAATTTATATCCCTTAGCCAGTGGATGCACAGGGCTGCGAGACAGCCTGTTCACAGCTACTCCCCTGGAGTACTGACAGCAATAGCAGTCACTGATGCTCCACAAGGCTAATCCGGAGGATATTAAAGTCCCAGAGGGGTTAATCCATTGATATCAATGGGTCAGGATACACACACATATATAGAACTTTTTTTTTCCCCTTTGGTGTTGCAGCAACATATTTCTCCCTGCATTGCCGTGCCACCTTCCTAGGTTGGCCTATTTTAATTCCCTGGGGAACACAATCTTGTCTTTGACCTGTAACCCAACGTTTCAGCCCTCTTGAAGACCTTCTACAGGGCAGGAGTCATGGCAAGGCACTTCCTCCAGCCCATTGCACTGGGCTGAGTTTCAGCCTAATAGAAGATTTCACAGTAGCTGCACAGTATATAGCTCAAAAAGAGAAATTGGAGAGTTCCTGCTGACTAGGAACTCATCTATCAGCAGCACCAAAAGGCAGGAATATGCAAGCAAATAATCCATTCTAAAACTCAAATGATGCCATAAAATGAAAGAAATGCCAATTATTCTCAAGTGAGTCAAGATAGTTAAAGTGCAACCTTTTATTGGACTAACAAATTGGTTAGAAATAAAGCATACAAGCTTTCAGGATGAAAATGTATTTTGTACAGGTGTTGGCAGTTTTTAAATTGAACTATGGTCCAATACAACTTTTTCTTAAGGATCAATATGGCTCCAGACATTTTATTCTTTCTTCTTTTTTTTTTTAGTCTTTTTGATCCAATATTTTTTCTTTAAAGATGGCCGTTATTTTTTATCTACCTAGAAAAAAATCAAGTTTCAAACGAAAAATATTTTATTTTTTCACAAGCCCATAAAATTAGGATTTTTTCTTTCTAGCTTCAACAGGAAAGGTACTTTTAGCAGAACTTTATTCTCTGTGTAGCTCTTCTTAAAAGAAAAAACCACCCCACCGCTTCTTATTCCAAGTTGGAGATGATTCTTTTCATTTTTGCTTATCTTGATACAAGAACTTAATAACATCTTGATTTAGGTACACATTTAAAGATGTATCTAACTTTAAGCACAGAGTAGTTTTGGCTGATTTCAGGAAAACTACTCTGTGCTTAAAGTTAGATGCGTATTTAAATGTGTATTGTCAATACATCACCACCTCAGCTCAGCTGACTCCAGCAGATGATTCTACCTCCCTTTCATTGCTGTGGAGAATGAACTAAAAGCCAGAAGTCAGCGGTCTTACTGGAGTAAGATTTTTATTAGACTGCAGAGACTATCGTATTAGATGAATGTGGGGGATATTTTTGTCTCACCATCTGTAAAATGGGGATACAAATGTTATCACCTTTCTTTGAAATGTCTTCAACAATGAAAATTTCAAAAATCCCACATGAAGCCTTCAAAAGTATCTTTCTATAGGTAAAGTGGATGAAAAAATGAAATTGCAAAATTTCCATTAACTATTTTTGTCTTTCCCTTTGCAGTCAGTTTATGAGGTAGTCAAAACATTTCATCATTCAAAATACCCATCATAAGTAATTAGCTTCTTTTTTTTTTTTTTTCCCAAATATTTACTGTTCCTTGTCTGTGTGCTGCAGATGTCAGCTCTGAATGAACTCTCACATGTGGCAGGTATCTGGCCGCAGTGAAGGACAGGACACTCTCAGCTACCCTACACAAGGCATTTGACCATTCTCCATATGTCATGGTATTACAACCAGTATAGTCAATTCTGTTTGATAGCTGAGCATATAATATGAAGTAAAAGAAAATTGGTTAGGTATGTTGGACCTCAGACAGTTAAGACTTAAATGTAAGTCAGAGAACCTCAAAATCAATAAGAGTTTTTACAGGGCAACAATTCAGGAAAAGAGTTCACAGTGCCAAGACAGCTGTGTACTGGTAAGAATCTTAGCTGCTTCTTTGGAACAAAACATATACTGGAAATAATGTAATCAAGCAACATCTTAAAATGAAAAATTACAGTAAGGCATCCTTAAAATAACAGGAGGCTTTGCCAGCAGTTCCAGGCTTGGTATTGGTAGTGTGCAAGATGCCGCATTTCTTCTGAGTAGGCTATTACTGTCAATTCCCAAGAAAAAGAATATTGACCAGCATTGGACTTTCCCAGTGTCATAATGTTCAGCCAAAACAAACAGTTCAGATCAGTCATTGTTTGTCTCATTTCCAAGACAGTTTTCCAGCGTATGCTAATTTGTTTAGAGAAAAGAATTGCATGGAGGAGGATGCCTATTTAAGCTTAGTGTAAATTATTTTCCCCAGGCAAATAGAAGGAAAATCTTGATAGCAGAAACTTGCAACATTTTAAATAGCTACTATAGAAAGATTGGCTCTGGAAGAAGAATCAAAAGGCTATTTTTTGGACTGAAATGAGCTAGTTTTGACCTGGGTTTGGGATCAGAGCAGGGGGTAGGAGAAAGGAGACACATCTTCATGTTCTTCAGTCTGCTTGTTCATTCTTGGGGGAATCTGTCACACCCCTGGGGATGCTCTGATCCCAGCCAGCTGGAACAGCCTTCCGACAAGTCCTGCCAGCCCCAACTGTGAGAATGTCCTGAGCCTTTTTCAGCCATGCTCTCAGCCCTCCACTTTTCACAGGGCAAGGAAAACGTGGCACAGACCCAGCTCTGCTAGTTTTATACAGCACAAAGACACCTCTGTGAGAGAGGACTCTTGTTTTGGCTGCTTGGGACCATTTTACTCTGCTGGAAGGAGGGCTCTGCCCAAGTTCTTCAATTTTGCTACCAACCATTTCTTAAACTGTCGAAAAAAACTACAATAATAGTACTTGGAGAGCTGGGAGAGAAGACGGGCAGAGCAAAGTAAACCCTTCTTTCCTTGCTATGATTTAGAGCCGAGGATCTCTCTGCACATTAGGCTGCACATCCCCACAGGGCTTGGAGAGACGAGTTAGGTGAGGATGAAAGTAAGATCATATCACCAACCTTCTCTACACGCTCCTGTGCAGATCAGATAATCCAGCCATGCTAAACGATGGCCGTGTCCAAGGGGCTGACTCCAGTTCAGTCTGTATGGGGGAACTGTGCACCCAGTGACGCAGGGATGCCTGCACCACCACCCAAAAAATCCAGAGATGGGTGAGGTGCACTAAGGCCCCTAAACCTCCCAGACATAATCTTTACAGTGCTCTACTTCCAGCACCTATTTGTCCCTCAGCCCCATGAAAGACCCAAACTCTTTTCATACCTGGGACATGCATTTAAGATGATGAGGGGGCTGGAGCATCTCTCTTATGAGGAAAGGCTGAGAGACTTTGGGCTCTTTAGCCTGGAGGAGAGAAGACTGAGAGGGGACCTTATCAACACTTATAAATATCTAAAGGGTGGGTGACAAGAGGCTGGGGCCAGGCTCTTTTCAGTGGTACCCAGTGACAGGACAAGGGGCAATGGGCACAAACTGCAGCACAGGAAGTTCTGCCTCAACATGAGGAAAAACTTCTTTCCATTAAGGGTGACAGAGCACTGGAACAGGCTGCCCAGGGAGGTTGTGGAGTCTCCTTCTCGGGAGATATTCAAAGCCCACCTGGATACAGTCCTGTGTAACCTGCTGTAGGTGAACCTGCTTTGGCAGGGTGGTTGGAGTAGATGATCTTGAGGTCCCTTCCAACCCCTACTGTTCTGTCATTCTGTGATTTACATACACTGTGATGTGTCTGTGTACGTTATAAGACCTGTCGTATAATTTTAGTGTCTCTCCTTTCACTGAGGTCGTGGGAGTATGGGCAGTTTGGAAAAAAAAAAATTAAATGCTGAGTATAAGGAGATGGAGTCAGATTTTTAAAGATACTTACTCACGTAAAGATACAGATAGATGCCAGCTGTTTTTCTAAGCTGCTTTAGCCCCTAATTTCAGCTGACTTCAAACAGCTTTGAAAATCAGACTTTAGTAGCCTGAGTTGATTTTGCTGACTCGGAAATAAACCTCAATTGATTTCTGGAAGTGTGAGTGAGCAAAGAGCACCCTCAGCAGCCTTTGACTTCAGATGATGCTCAGTGCCCCAGAAATTAGGTCACTCGGTGCTCAGGAGGATCACTGAATAATGCAGGCACAGAAAGAAGTGGCTAGTGTTTGCTTGGGGGACTTGGGAAAGCAAGAAGTTAGTCCCTGGCCAAATTGGCCAGGACTGTTCCCAGGGTACAAGTTCTGCCCCATCGCAGTCAATTGGACTTTGTCATTGACTCCCTGGAGTTAGTAATTTTGCCCAGGACTCTTTTTGCTGCCAAACAGCCGTCAAATCCACCTGACAATTTTTTTTCTTTCTATTGAAATGCATAACATAGTGATGGGGTAGAGACTTACACCATTTGCAGAGGACAATGCTGAGGCAAAAAAGCCTTTTTTTCCGCCTAACCCTAATACCTCACAGAACTGAATTTATTTTCCAAATACATGATTTTTTGTCTTCTGTTAGTTGCCAAGACCTAAGGGCTGATAGGACTCGTAACAGCCTGAGAGAACTTGCCTGTCTTATTTTCTTAGATTTGCCAACAACTTATCAAATAGACATGAACTACACTCTTTAGGCACACAAGGCAGCCTTTCAAGTCAGTCCAAGATCACAGGTCAACAAGAAGCCAAGAAACAAACTCAACTAAGCTACAAGGCCTGAAAAACTAACAATATTGTTAACTTGGTAAATGGAAGTAATCATTGTCAGGCAGGACCTTTTCTGTAAGGCTTTCCTCTACATACCTCTGTACAAAAAACAGCTACAGGTGCTCCTGTGGTTTTGACTCTTATGCACAGGGGAGATACCTAGTTCAGCTCTAAACAGTCTAACTTAAATACCAAAAGCAATCTAGCCAAAGCAGCATAGATCATAGGCTGGATTATTTTGTTTCTCCACAGCCCTCATGTCCCAGGTCTAACATTTGTTTTTCTTACAAGTATAGAATTCCCCTTAATACATTTTTAATTAGCTTATTCATCCTCTGTGGTGTCGTTACCACAAGTCCACCACACAGAAGGAAAGAGAAGGGTCAAGCTGAACAAATACGAATGACTCGGGATGTTCTACTCATCATTGAATGAGTCACTGTATAGGACAACATGGACACATCCAAAAGGGCATTCTCCAGCTAGTGAGCATAGCGCCAGACAGAGTATTTTCTGAACACTTGAATTTGGCTATGGCTCACCAAGTTCAGATGTGAACAGAGGTCTCATCATTCCTAAATTCCCTTCTTTGCTGTCTGCATTGGTAAAGATGCTACTCTTTCAATTCTGTCTCCAATTCATATTTTGCTTCTATCTACTTTTCCAGGTGCAATGCTCATGGTTCTGGTTAAAAGATATTGAAGGAACTAATGAATGACCATTTTGCAAGGCAATTGCTTGCCAACACATTTTGGTAATCTTTTCTCCAGGAAATTGCCCCAGAAAATTCAAAGTTTCTTCCTGGTTTAGATCTTGTGGGAGCATTTAACTTTTTAAAGAGATGTTAGGTTTTTAATTCATAGAATTTTCTACATTTTTTAGCTTTTTTCCAAGCTTTTCAGGCCATTTCCAGCTTTCCCACGAGAAAGAAAAGAAAGCCACCATAACAAAGCAGGAGAAAATCACAGCCCACCTCGTTGCTGGGGAAGAGATAGCAGGGCTTGCGTTTCATCTCTCCTCCCTTTGCCCTCTACTACCTCTAGCTTGTCCCACCCCCATGAGAAGGAAGATGGTTCTAGCTGCTTGAGGCAATAAAGTAAGGCCTGGGAGGAAATGTTGTCTTTTGGAAAAACGCAAAATTGTGTGACTGCATTAAAGTCAACACTATTTATCTTCACCTCTTGTCCTACGGGACGACAAAGGGACACAACTGTTAGACCCAACCCCTCTGTGCAGCTGCAATGCAAAGAGGGCAGGGACTGGTACTTTCAAGTGTCAGACCTTTTGTGCCCAACTACTAGTTTATGAGGCTGATGTCAAGCATCTCACTCAATGAAGCCTTTGTCCTAGGTGTATAGGGCAGGACAGTGGAAAAACTACCCTGTCTTATATCCCAGGCTCATCTATCTTCAGCTCACCCGGTAGCTCCATTTTTTTTTTTTTAGGCTACCCGTTGCATTGCTAGTAAGGATTCCCCCCTCCCGGGTTAATGTACTGGAAAATTGCTCTGCATGTTTATGTGGGGGTCCCTTCCAACTGAAAGAGAAAAGGAAAGAGGAAAAAAGACTATTTGGAAAGAAGAATATTTTTCCCACTGAACTCACAGGGCAGACCCCAGCTTGTGGGTTCTGACCCTGATTAAGAGAATTTCAATGACCTGCTAGGAGGTTTATTGTGAAGTCTGGCAGAATGCACTTCCGAATGAAATTTTTTATTATTTATAATCACAAAGGTGGATTTGAACGGTCTACATTCCTCTCCTCCACCAGCCTACTCACTCCGAGACCCCAACTTTAAACCACCCCAAATCACCTAGATGCAGTTTTCTTCAGTTCTCCTCCAGCTCCTGGACCTTAGCCATGTTCTCTGTTTTGAACCAGTCCCCTTTTTTTTTTCTTTTATACATTTAAAACTGGATTGCACAATACAAATTTAGCTGTTGTTGACTTTGGACCCAAGGACAGGGCAACACAAGAGATAGCATGCTATGAGATAACTTGTAGTTGCTGCTGGACAAAAATAGCCAAAATACACGCCTACAAACAAAAAGTTTCCAACGTTGAGGCTGTTTTTAGCTGAAATAAAACTTTACGTGGTCTCTGGGGTTTGAGCTGAGACTAACTTTGGACAGAAATTAAATACCACAAATGTCACAAACAGTGTCCATAAACAAGCTAAAAATCAACAGTCCTATCTTCCCAGGTCCAGAAGAGTAGCTACTTGCTGTATGTTCACAGATACTCATAGTCATGGACTGAACATCATAAGTGACTGGAGTAAAGTCAGGTACCAAAAGGAATGAATTGAAAATGTTCAATGGGTAATGTTAATGCTCAGGTGCTATTTTACTGCCGTTAAATGGGGTAGTAATTTCTGTCTTTTGTTGATGAGGTAAACGTGAAAACAAAATCTTTAATCTAAGTCTGTCTCCTCAAAGCTTCTGGTACTGGGAAAAATATCCACAGCTGTTTATTCATCCTTCTTTCAGCAACCCCATGTCCTGTTACCGAAAAACCAAACTCCTTCTAGTTAGTAGGAAAAAAGAAAGGAAATTTTTATAAGTAAAAGATCTTTAAAACACCTTTCTCTGGTTCCATATAGTTGGAAGAAGATCTTTCCAGTTCTGGGATTATAGTTCATAAAGCAATGTCATTTCTAGTTATTGCTACTTAAAATTAATTTCAAATACGGCTGTGAGGGGATATTAACTCCTCCAGTGTATGGTAAGGAATTTCCATACATGGAGTTTTCTGGTATAGCCAGTAGTCACAAAATCCACCACAGAAGTTAAAGTGAGGTCCTACCCTTTTCGCAAGCTTCTGGTTACATCTTGGCATTAGGTCTTTCATTACTAAATATAGATGCAGGCAGGGACCACGCATTTGCTCCAGATGTTTACAACTGATGGTGTGCTCAGACCAGGGGGTGGACTGAGCCTCACCTCCCAGAGCAAGGGTTTCCACCCTTTCTATTCTCCTTTCTAGGAGTCAAGTGACGTCAAACACCTCGTGACCTCAAATCCTGGCCAAATGGTTGGCATGATTGACCTGTTTATTTGGGTAGAGCATAAAAGAATTTCGGCAAAACTGACAAACCAGGCTCAGATAAGGGGAAACCTTCAAGTCAAACACAAACGTTAATATGAACACCCCTAATCTCCCAGTTTGTCCCCTTCTGTAGGCAAAGGTCAGGAACATTTGGTCCCCACAGACCCTTAACAAGCAGATGTTACTGTAACATGCCCAGGGAATCAAGCATAAATACGACCCCTGACCCCAGTTGTCAGCTGATCCGCTGAGACTCTTAGAAATATACTCTTAACTTTTATAAATTCCCACTTTTTCCCACCGTCCCTCTCCATTCTTTCCCTCCCCTCTCCCTTGTGTCTCCCAGACCCGTAGCTGCTGAGCGGCGCTTGCACAGTTGCTCGCGGCCTGACCCCTCTCTTCACCCAGGTCAAAGGCCTGAGACCCAGGGCAGGGTTCTTTTCTTGCTAAAGGCCAGCTGATGAATCATTCCCAACTTGAAGGGAACAGAGGAGAGGGGAGGAGTTTGTCTCTCAAAAGGCCCTCAAACAACTGTGGCCTATATATCAGCATTTACACTATTCTGACACTCTCAAAAATTCACTTTCCTTTCTGGGAACAGCAACAAAAAGTGAAGGGGGAAGGGATGGAGGGGCTGAGAGGCACTCCACAGACAGCCCCAGTCCTGATGGCATCAAAGGGGGATCTCCCTTTGTTTGAAGGGAGATGCTAACGTGAGCATCGTTCGTTTAAAAAAAATGCTCCTCTTGAATGGGAAAGAGAGGGAGGAAGGAAAAGGGGGTTTCCAAGGAAAGTCTGGACAAGCTGAACCAGGCAACTACAGACCAGGTCCTGTCGGAGAAGGCAGCTTTGTCCCCTTCAGGGAGCTGTCAGTGTTTCTCAGCACTCACTCTTCTCCTCCTTCTGCTCAGACCCATGTGGTGTTCGATTTTTCGCTTGTAACATCTTACCTCTCCTTCTGCCACATGATCCACTGCAGACCTGCAGAGTTCATCTGCACGAATATGTTTCGGTTCTGGACTGTGTCACACCGTCTACTGAGGAGGGACTGTCTCGTTCTAAATGAGCTGCAGGAATCAAGAAAACCAAACCCAGACACCTTCCAGCTCCGCCAAGACGTTGCTTTGGCTTTCCAGCCTATCCACCTCGGCATGTGTGACTCAGGCCGGCGAGCATCTGGAGACCGCAGGCAGAGGGATGCGTAACGCTCGCTAGACTTTGTTTATTTTTGTTTGATTCCCTTCACCTTTATAAAATCACAAAGACATTTTTGGCATCACACCAGGCTCTGATTTGAAGTGGGGATTTCCCTGTGTGGTTCGCATTCTGTCTCCGGACACTGTTAAACAATAACTGCAGGGGATGACTTTTACCCCTGACTAGCATGAATGCTTGGGCAGACGTGGCTGTGGGCTGCATCAAAACATGTGTTTTCACTGCACCTCCACAGTGGCTGACTTCTCAGCTGGCCTTTTACTTACTCCCACCCAATAATTTGATTCTAACACATAGAATAACATGGGTCTTCCTTTATTAGCACCAAAAAGATTAAAACTCTTAGTTTCCCTTCTTTAAAACCAGGTCCTGGTCCAAAGAAAGGGAAGGAGAGGTTCTCGCTGCTCCCAGTGCAGTCTGGGATTTTGCTCAGCCTCATTTTCTATTTCTCTTTATCTTGAATAGATGCCACTATTTTGTCCACATCTGTTGTTTTTTTCAAGCATTTTATTGTGCAAGGTGATCACTTTAGTAGGTGATAAATGTTAAAATATCACATAGAGCATTACCCAGATCTCTTTCCCAAGAATTTTAGCTGGGCCTACATGTGTCAATAACAAGTTTCAAATATTCTCCACCACACGTTTGATTGTCATCTGACTGAGTTATGGATGTAGCACCATCTCGGATGTTACTTTACTTTCTGAAGTAAAATCCTGTATTTGTTTTTGTTCTCTTTGTTCAGGTGGATACCATTACAGTTTCCCATTCTTCAGGGTAGAATCTGTCTTTTAACCCACTCCTTGAACTCGTTTTACTGGTTTGCCAGGTATCAATGTTAATATGGGCCTTGATTACAATAAGCCATCAGCTATTATGTACCTGTCACATCCATTTTAAGACAGCAGAACAAGACTTCTTGCTCATGTTGCAGAGGGTTTCCCTATTGGGTTTTATTTTTATTGATTTACGTGTGTATTAGCGTAGGAGGTTCAAGAAGGGATGTGGCCTGGATGCCTTGAACACAGAAAGAAGCTTAAAATTTAGAAATGCACACTGGAGTGGCTGGGTGATGTATTCTGTAACACACAGTCTTGATTTAAAAGTCTATCTAGTGTGGACAAGTAAGAAACATGGGTTTGTTCACACAAAGACATTGCATCCTGGTTCCAGAAAAGTCAGTGAGAATTTTGCCATTAACTTTAAATGGAACTAAGGCTTCACCTCAAAGGTTTTAATCAAAAAGTGTGAGCTAGCATGTTCAAACAATGCCTTCAAATCCTAGTCAAGACAAAGTCTAAGACTCTGAGAGGAAAGAAGGACTTTATTCAAAAGCTTTTCATCCAGTCTCCTGGTTACCAGAGAGATGGCTGCAAGCTCCAGTTCTGTCCTCCTGAGCTGCTGGCCGTGCACAGGTTTTTCCCTCAGCAATACCACTTCTTTTAGTTTATCCTGTAGTGGCCTTGCAAGAAAAGAGTATATCTGAATGAAGCAGAAGCTCGGTTACTCCCGTTATTTGTCCTTGAGACATAACAAAGCTCTTTTCTGCATCTTCCAACGTGGGCAAAATTCAGCTATGTATTTCTTCTATCTACTACAAAGATTACACTTACTGTGGGTACCTCCAAAATTACACTTACCTTCAACTGGTCCCTCTTGATGTGCAAGCCCTGATAGTTATCCCAGAGATGACCGTATTTTGTCCAGATTGATGACTGTGCTTATATGTAAACCATCTAATAAGGATCCGATCATCATGTACCAGATCAACAAATTCTTTATCCTTCAAATCTTCACTCTTCATCATAAATAGAGAAATAAAACAAGTATTTAGGGGAATACAGTGAGCAGACTAGGGGGAAACTGGGTCTCAGCACAGTCAAAAATAATTTGTATGCATAAACAACAGAAGGAGAATGGAAATCTAAGAGTTCAGTGTACTGAAGATTATTTTCTGGTAGTCTGACTTTGAAATCTTAGTAGAAATGAGTTTTCCCAAGTCTCATTAGCCCTCCAGGGGCATTTTATGACTTTATAAAATTCTTCAGATGATCCAGTAGAATTTGCTTTCCTGGGACTGATTTAGCCTGTGCTGGGTCCAGCCCATGATGTAATGTAGAAATCATGCATACAGCCATAATGAAGAGAGAATCCACAAAAGTACCCACAACATTTCCGTACACATAACTCACAATTTAGACCAAGGCAGGAAATGTTTTTCCCATCCCATGCGTAAATCTGACTTTCAAAAAAATGTTCCTATCTCAAACCAAGATGAAAAGACTAAATAGCCAATATTTTTAGACACCAAAATTCCACACATGCACCAAGGAAGAGAGGATTTAGATTGCTTGAAGCATTTTCCTTCCAAATGGTTTAATTTCTTCTCTAGCTCTGTATTTTCTTTCACGTGAGTTTCCCTTAACATAACTTACATTGCAAACAAAATAACAAATCTTTGTCCAGGCAATAGAAGAATTTTTAAAAAGTGTTGAAGTGGAAACTGAAGGTTACCAGTTTCATCAACCCATTTCTTTGCACAATTTGGCATCTCAGGGAAAGGGCACTGTTCAATGGAAGATTTGCTGACAAACCTCCGATTGCCTCTGCTGCAGTTACATTGCTTAGGTTCAGAAGTACTTCTAAGTACTTTTGGTGGTATATGGACATCTCTTTTTAGGAAAGTCACTGAAGAACTGGTACATTTGTCCTAAGTGACTCCCTGTATCATGACACAAGGCAACATGACGCTAAGTTTTGGGGGAAATGTCATTTGTGAATACTGTCTGATTCTACAGATCTGCTCCGTCAGAAAAAGGTGGTGTAAGAACTTTAAGAATTATCCCTGAGTCAGTGGATGGAGCTCTACAGATCCTCTACATGTAATGATTTAAACCAGCTGAGATTCAGGTTCTGTGGACTGTCCCCACGTCACAAGTCAGTCTTTGGAAATCAGAATCCTCCCATCAGTATAGTTTCTTACCATAGCACAGTTTCAAACTTGTTCCTGCTTTTTTAGAGTTACTTTTTGCAACATACCCGAGGTCTGATTTATTTATTTTGCCCAAATATTATGCCTTACCCACTTTTATTAACTGACAGACCATTAAATCATATTGAACAAAGTTGTTAAGGAACTACAAACATCTTTTTCCTACGGATTAAAAAACACTTATGGGAAAATAAAAGCTGCCTGTATTTCAAGTTTCCAAGTTTTTGCAGACTTCTGGAGTTTTCTTGCATCTACATTTACTTACCCTTTTTCAGATTTTTTGTACCATGCTACACAAATAGCAGGGGTCAACGTTGAGGGCAGAAGCCTAACAGGTAAAAGGCTGAATAACTTGAAAGTAAGAAATTGCAGTTTTCAAGGAAGAAGCTTAACAGGTTTGGGACTTCTCAAACACTCATAAGCTGTTGTTCCCTACTTACTTTGTCAGGTCAGTGCTGACATTACATTTTTGATGGTCACACATTTTTTCTTTCATTGGCTTCCTACACTGTCTATCTAATTTTGTCCTTGCCCTTGTAAAATTTATCTTTTTACTTAGGCATATCACTCTTTTCTTCCTCGGTTGTTTGTCCTTCTTTTGGGGTTTTGTTTTTTTGTTGGGTTTTTTCCCCCTGTTAGCCTTTGCCTTGTATATACGTGTGAAAGCTAAAAGTGTACTTGGGGCTGTGTAGTGTCTAGCATACTGGTGCCCCTGATCACCTGTACTGGGAGAAGCTACAATAATACAGAGCATACTGACTTATAAATCTGTTTGTGTCCCTGAAAAATATCTTCCCTTAGCTTCATAATTTAGACAGGTTTTGAAGCTGATTCCAATAGAAAAAATAAAGCAAGTTTTTCCCCATTTTGGGTATGTTAACTATGAGAAAATGCTATCACTTTCTATCTGAGCAAGGAGCCGTTTTGTCCTCTGTATGGCTCTGTCTTTGTTGTATTTCTTTTCATTTTTTAATAAAATAGAAAAAAGATTAATTCCAGCTATGAAGAATAGGGAGAGTTCTGAATTATTTCTATAACTGTTATAGATCCTGCAGCTGACCTAGTTATTTGTTTGGAGTTGTTTTACTTGATGGCATGAATTTGAGACAATTGCACGAAAAATTGCACAGATAAAGTTAAGGTAATAGGAGCAAAAATACAGAAAGTTTCCCAAATGGGCATCAAAAAGCTGGGAAAAAGCTGGTTCCACCTATATCAGCAGGATTGGGGTAGATTTTTTGTCTTCCAGGACCAGGACGATTGTCAAGGAGACATTTATCTGTTAAAGTCCTTTGCCCAGGAAGGAAGGAGTTGTGAAGCAGTAGTGGCTGAAGACAGATAGATACTGAGGTAAGGTTGTTTGCTCTTGGTTCCAAGACATCCAAGGAAAATTTCCTTGTGCAGGCCTCCCTTTTTCATTTTGTTTTTCCCTATGACATGCTCATTGCCTAAAAATCATATTTAGACTCCTACAACAGATTGAGACTGGCCATCGCTACCAGAACCACAGTAAGCAATGGTCCTCAAAGCTAATGACCAAGTCCAAAAGCTCCTACATGAGGTCCAGAGCTTATTCCCAGGAAGAAACTACCAAGAGACTATAGGGAGACATGAGTCTGAGCACACCCTGTACTTGACCCCTGGAAAACTGTCAAGGAACGTCAAAGATGAAGTATCCCAAGCATCTAGCAAGCACAGTCACTGAAGCCCCAGCTCACTTGCAGTGAATGTCCACAGGAATTTCTCTCCTGGCTTTGCTAAAAAGCTAGTTCTGACCCTGTAACAGGAGTGGTGGGACCCCTCGGTCTGAAAGTGGCTGAGTTGCTTTATGTTGGACATGATGAGGGCTCGTGGATTGCAGGGATTGCCATCCAGTCCTAGGCTGAAGCTCAACTTGCCATCTGGGTGATTTTACAGCACTTGAGAAAGGTCACTTTCTTTTTTCCTTCCTTCTTTTTTTTTTCTTTTTTTTTTGTTCCAGTTAATTGCTAAAGTTTTCTTTATACAGTGGCTGGAAAGCAAACATTCACAGAATAAGAACATTTTCTTGTGCCACAGAACAATGTTACCACAGAGGAACAACAGCTCAAACTGAGCTTCTCCATGTTCAGGATATGTACCTTGACCATAGGCCATTCATCACGCATGGCAGCTACTGCTAGTGGTTAGACCACAGACATCCGATTGCTCAGAATGAGCTCCATGACATTCTCTGGTTAAGTCAGTGCACATGGCAAAATGCATCACATACTTATGGTTAAACTGTGAATGCAACTCTCAAAAAGTACTTTCTGCAGGACTTCTTGGTGCTATCTCCTGCAGTCAGCTACTAACTTGTATTTTAAGCATGTGAACATGGTTGTTACCAGCATCTTTTTTCCTAGTCTTACAGAAGTAGAAATGTAAGTACTTGGAACACATAGGGGAGTAAGCTCAGCCCTGATGGAAATGTAAGGGCTGGAGAGCTGTGATCATGTTACAGGACAGACAGGACACGTTGTTTTGACTGATCCCAGAGTGGAAGGACCACATTTAAACTACTTTTGCCCTACCCATAAATTCAAAGCTAACCATTGCAAACACTAGGAGCATCTTTCAAGCCTATAAGAAACACTTCCACTACAGTGAAGACAGATGAGCAAAGAGCTGTGTTTTTATGGACCCTACAACAAATACTTCTGTGGCCGTGGGGTATTTTTCAAATGGGAAGGTGTGTGCAGAGAAGGCAGTGAACTCACTTCTGAGCCACAGATATCCCTTTGCATTGGCTGCAGGTTTTTTATGAATAATAAACCCTCTTACAATGGGGAAACCCTCATCACAATATCTCTGTATGAAATGAGCTCAAGACATGCTTTGTGTTCCAAGAAATCTGGTCCACAGGCAAAGAGTGGACTAAAATTCAAATTTTCAGTGTAACTCCAGTTTGGTGAGAGTCAGTTTGTACAATTATAATAAAAAACCCCACAATGGTACCAATATCCCCAGCACCCTTTCAGGAAATCAAACAGAGATCCTAAGATTAACCAAGACTACATGGAGCAAAAAAAAAAGGAGAGGGCGCAGGACAGGGCGAGAAATTTGAACACCTTGTGTTTCACATTCAGTTGATCTGAAAGACCTGGCTTAGCTCTGGTGAAGGGAACTATGTTGCACCAGACAAGAATTTGGCCAAGAAGGTGGGGGGTTTTTTAATTCCTTAAATGGCTAAAACTATCCCATATGCTGCAAAGAGTCAAGAGAATCCATATTCACGTATGTTCAATTTCACCCCAGTATAAATATTCATTGCACTGTCTTTTTTCTGTTAAGTGAAATTTCAGGTACATGAAATTACCTTTGCCTCACAAAATTCCCTTACTTTCACAACACTAATTATAAGTAATAACTTGCACGGTTCCTTTAAGAATAAGAACATTATCAGCCAACCCACCTAAGGGAATAAATATGCATCTCACTTTGATGAAATTTGCACACAATACAGGTCAGGTAGTTAATGAAGCCATAAACCATAATATGTCTGAGGCACTAAACATCACCTTATTCATTTGGCCTTGGTGTTTAAGAGCAAGAGATGTTTATTGCCATGAGACACCCTCCTTGCCTTTAGGATCACCATTCATAGCTAGCTCTTTGTAAATAAACATATAACCTTTGCAATGGTAATTTAAGACTGTGCAGTAAAGAAGATGCAGTGAGTGCATGGAGAGTGGAAGAGAAGATAAAAAACCTCATGAATAAAGTCGAAGGCTGCAGGCTAAGGTGTTTATTAAGTCCCAAGCTGTTTTTTTCTCCACTTTTCCTCTCTGCTGAAATAAAAACAATGATTGCTATGATGCTCTAAAATTAGAGCACATTTGTCGTTTTTAAAAGCAGCTAACAACTGAACTTCAACGGTGCAACAGCATAATAGGTGTAGAAAATAGACCTGCCCCAGGCCTAGCCTCTCCTGTTGTGTAATCAGCCAGTGAGAAAGCAGGAGATCGGCCCAGATAATGTCAGTTTTCCACTCTAGGGTGGTGAAGGTATAAAAGGTATACATTAAAATGCATCAACAAAATGCTGCAGTCCAGCAGGCTGACTTCCCGGGACAGAGCACCATGCAGAGCTGGTTAACTTTCTAGCCACGATGCTGTGTCTTTAGTATGTGTCACAAACAAAATCCCTACATTAAAATGAATAAAACCTTGAATCATAAAAAGAAGACTTTACATTTCAGCCCCAGGATCTCAAAGCGTTTTGCAAGGAGGCATGAATTAAAGCTTCCAGTGCCCTGAAAGGTAGTGAAAGAGGATAACTCTGTATGTTTTATGGCTAGGAAACTGATACACGGGGCCCTGACCAAAGTCACACAGCAAGTATGAGACAGATAATAGATCTCCCGATTTCTGCCCCTGGGTTTATTCCTCACTGCTCGTGCTCTGAAAAAAAGATGTAATAACTTTCTTAAAAATTATCATAATTTTCAGTAATTACTCTCTACTGTTTCTGCAACAGAAAAGGTAATGGTCTCCGTGCTTAGATGCCAGAGATGTTCGACAAACACTGCAAATCATCAGTTTTACCTGTGACCACCAAATCATGACGAAATCACATGCCTTCCAGGTCTTACTAAACAATCTGCAAAGAACAAGGCTGATCTTTTAACTCCACAAACAACACAAACGAATCCTGACCCCACCATTGTACTGCCTGAAACAGTGCATGCAAACACACAGATAGATACGCACGGTTTGTGACTCTTAATTGCTCATTACTATCTGGGATGGAAGGAATGTTTGATCTTTGGAGGTGTTCAGCGGTATGATGGTGCAAATTCTTCGGTGCAATCAGCTTGTTTAATCACAAGGGGTTTTAAGGTGACTTTATTTTCCCCAATTACTATTTTTGTTACGAGTTCTCTTCTCGTGACAGCTTTGAGAAACCTCAAGGCTGTTCTATCTGTCTGTGCTTAGCCTAGGACCCTAAGCTGCTTTAAAAATCAGCGGATGGCAAGTACCAGGAATAGGCTGTCACACTCTTCCTCTTCATCTAGCTACAGTGGTACGCCCGATGAGGTCTATCATCATCAGTTTTACAACAGCACATGAATCAGAGATTGCCGTACCACAGGACAAGTGGTTTGTCGAGAAAAATCAATAACTACTTTGCATTGGTATCACAGAGTAAACAGTTGAGATATTCTGGTGAATATGTGCTACTCTTGTCCATTTCAAATATTCACGTGGTTTGCAGTCGTACGTCCAGAGAACTTCTACACCCCATTGCATCCACAGCAGCCAGTGTATGTAGGTTAGAGTACGAACTTGCTCTGCTCTGACTGGCTGCTAACAAGGAAGGTGGGTAGATCCAATAATAAATACACTATAACGACATAATAAAAGTTTGGGAAATTGCAGGAGTCATGTTTCTCATTCAGAAGCAAACTTAAAATAAACTTGAAAGCCTGCAAACATCACAATTTTTGTCTGATGAAAAAGTCCCGACTGAACAGCTCAGTGAAATGACTTTGCAAGAGTATATGAAAGACATACCACAGGCAAATTGAGATACAAAGTTTGGGTTTTTGATCCCAGAGAGAGAGAATAATGTGTCCCTCCATTTATCCATGAACTCTGCAGCTGGCAGGGGCTGCGTTCTGTTAGTAATTACTGTGAACAGATGAGGGAAGATTTTTTCTTTTCCCCTTTTATTTTGACCTGCAGTTAAAGAAAATTTGCTTGTTTTATTTTAGGTTCAAAAATGATGAGGCAGCATCAACCTGCATTTCACCCCAGAGCTGTTGATTTTCCCCCGTCTTCTCCCCCTCCCTTCCTTTCTTCCTCCCCCCACCCCCCAGCATCTTAATTTATTTCAGACTATGAGTGTGCAGATTCCCAATTTAGTGAGAACAGTTTGCTGCCAAGGCCCTTCAGGGGCTTTCTCTGCAGTTTATTTTCTTAACTACAAGCTTCAGGTTGTTTTGTGTGTGCGAGTGGTGGGGAAGGAAGGAGGGGACTGCATTCCTTCCTCCAAATTTACAACATGAAAAGTTCAGATTCACTTTTAGCCAAGTAAGTTTTGTCCTTCCTTGTCCTGCTCTGTATTTTGTTGCTGCCTTCCTTCAGCAAACACGCAGCTGGCAGCCTCGGTGACTCACGGAGTAAAAGCGTTAGACACATTTCTTGCTGAAATCGTTATTTCCCTCTGCTCCCTCTTTTTCCCTGTGTGAAATAACTGCTCACAGAAGTGTGACAGGGACAGCGCTGGGTTCATGCCTGCTTTTGCACGGCCGCATCGGGAATAACTTTGATGAGATGAGTTTTGTCCCTCTTCAAGGTGGGATGCTGTGGGAGCCCTGCCTGGGTCCTTGGTGGGTGGGACCACAGGTGCACCCAAAGGAGCCCTCTGGAACTGCTCAAGCAACCTTGGTTTTAGCAACAAACCTAGAAAATATCTGTTTTATTGAGCACCTGATACGCCGCCAATCTGTCAAACAGCTTGAGCTCTCTCTTTCCTAATGGGAATTTTGTCAAGGCAAAAATAATGATGCTTTAGCCAGTCGGACAGGATTTCTGAACCACATGGCTGGAGCAAAAGGGTGGCCCCCAAGCAAGGACCTCCAGCACCCAGGGAGTCCCCAGGATGTCCCGCGGCTCTGCAGCAGCACACGCGGCCAGGGTCTGGCCAGCAGTGGGCTGCAGTGGCACCGGACATGTGTGCCCCGTTAGCCCCAAGGATTTCCCGGGCAGAAATACAAGAGGCCTTGCCTTGCTCCAAGTTTTAAAAAAAGCTGGTTGCTGTTCAATTGGGAGTAAAGCCAAAAGGATAACAAAACAAACCTGTTTCCTGCAAACTGGGAAGCCTGTGTTGTGGCCGGCTGTAGCAGCCTGCTGCCTTCCCGCCAGGGCACAATGCTGGAGAGTGACAAAAGGTCCCCGTGGGTGATGGTCCTGGCTCATAGGAGCTATGACATGTCCCCCCCCTCCAGCGAGCACAAGAGAAAGCTCACACAGCCTTATCTTTTTGCATTGCCTTCTCCACAGCCCACCCCAGCAGCAATTATTCTTGGATTTGCTCTACTCCTGGGATGCCCAGCAGCATGTTCTCCCCCAAACGGGGCACAGAAAAGGTGAAAAGTGAAGGAGCCTGTCACGGTAACTGTCACGGGTTCAGCACCGCAAAGGTATCAAACACTCGACCCAAACCTGGATCAGTCCTTAGAGGAACACGCATATTTGATGTCAAGCTGTTGAACAGTTAGAAACTAATAGTAAGTCCAGGAAACCTCAGCATGTTATCAACAGTCCTGGAGCAATAATAATGTAAGATTCATTTCACAGAGGAAATTATTTAGTACAAACTATTCACTCAACTCCAAACACAGGACGGCAATATAAGAAGAATATGAAAGTAACTTTATTTTTACAAAAAAAAATAATCCTGGGCAGGTTTTCTTTAGGGAAAGCAAAGCTTCCCTCCCATTAGCCCACTTCCTGCAATTCCACAGTGCGATTGTGTGTTGGGAATATACCCAAATTTATTTTTATGCAGATTACAGTACTCTCGTATTTCCTTAATACAGTTTCATAGCTGATTTCCTTTGCCCATGTTAGCTGAAAACTATTTGACATACGCCTCACAACCAGCTATTGTCAGGCTCAAGCTAGCTTAGGGACTCTTTCTTTTTTTTTTTTTCAAGAGGGGAGATGGACATAGCGATTGTTGCAGAATATTTTTGTCATGCTGTTTCAACTACTGACCTTAAAAGTTATATATATTTTTCACATTCCCAGCGTTACATATACGGTGGGTTTTTAGTTGTCCCCTTCCTCCTTTCATTTAGTTACTGCCTGATGATTGCCCAGTATTTCAGATGATTGCAAGGGATCTGTTTTATCTTGTTGCTGGCTCCAAGTATCTGCGGTCAAAAAATAAAAGGGACTTTCATGGGACTGATCCAGAAGCCATGACTGGGACTTTCAGCTCGTGTGGATGCAGTCCTCAGCACAGTACCTGGCCACCCTGCTGGTCAAAACCATTCCCGCAAGATAGCCTCCTCTGCTGTGTGGGATCATGGGAGAAATGAAAGAGTGGAACACAAATAGCAGTGAGGCAAATGTCACCTGTGACAAATCACCTCTCCTTTGTGCCCAGCGGCATCACCACTCCAAGACTAAGTATGCCACAGGACTCTGGTAAGAGAACCTACATGATCTGGTCTCCGTTATCTCAGAGGGAAGAGCATTAGGAAAGGCTGTGTCGGAGAGAGACAGACAGCAGATCACACTGGGAAAGGGAAAATTCTAGCCCAGAAGAATGAAGGGACCAGATCAAACAGAGAAAAAAAAACACTCATGTGCCATCTGCAAGTCCTTTGTGGTCAAGTCATGGAACAGTGGGACACAAAACAGGAGAGAGATGAGAGAAAGAGATATTTTCTGCATTTGTTCCCCTCCTTCTAGCGCAACGTATATTGGATCAGTTCACCCAGTTTTTCTAACTCAGGGAACAGATGGTGTCATATTTGAATATAAAATGAGTTTTCATTTGCTTTGCCATAAAAGAAAAAAAAAACACAAACAAACAAGAAAAAAAAAGAGCTCACCCAAAAATGGTGCTATAGTTTTTTTTACAGACCTGTGGTCTCAGTTACAAGCTGAGCTTGTTTCAGTTCCCGGATCTAATTTGTGGTCTATTATGGTCCTTTTATGCCTGCAGATGTACAAAATGAAAAAAAGTCCCTTCTACAAATGGAAATACTTTTCTACTTAGACAATGTTCATGTTTTGAGGAAAAGTGAAAAACTGTTTAACCACATTTGGCAGCAAAATTCCAACTGTACAGGCACAGAGTTTGCTGTTGTTGCTCTGTGCTGTGTAGCTTTGAATTCAATTAGAATTCAAACCCACTCCTTTTTTAAAGTTCTGTTATGTTATAGGAAACAGCTTCCGAAATGAATACTTTCCTCATGGTACATCTTGTCAGGACCTATGAGAAGGGCTAAGAAAATGCAGAAAAGAACCTCTTCACATGGCAATCCCGGGACAAAGATGAAGAGACCAGATCAAACACAGGATTTAAGAGATGAATGGGTTGTGGCTGCTGTTCTTGTTTTCCAAGGCGTGAGTTTCATCCCTGAAGAGCTGAAACAAGGGATCCAATTAAACACTCCAGTTGTATGCCAGTGTGACTTTGTAATGTCATTGTGGTAATCGGTGGAGTTAGACAGTCATAAAAGTAAACTCATGTAGCAAGAGAGGAAGCCAACAGGTCAGATGAACAATCAAGACCCTTTTCTGAGTCTATCTGCAGTCTTTCACTTGCATCACTTTCCCCCTGACATGATGCCTATAAAAGTTTTGGGCTGTTTGCAGGTGCCAAAATATTCTCAGAATAAATTTGCACTGAATTTGAGACAAGCTGACTGAAGACCTCTCCTGAGTCCCTTATTTTCTCAAATTCCACAATTACGATGCTATTGCAAGTAGGGCCTTTTTTTCCTCTTTAATTTACACTCTGCTGGCTTACATATTACCCTCCAGCACATCTATAAAAGACCTTGGTTGCTGAGGTGGGGCAGGAATTGAGTGGTTTAGGATTTGGTAAAGGGATTAAGGAGTCTTTCATTTCTAGGTCACTAGTTCAAGACTGTCATGACTGTAGGCTGTCTACTGACCTGTGTTAAATATATTGGTGGATGTTGCTTATTCCCTATCAAAAAATCACCACCACATTTGGCATTGATTTGACTTTATAACAGAGTAGGCTTGGTATGCATTAATCAGAAATGGGAGTATGTTGCAAAGCTCAGATCAGGATGTGAAATCTCCCAAGGTTTGAGAATGGATGCGTTTGGGGTTCTGGTTTGATTTCTCCAAGCAAAAAGTCAAGCAGCGAAATGTGGGTTTCAAATTGTCTAGTAATTTAGAGCTGTTAAGAGCCAAGGCCTACTTTTAATTTTAGCTGTGCTATTTCCTTATGAAAAGTGGTTTCTTTCTCTACTTCTCACCCGACAAACTGCAAAAAAGCTCCCAGTAAAATACCTTTTTTTCTTATTTGGCTTTCAGAGATCCCTGAAGGCAGAAAGAAAGGAAAACATAGAAATTAGGAGATTATTAATGACTCAATCAACTGCAAATCTCAGAGGTAAAAGGGAGCCGTTATCACTTCTGGTATATTTTAGCTAAACATCGGAAGAAATACTGGGAGTTTGAAGCTTTGAGTTCATTCAAATTAGAAGAAGAAGAATGATATTCCCCAAAGAAATTCAAAGATTAGACCTTCAAATAGATTTTCTTTAACACCTTAGACAGGAAGCTCTCCTACCTTCTCTTCTTCTCATACAGACACCACACCCTTCAGCAGGCTCTTTGACCTTAATAGGATGTTATTTGCTGATTTGGAGTCTCAGTCCCAGCAGTGAGTTCATAATAAGAGTCAGCTGAAGAAAGGCTGCTTCCCTACCTTCCAACAACTGCGCGTTTTAAACCACCAAGCTACACATTGCTTCTGCCAGCTCTCAGAAAGATGTCAAATCGAGTAAAAATGTGAAAAGCAGAAAGCTCATTGAAAGTACAAACTCAGCTAAAGTGTTAAAATGCAGCATTATCTCTGGTTGGGAGGCAGCTTTCATAAACGGCACTGAAAAGCAATCAAATTAGAAGATAAATACAACCTGGAAACAGCAGGAAAAGTTATACCGAACATAAATCTGCTTGTGATCATTTTAATTAAAACTGAATGTGATACAGTGCTCAATATGATATTTCCTTCGTTCCCGTTTATTACTGGGATTGCATTTGTATATTCCGCTCAGCTGTAGGCCTGCACCATCAAGTACAAGGGAGTTCAGGTACAGTGAGGCCACAACAAAGGCTAAAAGAAAACAGGCAAGCAAAAAAATATTTTTAAAAAAGAAGCAGCAGCTCGGTTGCTTTTGTAAGCCCTCATCTCCCACAGCCTCCAGGATGCTGTGGTGACCACATGTTCCATACCTGACCATATTTTGATTTGGGACCTATTAGCTCTGAGGAATTTTCTTCTTTGAAGTTTGAGATTAAGCATGGGCCTGGTTTTGCTGGTTTGCCTGAGCTACTGCCTTCCCCCAACAGCGCTTCTTGGTGCTGTTAATAGGCCTTTCTCTTCTTCCTTAATCTCCTCTTGTAACCACGTGTGGCAAGGAGTCAGCTTTGCTCTGCTTGCTTCATCTCATCATGGGCTTCAGCCCTCAGTGGATATGACCAGCTTCTGCTCTTACCCTTCTGCTGAGTGAGAAAGGAGCAAGGTCCTTTCCCAAGGGGTGGCAGAGCTTCCCTGCATACTTGCAGGATGCTGGATGCCCGGGTCTCCATCAGTCCCTAGCTGCAATCCGCAGGCTGTCTTCCCACTTAAATATTTTGCCGTGTGTCCATAATAACTAGATTATATATACAGCAGCAGCACAAGGAAGAAAAGAGTTTTCTGGTGTTGGGGGGCAAAAATTTCTAAATTTCTATATTTCTAAATATCTTCTCCTACTGGGAGGACATCGGTAATTTTGCCTTTTTCCAAATGATCAAGCAACCAAAACAAACCACCCTCTCTCCCTTCTTCTTTAACATGTTTCATTCCAGGTTTACTAACAGTGAGAACGTGCTACACTGGTGTGAACACAGGAAAGTGGGAACTGGGAGATGGTGTCCCACACTTGAGTTGAATGCTTCAGGCTACAGCTTTGTCTCTACACTGAGCTGATTCTTCATAAACCACCATGGCCAACATTTTCCTTGATAGCTAGAGAAAGCTGAATTTTTAGTTTCAACAAATAAGTTGAATTCCCTGGAATTTGCTTAATGTGGAAAATTCCCATTCCACACAGTCAGAACTGCGAAAAACAGTCATATGGACAGCCACGATAGTTTGCATAGTCTTGATTCTTTATTCTCCAAGGTGAAACAGGGTGGGAGTGTGAATTTGATCCTACTGCCAGTTTTGCCTACCTGGTATGGCTTGTACCGAGGAGCCTTGAGCAGATGATTTACACCCCAGCACTGGCACATCTTGGCCTGGCTGAAGCTTTGCTCTGATTAAAAAGACTGTAGAAACTCAGTAAAATGGATGGAGATATTTGCAGATGGCTGGGGAATGGGTGGGCCCCTGTATTTATTTATTTTCTCCCAGAATTCGCTGGCAGGCCAAGTATTTCAGGGTTGTGAGGGCTGAAGAGAAAGGAAAATGTTTGACTGTTTATGGGAATCCTATTTCCCTTGTCTGGGATGCCTATGCTTCAAGAAATGGTATCATCACAGGCTGGGGCTATCTGCTTACAAGTTTTGAAGGAGATCTTTAGTCATAATCTATCAAAGCTTTAAACGAACATGAAACCAAGGAGACAAAATGAATAACTCACCCTAATGGAATAGCAGATGGTAAGATCTCACAGCACATCATGGTAGTATTCCAGCATCCACTATATAATGTTTCTTTTTCTGAGTGAGAATAGTGCTCATTCTTGTTGTTTAATGTCTACAAGGTCTGGTAGAGACTAAATCATGATAAGAGCCACAGACGTTTTGGAAAGCCTGAAATTGGATAAGTGTCAGTCACTATCACCTCCATCAACCTTAACTTCCTTAGTCACAATGTAAACAGCTCTACGTAGTTTTATTTCATCATTTACTGAGAGGGGGGGAAAATATATATCCTAAACACTTCTGGACAGCAGCTGTGGGTGGAAAATATATAGGATATCAAAGCTTGTGAAGTGTGCAAGAAAAACAGTGCTAGTTAAACATATCTGAAGATTGGGAATCCCAGGGAATTATGTGCTTCAGTTCAGAAAAGGGAGGGAAGCTGCATTTCACAACAGAAAGTCTTAAAAATAAAATAAAATAAAATAAAAATAATTGCTTTGGGGACCCGAGTTAAAATGCAGGTGTTTTGAGGGGAACATAAACATTTTTTCCTAAATGAGGCGTTGAGGGCTGGGAGAAGGGCAGTAAAATTAGTGGAATTACTGCCTGATTTTAACCAGATGATTGCTGCAGTTGGACACCAGTGCGGTTTCATTAGGGACTCTAATTTACAAGCCATTCGCCGCATTCCAGGGGAACGCAGCAACTCCCCTGCCCCCCTGCCCTGCTCCTAAAGAATGCCAGCGCCTAGCTTTATGGCAGCAATGCCTGACTACAAGCTTGCTGGCTTTGGGGCTTTTTTTGTCGTTGTTGCTATTGTTGGTTGTTTTTTTAAGGCCAGCTTGACCGTAGTGCTGAAACCATGCTTTTTAGGAAGGGAGAAAAAGAGTCACGCTGCCTTAACCCAGGTAGGTAGTCCCAGGAATCAGTGTAAATCTCCATTGGCGTGGAGAACATATGGTCCTTCTAAGAGCTGTCCTGATTTATACATAATGTGCAATCAGATATATTACATCATTTCAGTGTTAGATACTAGTATATTCCAGATATAAAATGACCCTTTTCCTGGCCTTCCATTAGATCCTAAATTGTCATTAAAGTACAGTCCTGAAAGCCTGAAGCAGGTGAGGTTTTGGCCTCATGTGACCTAGCTCAACATAAATTTGTCTGATCTTTATAGAGGCAAATGGCCTAATGAACGCTGTGGATAGAAGAGATTTCCATGTAGCCAGCCCTTGGGATCTGGTATTACTTTCAGAAGTATGAGATTTCTGCCTCAATCCACCTGGCAAAGCAGCAATAATTTCTTTTCTTTAACAAATAACACACAGCTCTCCTACATTCCTCCTGTTCACCCTGCTTAGCGATCTTCTGGACTTATCCACACCACATCAGCATAGCTTTCCCACGTATCCCTGAGTTTTACTCCACGGCCACAGTACAATCACCAGAGCCAAAAGATGGTAATATGAATCCTTTTCTTGATTCGTGCGTTCAAAGCCCTCTTTGTAGAGGATAAGTATCCTTCTGATGTATCATTATTTTGTGGTTTTCTCCTGTTCTTTCTTTCTATTGCTTTTTCTCACTGAATTTCACCTTTTCTATCAAGATCTGCAAAATTTCCATATTTTGTCCCATCAACTTCCTTCCCTGTGCTGCTTGCAATTTTCTTTTACATATTCAATACATCTGAGTTTCATTTTTCCCCAATGACTATTCTCTTGGCTAACCCACTCTCCAATTTTGGTAGACTCACTGAGGTCCAACAGCCATGGTTAATGTTTGCCTGCTGTTAATCCTAACCCTCACACCTAAATTATGATTAAAAATAGTGAACAGAATCCCAAAGCCGGAGGGGGTTTTGAGTCTGTCACCAAGTAGTTATAATATGTGCATGTTACATATTAACAAAGCCCACAAATGCAGGAAGTGAGGTTTCCTTTCAGTTGTAATATTTATCTCCCATTTTTTGAGGGCAACCATTCTGGTCTACCGCTGCCTCTCCTCTGCTCCTGTCAGATCTCACAAGTTCTGCTGGGTTGGCTCAGACATGTATTTCAATGCAAAACCTCCTATTTAAAACCCAAAACAGATTTAGTAAATAATGTCCTTCCCCTGAGGCAGGAATGAGCTCGCAGAGCAGGAACCGTGCCGACGGAGGAGTAACCTTACATACAAGAAAGCAAAAGAGCAAGTCCCCTTGAATTAATTCATTTTCTGGGATCTTGTGTCCTACTTGAGAACCTCTAGTGAAATATTGTTCAGTCCTCATCTTGAACAAATGCAAATTCACCTGGCCTGCTTGAAAAATTTAAATTATTCTTCAGGTTTTTTTCACTTTTTTTTTGTTTAATTACATAGGGCTTGTGCTGGTGTAGGTAAAACTGAGCACCTTATCCCACTTCCAAAGACACTTTGGTTGAGAAGATACACTTTTCAGACGTAGTTTGCCTACAGAGCAGTTCTAATTATTCCCTTCAAATATTGCTCATTGAGTATTTGGATACTTTTTTCTGTGCCAAAATGTGTTTGTGAATCAATCTGGCACCCTGTCAATGCCTTTGTTAACCATAAATATTTGCTAGCAGCCTATATGATCGAGTGGCAGCCTACAACTGTTTGCAAATGCTTCTCTCGAAGAATATTTGGAGATCACTACTCTAGTCACTACCTGGGTGTGTGGGAGTCACCTGAGCTGCAGGGTGACGATATTAGTCCAGAATTGACTGAAGCTATATAAACTGTAGAATGACTTGTGTCAAGAAGTAAATGACAAACAAAACCCACTTCCTTTCCAGATTCCATTTTAAAATGTTTGTGCTACTATTTGTGAACATGCACCAATTTGCAAAATGACTCAGTTGTGCAGGTACCTGAACTGGTACGGCCACCCAAACAGCAACCATGTGCTTTCACCAAGGGAAGACCTAACTTGACAGAAACCTAACCTCGACAGGTGATTGCCTTTAAATGGAGCAAGTGATTTCACTACTAGTCTTTATTTGCAAAGGCAGAGAGGTTTGACCAGGCACTTTCCATTTTTCACTTTGCTACCCCTTGTCGAAAATCTTTGTGAATGAAAGATATCATTATGGTAACTTACTATGGTATCTCTCCATTCTTCTACAGACCTGAGATGGCAAAGGGCCTGATACACGTCTTCCTGTAGTTTATAAAACAGTTATTTTGATAGTCAGTCTATCAGATGAATTGTCATGAAGCCACTCTGATTTCTCTCAGTTTACCCTTTGAACGATAACAGGCTTCATATCTTGGAAGACCTTTTATTTGCTTCATCGATGTTGATACATGATCAGGATTCGCTGCACTATCAGGGCATTTTCAAATGCTTCATGACTAAAGTGTATTCTTCATTGACTTTCACTGGCATTTAGGCTCCTAACTCATCTGTTTTTCTTAGTTTGCAAAACCAAAGACACTATTCTTTAAGCATAAAGGTTGTGCATCACTCTCTGTATCAACCAATTTATAGGAGTCTCTCTTTGATACTAACAAGGAACAATCTGGCATGAATTATTTCCCATTGCTATTCAGAGACCTTTCAAGACTTCACTTCTTGTTTTCATAAGATCACCTTGTATAATTGAGGGCTAAAATGCAGGGCAATTTGTTCAGATCCCTCTCCAGTCTGCTTATCATCATCTCACGGATATGTGCAACTTACACAGAAAAAAGTTGAACAAAGGAAGAAGCTGAAATTTTTCTACCACCACAGTGAATCCAGGCAATATCTGAAGATAAATTTGTTAAATAATCTTCATTCTGAGCAAAATTTTTGATGAGAGAACATGTATTTCATAAGAATAAAACTTTGAAATTCAGTTGATTTACTGAAGAAAACACTATCCTTTGTTGTTATGATTCTTAAATTATCAGCAAAATATAACCTCATCAGGAGAAAAAAAAAATTGTTTTGCACCCTTAGAATTCTTTTAAGAATAAATATGTTTGGGGATGTTTTGATAATATGAAAGCTGCACTGAGAATGTCTTCTCCAGGACTGACTGATTTTCAAGGGTTTTTAGAATAAGATGCCCTGATTTGTAAAAAGAAAAATAAAAATATATGCTTCGATAGAGAACTTCAGATAAGGTTAAAAATCAGAGAATCATGACTGATAAAAAAAGATAGCACAAATCTTATATCTCTTCATAATTTATATGAGTGTAATTGAAACTACTGTCCTTTATGGTTTTGTGTATTAGATATATGTTTAATAATTAGAGATGGTTTAAGATTAGAAAGATTTATATTGTACAATGAACATTATAAGAAATTTACTTTTGCTGTCACTAAAAATGTGATGTCCTCATTGACAAAACACAAAACTTTGTGAGACAGAGCGAGTCAGACGCCCAAGACAGGAGGTTGGTGCTAGTAGGAAGAAGGCCTACTCCAGCTCTGCTGCAGGGATCCTGAGGAAGCTCTAAGGTGAAGCAAGGCACAGCTGTTGCACACCAGTGCTCTGCTGTCGAAAAGGGATAAATGACTAATAGCTTTCACAAAAGGCCAAACAAAGTGTCATAAGCTCCTAAAAGCTCCTAAGATGTGTTTCAGCTTTTTTCCTATAATTATCTCACTTCTAGGCTAAACTTGACAGAAAACCCACTTGCTTTTGTAAGAAATACGCTTGTTGTTTAGGAATGCAGATGTTGCTGACACTTAGGAGGAAGCCTACTTCATTTGGCCAGCTGTCTCCTAACAAGACATCCACAGACTCTTCATTGTACCCTTAACACTTAAACTAGATAGACAATGACTTAATGCTAGCTCTTGACACAAATAGACACTGCACTATATCGAATAAGGCTGAGGCCATCAAAATAATTCTCATTTGAGAATAAATGCAGCCTGAACCCAAGTTTGGGACTCTGCTGAGTAAACACTACCAAAGGAGAAATAAACATGTTCTGTTGGCCTGAACTACCATAACTCTCTCAGCTGCAGAAAGAAAATACAGCACAAGAGAAAAAGGAATGTTTGGATATAACTTAGAGGACGGAAATTTTCTGTTCATGTTTAGAAGATCTCACAATATCTGACCACAGCCATGTGTGCTAGCTGATATCTACCCTTTACCCAAAAATATGTTCAGGCAGATGGAGAATGAGATTGCTGGGATTTGATTATCAAAAATAAAACCACAGACCTGGATGAGCTAATGTTGTTCCAGATGCATTATCTTATAATCTCCAGGAAGAGAGGAAAGGAACATTGAATCCTCCCTTAAAGAGGTCTTTCAGGAGGCTTAATCTCCCACTGCATGAGAAGAAATTGCTGCCTAAAACTGAAGGGGATCTCTGCCTGAGTCCCAACCAGAAGAAAAGTCAGGTCTGAAGGAACAGCAAATAATGGAGTGAACTGCAAGTTTCCTTTCACCCGCTATGACCCAAAAAGATCCCCGGGTCCTTTCTCTGCTCTGCATTGTCCGGAAAATGACCCCAAGTTGATGGCCTATTATTTTTCTTTTTGTTTATTCTTGCCCCAGACCACCTTTCCTCTTTCCCCAAATTCCTTCTATCTGGCATTAAACTATACTGCAGAGCTCAGCCAAAACAGAACCCTCCAAAAAACTTTCTGGGACAGTATCTTCAAACAAAATCCTTATTTAGGCATTTAAGCCGTTAGCAGAAGGGTTGGTTTTGAACACAATTCACTTTGGAAATACTTCCAGAATGATTGTGGTATCTTTAGAGCTCTCTGACTCTCCCTGGGAGGAGTTGCTGCACCGAGTGCGTTACGCTGGGCATTGCAGTACAGCCCACATCAGTACTTGTGCATTTGACCCAAGGGCCATTGGGCTCACTGATAAGGTGGCTGCCCTCCAAGGAGACATCCAAACCTCCACTCGGGTCCCACAGCAATTGTCAGGTCAGCAATTTCGCCACATACGGTGACCATTAGCTGAAAATGTCAGAGACCAGAGGTCACCGCAGTGCCCTGGCAGTATTTATATGCTTGAAAAGTACCTGAGTGCCTTTGTGTATCCCAGTGTTACTGCTCTTATGTAAAACCAAGAATTTGCTTTTTAAAACAAGATACGTTTTCTCTCTCATGCCATATACATGCTCTCCCTTCAAAAGAGTTATCTCCTATTTAAAATAATGTGATGGGAAACAGAATTCAACCCTCAGCAAGCTGTAGAGGGAGAAAGCTGTAAAGCAAAGGATGCTTCTACTGTTGTTTCTTCAGTGTAAAAATGTGAAAACCTCAGACAACGAAAGGGGAAAAAAAAAAAAAAAAAAAAGAAGAAAGAAAAGAGACAGTTTTAAGGGCTTTTAAAATATCTAATGGTCCAGGATCTAAACTGGCAAGGAGCCAAGCAGTGTCTTAAAGGGACAAGCACTTTATTATACTTTCTAATTCTTCCAAAATCTGTCTGTAGGATATATGAGCTGGCTCTAATATGACTACTCTATTCTCATCCTCCAGTGGTATACTCTGGTCTCAGCTCATAAATTGAAAATGGAAGATCAGTAAATCAGTGTGGACTGTTTCAGAGGGACATTGTGAATTTCCAGTCAAATCTTCTAGTTTACCTTAGATATTTCATCTTAATGTCACCTTTAGAAAAAATCTTTCATTCAAGTAAGTTACAACATCCAGTTCTAAACAGATTATACTCCCCCACTGACCTTCTGGAGAAATCAGTACAAATACCATGCTGGCAGCGCTTTGCTATAGCTTAGGAAGGAGAATTTTTGGTGTGGAGAAGATCCTTAAAACCCTCCCAAGACATGTTGTGATGCACAAACAAGGCTCCTTTACAGTGTCTACCATCTCTGTGGGGGAGTCCTACGTCCTTTACACCAGCATGACCAACACAGTGATATTCATCATAATTTACTGGACCAAACTATTTCCTGTGTTGCCACAAATTTCAGCAATCTAAATAAGGGGAGCCATTTTTTGAGGCAGGAGGGGATGCAGTAGTCAGAAGGATTAAAAAAGAAAGATACAGATGACGACTCTCAATGAGTCTCTAGAGTACAGCCTGGCTGAATCTCCTTACAGTAATAATAGCAAGTTCCTCCCCTGAGGAGGAGCACTTCCCCAAAAGCTCAGAGAAACACCTAGAAGGGAAAAATTTAAGTGAAATGAAAAAATTATATCATGAACTACATTATAAATGTCATTCATTTCAACCAATGCTAGTTGTACTGCACAATAAACAATGGAACCTTGAAACACAATTCTTCTATATTCTGCTGATAAAATAATTGAGGAATTACCTGAGAAATGTGCTGATAAAGAGTCTGTTCTCTTTCTTCCTACCTTGGCCTTGTTCTTCTGTCTTCTGAGCGGAGATGATTTTGTTTTTCAGGACTATAAATGAAGATGGGAATTTCCATGGCTGCTTATTTATATGGGGCTATACACCACAGTTAATTCACCCTGACAAGAATGATGTTGAGCTTTCTTGCCATATGATCTTGTATTTAAGATCCTGTCAGTTCTGAGGACTCTAAATAAACTTTATTTTAAATATTTAATACTCTTCAGCGATATATGCCTTTAGGCTCTGAGCCTGGTCCAATCATCAAAACCTACGGTTTTCTATATTTCCCATCACCACAGTCTTCCCATATGAATTAAATTTGCACCCTAAATTCTCTGTTGGATTCCAAGTTGTTTGCCATCTCATTTGCCATTTCCCTATATCGAGAAAGAAAAAATCTACTTGAGTTCCTTCTGTAGGTCTTCTAAGGTCTTTGTATAGTAAAGTCATCCCATCCCTAAAATAAATAGCCAGAATATTTTGTGATAATATCTCTGATGATGTGAGTGATGCTAAGGTTCTCTACATCTTGCTTATTTTTTACCAAGGACCTGCACATGGAATGCTAAAAGAAGTCAAAGAAAGGGTGACTTCTTTCTCTACTTCTTTGGCCTAGTGACTTGTTCCATTTTGTTCTGGTAACTACAGGAATAAGAGAAATAGACTCCCTGACATGGAAGGAGATCTTCATGTAGTAAACAGAAGCCATCTTGCAATACTGACACATTGAAGCATTATGGTAAATGTGGGCCTTGACCAACATAGTCAACAGCCTGTTGCCTGGGGACCTCACCCAGGTCACTAAGAGAAACACAAGTTAAAGCTCTTGCTTTGAATAAGATTGATAGAGGTTTGGACCTCTGTCTCCACTGACTATGTCAAGCTATTTTTCATTTTGACGACAGGTTCCACTACAGACCTGCAGAGATTTCCTTCTAATTAAATGTACCAAGTAGTCTCTTGACCTCAAACCAACTCAGATCCTCATTCAGGTTTCTCAACACTATGAAGGAAAAGGGGGCTGAAGGAGTTAGTAGGTCAGAGGTTTCCTCTCATCCTTCCTCTCCCAACCAGCAGCTTTAACTATCAACACAGTTCTCAAGATACTTAAGAACTGGATCCTTCCAGGCAAGATGTATTTACTCCCTGGTCCTCAAAGTCCTGCAGAACTTGTCCTTTCCCTGTTTCTCCCCATTTGCACTTCTGGATGTGTCACATATGCACACACACCACTGCTAGAAAATCTGAGAAACACACAACAAAAGCCTGACCTGAGAATCCTGAGAATCACACGATGTGCTCTGAATAGGAACGCAGGCAGATGTTATACCTGTCACACGCTCCAGCCACAATCAACAGCAAAGGCAAAAAAGCACTAGCAAGGGCCTTCGTCAAATGGAAGTATAACTAAAACAAACAAAGTGTGTGTCGGGTTCAGTTCAAGAGAGGTTCCTGGAAGCTAGCTCATAACAGCTAGAACAGAAATTCAAGCTCTTCTTTGACAGGAATTGTCCCTAACTCTAAGTAAAAGTGTTTAGACTTCACAGAACTGGGCAAAATTGCCTCTGAGTGTCAGCAGTGAACACTGTATATTCTTCTAAGACTTCACAGTACAACTGTCAGCTGTCTGTTTTCTTTCTGCTATGTGTAGAGTTTATACAGACACTCCCAGAGGAGCCTTTAATTACATGTCATGACAAGTCTCCCAACCTTTTTGCAGCTCTTCCACTTAACACATAGTGTAAACTCACCCAATCTCCCTTCACTTTCTCCTTCACGGATTTCTCTCTTGGAGCTCTGTGGAGGCCTGTGTTGAAGCTTCATTATGATGGAGTGGACCCAGTGGAGAGCTCTATAAAAAGCATCCGACCCATTTATCAGGACAGATCTTTTTAACAAGTCTATATAAACCTCATGTGCTGAAGAGCCCTAACCTGTGACTCAGAGACAAAACTAAAACCTGAAGTAACTAAGAAAGAAGGTTTTTTTCCTGGTTGCTTATTCCTACAGTTTCTTTGATTGTGCAAGAAAGTCACTAGATTTTATTGACGACAGCACTGAGCGGTCCCAGCAGAGAGACAATACCATTACGGAGAGAGCTATGCAAACACAGAGACCATCCCTGCCCCAGAGTTCTTATAAATAGTAAAGACAGTAGGAGGAAAAATAGAATCACAGAGAAGTGAAACGCATTGCTCAAGATGACACAACAGCTCGGTAGCCACTACAGAGTTATTATCTCTCAGGGTAAGTGTTTTTGTAAGAAGTCTGGTCTTGCACTTAACAAAAAAAAAAAAAAAATAGGCAAAGCAATTCTCATGGCAAAGGTGTTGTAGAGCCTGGTTACACTTGTAAGGGATTCTGTAGAACATCATATCCCAGTGTGCCATATTATTTCCTTTTTGTGGTTCTCAGAGCAAGTTGCCTCCATTTTCAAGTCTAAAGAGATATTTCTTTTTGCTGCTTCTGCCTCAAACCAGTACCCAAAAATTAAGGTGCGAACATTTATATTTAAAGCACTGTATGTTTGCATCAAATTCCTCCCCCACCCATCACAGCCATGGTTTAACTGTGCATTTAAGCACATGTTTAACTTTAACCACACAAGTAGTACTATACACATCAATGAAACTACCTGCACTTAAAATTAAGCACTTGTTTAAGGGCAAGATGTAGAGAGACACATAGTGGGGTTTTAAAAACCCCTTGAGCATTCAGTGGAAGTTAGGTGCTTAATGCGCTTAAGAGACGTTTGAAAACCCCACTGAGATGGTGTATCTGCAGCTGAATGCCTCTGGAAATCTGGCAGTGAGGCTCAGAATGATACAGTGATTGACTGCAGTGAGAATTACACCTCTAATGAAGTCCTGATTACACTGAGAATTTGCAACAGGTATGGCTAAAATCGGTGCAAGGACTGACTCCTTTTTCTAAAGCACATCTTGGAGCTCAATCCAAAATAGCACTCGGGTGATGTGTAATTCAGCAACCTATATGAGCAGCAGCTCTCAGAGGGCTCACAGGACCAGTCAGACTGCTTGTGGCACATTTATGTTTACTAATTTCCAGACTTCAGCTATCTGGGTTATATGTCACAGTGGTCAAAGACCCCAACCCTCTCTTCCCCACTCTATCGCACCAAATCCTGCGATGCAGGCATCTCTACACTCTCCCTTGCTAGCTGATGCTGGACTGAGCCCCCAAAGAGGACCCAAAACATCCAGTCTCCAGCTCTGACAAAATCAGCACTCACCCAGCAATGCATCCGAATGCCTGAGGACACTCAGAAGCTGAACACACACCTCTAATGAAGTGATATAATTTTTCTAAGCTAATGAGAAGAAGGTGACCTGAGCCCACAGGTATGAACCCTAATGGACGACAAGCCAAGGAGATAAGCCCCCGCTTTCCACACAAGCTAACAGAGGTCACGCTGGTCAGAGTTTGAATCTTTCTGGCAAGCAGCTCTCTGCAGCTCTACACCTGGCTGGGTTTAATTTGTTATTTATGTCAGCTTTGCATATTTGTAAAGTTCAAGGGTTTATTGCCCTGGCCTGACCTTGCCAAGTCAGAGCTCACATGTGGTTCTCTAGTAGCAATTTCTTTCTAATAAACTTTACTTGAAAGAACATGTGTGATAGATTTTGTTGATGATTAAAAAGAATGGGGCTATGTTCATTGTTAGCCAAGCTGGTTTTGAAGTTTTGTTGGAAGTCACCTCTGTTCTCATTTTTAAAAAAATGTCCCCTTCCCCCTCACCCCTTTATTTTACTGCACACCCTAATTATGTTTCATGTTGAAGCATGTAGCATTGTTTGTGTCTATACAGTAAAGACACTTCCCACACGTGCTTATTAAGATCATTAAATTAAAGAGCATTGTTCAGAGTTGCTCTTTAATAAGAGCATGTGCAAGCACCAAAACCTAGGCACATATAAGAGCATGAAAATGCAAGTCTCTTGATGTACAAACACGTAAAAAGCAACCAATGCCTGACACATTCTTTACCAGCCCCAAAGACTGTTGCTCCTAATTTGCTTTGTTTCTCCCTATTAACAAAGGAAACAAGTATTTTCTGTCCCTACAGGCTGTGTAACAGGGTGCGATCCTAGCTCCATAGGAAGCAACACCGAATTCCCTTCACCTTCAAAGGGCTCAGAAATTCATCTCCTTATGCTCAAAACCAAATAAACCAGCAGTTCCCTGGGAAGTGGAGCTTCTAAAACCTGGTATTTCGACCTTTCTGCAGTGTAGGTTCTCATGGGGCTAAAAGCATGGTTGTGCCTGTGATGTTTTACCCCGCTGCCTCATAGTGAGCAATCCCAGCCACCTCGGTGCCATGCAAACTCCAGCACTAGATGCACTGGGGGAACTGTATAAACTGAGGACTTTGTGCTTGTGCCCACAGACCTACGCTTAGTCCAGCGCTGCCTGTCCTTCTCCCGAGCGTGGCCGACATTGTTCAAGTGTTATTAGTGGTAGGTAGACAGACAGACAATGTGATTGTATAAATCACATTTTTCTTATAAAATCCCGCTGAAAATGTTATAACACTGCTAGCACATGCTGAAATCTTTACTTCCCCTACAACTCTTTTATATTCTTTCCCACAGCTTCTTATGTTTTCAGCTCAGAACATAATTCTGGACAGATAGCACTGAAGGAAGTTTTCATCTGATCTATGACAGCAAGTTAGTATGTGCTTTTGTGATTATTTGAAGAGCATGTATGTGTAAGTACTTTCCTGAATCAACAGCTTTGATTGTAAATCATTTGAGGCAGGATTGCCATTTATTAAATGTGTGTACAACGACCTGCCTGAGATCCCTAACACTACTGTAAAATGACTAAATAAGTAAATAATAGTGACATTCATGCTCTGACAGCAGCTGTGAGACTTTCCATTAAATGAAGAACTCAAGAGGCAATTGTGTCTAATAGTCAAAGCAGGGACTAGGAAAATGAATTTCTGGTTCTCACTCATGGAGCAGGGTCAGGATGCACTGTAGGTTACTTCTGCCCGAAGTACCAGTTCGTAGCTCCCTCTGTGAACGGGACACTGGCCTCAGGAATTGTCAGCCTGGCACAAGTCTTTCTTTTACTAAATGGCAAAAGACTCTAGTTTGAATTACGTTTATTGTGGGTTGGCCTATAAAAGCTGCAGAGCAGTCAGCAATGATCAGCAGCGTGCCAAGTGATTGTAAGAGCTCGGCCTTCAGTCCTGAGATTTGCTTTTCCCAGTGCCACTAAAACAAATCTTAAATCTTGCTTATCTTCCTTTTGTATGAGGTGACTTTTCAGAAGAGCCAGACAATTTTAGCGAAACATGACAGAGGTGTATGCAGGTTTGAATGTATATGTATATATAAAAATACACACAATTCCAAATACTTCCTTTTATCTTTCCTTTAGCTTCTCTGTTTCTTTGGCACCCCTGCTATCTCTGTCTCCATATGCAGTCTTCTCATCATATTCACTGCCCTTACCTTTCCCATCTCTTTCTGCCTTCTAGTTCTTCCTCTCACTCTGCAAATATCATATCATTTTAGCTCTAAGTGTTCCTTCCTGACACTACTAACACCACACATTTTTCTCCAGATAATGCCACTTTCTTCTTTTACAAAGCTTTTTTATACTGTTCTCACTTGAAATGCAAAAGATAGTTTGGCAAGAGCACATTTTTGCAAGGAACATCAAAATTAAGGGGATCTAAAGCTAACTAAAGAGCCCCATGTTCAGTGGGTAGGCAAAAAGCTACAACCAAGACTAAAGCAAAATTGGGGTTTCCAAAGCAAACTGGAAAAGTTTCAACAAAGTCCTAACTCTTATTCTAATTACAGCTTCACTGGACACCCTGGTGTTTGAAGGGGCTCAGTGGAAAATAAAATGTGTGCTTATTGTTCTTAGAATAAGTATTATAATAATAACCATTCTTTAAGCATCTTTCATCTAAGGACCATAGGGCAGAATGCAAACATTAATGAACTAAGCCTCTTGGTGCTCCTATAAACAAGGTAGATATTTTAGACCCATGTTTTAACATAAGAGTGAGGCCCAGGAAAGATAATAGCAATTTGTTTCTTATATTTGCAGTTGGTTACTTAATTCTATGTCTATTTAGGCCTAGCAGTAAGCATCGCTTGATTTTCAGAAGTGATAAGTATCCCCAGTTCCAATGGCTCTTATCATGTAGCATCTCTAAAACTTAAGTCCTACTTTAGTGGCTTTAAAGATATGTGCTTAGATCTCTCTGTCTCGAGATCTGTACCAGAAATCATACCACAAGTTTGTGCAAGGACCGGAGGTATTTAAGGCTCCTGGTTCCTAGTCCCTTCATCTACACAGTAGTCTACCATGACTTTCTCAGTATAGCTAATGTCCTGTAAGGGCCTAAGCATAGTCTTCACTCTGAGCATGAGCGAATCTGTTGAATGAGATTTTGAACACAGTGAATACAGTTGTTTCAATGTGCGGAGGTTTTTACAGGATTGGGCCTCACAGATTTCCTTTCTAGCCTTAAGAAATTCTCAGATGGCTTCACATACCCACCCCCAAGAGTTTAAATATGAAATGGAGCTAAATCCCCACAAAACCTTGTTTTAACAACCTCTGCTAACTCTTCGGTGATTGGTTAAGAAATTCGTAAGCAGCATTTCCCAGGCATTGGATTAACAAGAAGCTTTCAGCCTTGCTCTCCACCAATCCAAGTGCTAAACAGAACACTGCCCAATTTATTTTTTAACAAGGTTCTCTACTATTGAAACCAGTATGAAGTGTAATTATGGGCTTAACATTCAACTGTTAAATTATCCTCCCAACATCTTTCCAGGCCACTCTCTTAGCTCTTCAGAAGAATATTTTATTGGAAAGGGTAAATGTATAAAAATCTACTGTTAAAACACTTAACAAATCTCCCCTGTCAGGCCAGTAAACTGTAGTCCATCCACTCTGATCTGAGAATGCTGTTTCTCTGCTCCCCCTTCCCCACCTCCCTTTTCTTTGTTTAAAATATGCTGACCACACAGTGACCTCTCGTAACCCATTGGTCGAAAATTACAACCAGCCACACAAACAAGCAGCTCGAGGTCAGAAAGAGCAGGGTCTGCTAAAAGTTAGTAATCATACATTAATTCCCTGACATAATTAATCAAAATGAACCACCGTTATCTAGCGCGGAACCTTTAACCTATTACAAAGGGGTCAATTTGCAAACCACTTGAGCATGGGAGTTTGGTACAAATAGCATACTCCCTTCATCTGGGATGCCCTAAGTAGGCAAAAATGCCTTTGAAGTCCCAAATCTACCAGATTTAGATATAATTTCATCAATCAAGTTAAAAGGCTGCCTTCCCTCCAAAAAGGATTTCATGTAGATCTGTCATCTAGCTCTGTTCAGTGGGTGACTGAAAATCCATTTGTTAGGCTCTTTTTGTCAGGATGGAGTAGGCTGCAGTTGGCTCTACATGTCAAAATAGCTGAAAGTTTATCAAATTGAAGACTGAGAGGCATGATTTGTGTTAGAACCTGTGCTGGTCTGGTGAAGGAAGCAGTATATCTCAGCTTTGTTATGCCAATCAGCTCCAATTCTGGAACTTAATTGTGTTTTCATTTTATATGACTATAATATCTATGTGCTGCATGCAGCTATTCATAGGCAATCAGAGAGAGGACTTCACACATCTGTACAGCTCCCAGGACCATGCTGCCTTATGATCCTTTATGCTCTCACACAAGCAAAGTCCCTGTGAATTAGTAGTATCTCCATCTTAGAAATAGGGAACTGAAGGCCAGAGAAATATAGCCCTGATCTTTCAACGGATTTCGGTGCTCAGTTCCTTTTCAGATCTTAAATTCCACTGAAATCACCATGAACCAAGCATCTCAACAGGAATCAGGAGCCTAAATACTTTTAAGATTTGGGTTTAAATGGCGTGTCCAAGGTCACACGGGAGGAACTTGCAGCAGAGAGGGAAGCAGAATCAAGGTCTCTGAAGTCCACTGAATCAACCTGCCTCCGCCAGATTTAAGATCCCTCCAGTCCATGGAGTCTCCCTTGAGTGTTATCTAATCCACTTTCATATGTACCAGTACAAATACTCCTCCGTATGTATATTTAATGTATTTATTTATTGCGTGCAAGAATGGATGAGCTGTGGAGTTTTAGAAGAATATCATCTTATCCAGTGATATCATATATCACACAGGTGAATCTCAAGGGGTTTGGGATGTTACCAAGACCCTAAAATAGAATTAATTTTAAGCCCTTCACTAAGTCTCATTTTCTGTATCATATAATATATGACCAGAAAAAAGGTGTCAAAAATATTTTAAATTACTTTATATTAGTATTAGTGCAACAACTGCATTTGGAAGGTATCACACCTCCTTAAAAAGTTTCTGGGAAATATAAAACAAAGTCATTGCTACGGTCAGCGTTTGAGCAGAGGTCACCTGAACTACAATTCCCAATGTGCACATGGAGTTGACATGTCTGGCTTTTAAAACAAAATCACAATTCATCATCTGAATGTCAGATCTGTGGCTTATGAGTTCCTGGTGTCTGAATGATTATGACACTTATAAAGTATATTTTATTATTACAGCCCACTCATTGCCACTCTCCATATGTGAAATGATGGATATTTTAAATGTAATTCTACTTATTTATATTTATATCTTACTAGTGACAGGTAAAAAGCATCAACAAATCACTGCAATTTTTAACTAGTCAGAGACAAGATTTATTTTTAGTATGGTTAGTATGCACACTGTGGTTATTAGGAAGAATGATTCCCACCCAGAGAATCATTGTTTAGTCATGTTTAATTAAAATAAACAACAAAAAAAAAGCAGCCTCAAAACATTCAGAAATGTCATACACAGGTAAAAGGGACAATGGTAGAGATGCATAACACAATAAGTCTTTGTGTAGAAGCAAGGGTCCGGACTGTGCTCACCTCTCTGCCTTGACTGCTAGAAAGGCTGGTCTGACGCAGTGGTCTACCAGCCAAGAGCCAGCAACTGCATATTAACTGCAACATCTTCCAGTGCTGGAAGTGGCCACTGGAAATTAAGAGGCTAAAGCTGTCTTCTACAAGAAGAGACGAGATTGCCTGCAACATACTATTTCTTTAGATTGTTACCTTTTCATACTAATTAAGTACATAATTTACTTACTAAGACTTTAATTGTTAAAAAAATTGGGACTATGAGGGACTTATTTAATGGATAGTCCTAGATGGAGATGCAGCTGTTCTGGCTCAGGTTCCTCCTCAGCCGCTTCATTTTCTGTAGAACTGTGGGTAAACAGCCTTTTCTGTAAAAGACCAGTAATGACAAAAAGATGTTTACGTATGGAGGTGAACAGAGCCGCCTAAGTTCCTGGACAGAACAGAGGTTTGGCAGAGCATCTCACCTACATGCTTTCATGATGTCGTCATCAAGATGAGTTAGCTTTGTACAGTCTGTAACATATTTTTGTCATTGCTACAGGCACCTTCCAGAAGTCCAACGCTTCTTCTCCAGCCCAACAATCCTTCCAGTCCATAAGGAGAGCTGGCATCAGTTCCCAGGGTGGCTGGACAACATGCCAGTCAAAATGGGGGATGCTGGAGTTCTAAATCTCTTCTCCTTCCAGAAGGACTAAAAACCATGACCCAACAGCCAAATTGCAAATCATGCTCTGCCTGCTTCTTCATTCTCGTTTCAAAGACCCGTTTGCACCTAAGTTTTGCAGCTGCTGCTGGCCATACCTCTGTGCATACCTCTCAAAAAGAGCGATGCTGGACATACACAACAGGGTGGGATCAAGGGCCAAGGTGGGAAGGCCCTCTTTCCATTCTGGGCAACTCTGTGCCAAGGGATAGTAGAGCTCTAGGATGCTGAAGGATTTTTTGCTATGTAGTCACAGATACCTCCCAAGAAAATTGGTGCTTTGCTCCATGCCCCGTTTCCAAGCGTGTGAGCTGAAAGGCTGACATTTTACTGTTCATAGGGAGATTTTGTAGATTGACAGAAAACTTTGAAGCTTATCTCTACTTCACACACTGTACCAAGTCACTGCGTGCTCTAGTGCAAACTACTGAAACCCTCACTTAGCATATGTGTAAAATGGATATAACTATAATTAACGACCTCCAGGGTCTCTGGTAAAACCGTTTAGCATTTGTCAGGCACTTTGTGGGCTTTTGGGTCAAAACCAATAAGCACAAGGTAGCATTATGAAGAGTTTCATCCTCAAGTTATAATATATAATAGCAGGGTCTTCGAGTTACAAATAAAATCACATTGCAGAAATGCATAACAGAAAATGCGACTGGACACGTCACACATTCAAATAGATTCAAGGGTGTATAACATGTAGATCTACTCTGGACCTGGACATCCACACAGCAATAGACCTGTTCTTGTATAGGTTACTTCTGTTGCTGTTAACAGACGGGAAACAAGTGTGAAAACACCAATTACAGCAACTTACTTACAATGGTAAGTTGCTCTAAGGTATGAGTTACCTTGAGTTTATTCAATAATACCACACAAAGGACAAAGCAGTTGCTAGTAGTTCATTCTGCAAAACCGTCTGAGCTGCAAAGGCTTATGAGTCACACTCCAGAGCATCTGCAAGGAAAAACATATTACATTTTCCAGGCCACCAAAACTCCTGCTCAAAGTGGGAAACTAGCACATGTTCAATCCATTCCCTCCCCCACACACCCTGTCTCAACTCCCACAGGATAGGGAGTTTATTAGTTAATACTTGAGCTTAAATCTTCATCTGAGGAAGTGATGAGCATCTAAGTCTCTCCTCCCTGCTTGCACAGAGATGAAAGTTTCTTAGCTGGCCTGTTCACTCCAACCTCCCCCTTCCTGGAAGAGATGAATCCCTGCTGAAGAAATCTGAAACCTCTGGCCACCCAGCATATCCTTCAGAAATAAAAGCATCTTCTCTGAGAAAATGAATGCGTGGAATGAAGCACAATGCAAGGCAAGCTCTGCTTGCATAGAGCTGTAGGAAATGAAAGGTAAAAGCCAAAAAAGCCAAACGGAGTGGTGTTAAGATAACAACAGGACATTGTTTTGATCCCAGGAGATCCTGTGGTTTTTCTTTTTAATAGTGTCACTTAGAGTAACTTATAAGGGAGGCAGGGAAGGTGACACAATTTTATAACTCTGCAGGGGCTTCACACCATGGGACAAGATTCCTATTGTACTGAGGAGTATTGGAAAGAAAAGGGGGAAAAGAAAAAAAAAGAGCTTGCAAAGCAGATCTAAAATTACACCTATTCTCAAGGAAGATACAAATCTAGGCCAGAAGGATTGCTCATTACAATGAACTCCTAGGAACTTTTCTAGCAAATGCTTCACAGGTATTTATCAACCTAGCTGAGGGCAGGTGAGTAGGAGTAGAAAAAAAAATCAGTGTGATTTTTCCCACAAAACCCTCAGCCCAATTTCTACAACTGATCAGGTTTTGCTTTCCGTCTCTCCAGTCCAAAATTTGTTCAAGAAGACCCCAGTTAATGGGAAGAGTGTGGCCAGGAACGTGATAGAAAGACAGGAAGTTTCAGACATATCTGATTTTCATGACTTTCCCACCCAAGATCACATTCAGACAAACAGAAAAGCATCCTTTTATCTAACAGGGACAAAGTAAAAACAGAAGACAGGGTTTGCAGGGCCTGTCTGCCATTATGGTCAGGACCGGATCGGTCCTCTGAGGTGCAGCCCCTGCACACTTCTCCTCCTGAGTCAGACCCTTGCGTTTCACCTTGCTTACTGCAATCGGTCTCTGCTTGATGTATTTTTCACTTGGCCAGCTACCTTTAGCCAGCTTCACCCCACAAGGAGACAGGATGCTTCTAGTAAGTCCTGTCAGAAATACAAAATCATTCACTAAACAGTTCTGCCCTGTCCTCAGTCCCATCAATAACAGCAGACGTGGGCACGATCCATAACATCAATGAGCTATGGACCACTTGAGGTAGCTGATGTACCTCATACAGTTACAGACAATAGCTTCAGAGCACAGCACCAACAAATCTGTTGCAAATTTCAAGCCCCAAAGTTAGAATAAACCAGAGATGCTGCCACCCTCTTAGAAGACAAAATCATAAAGAGTTAAACCCAAAATAATGGAAAACAGGCAGATTCAGAGGGAGAAACAAAATGTAACAAAACTGTGTGGGCATCTGTGATTTTTAAGCTATAACATAAATCCATGATAATAATTACAGTGGGATGGCCTCTGGCGTCCCACTATTATTATTGTGAGGTAAGGTCTTCGAAGATCTTTATCTGAGCTAATTTCATCTATTTGGTACAGAACCTCTTTTATTCCCTTCCCACTCTGCATCACACAATGCTCTTTTTGGTGTTTCCGTTCACACAGCGGGCACTGATCCCTGCTAGGAGAGGTGTCAAATCTTCTAATAAAATGACTGCTCACGCAGAAAGTCTCACAGCTGAAATTTTGGAGTCGTACAAACTCCCACACAAAGCAGGGCTGTCAGATCAGATTGCAAGGTGTCAGTTTACCCAATTCAAACCTGAGGTTCTATTAAAAAAATGCACAACAACCCCCCCCCTACACAGACACACAAATGGAAAATGTCAATCAAAAGTAATTAATAGTTTTCCTTCCTCTTTCGCACTCAAAAGAATGCCAGGAGACAATATTCTGTGAACTCAAACAACTGATGAGTAACATTCATTTGAAAATCAGATGCATGGTAAAATATTCACAGCCATCGTCAGTGCTACCTGAAGACTATACTCCAAATGCATGACTATCCCAAATTCCTCATCAGTGTCTGTGCTGAAATGTGCTGCTCAATGTAAAGTTTCGGAGGTGACAGAAGGCGTCGGTACAGATGAGGAGGACAGATGTGGGGTTAAGCCAGATGTGAGGGAAAGAGCTTGGGGCCAGATTTGAGCCTTCAGCACCCACCATTTACGTCAAACAACTGTGAATGATCTCATTTCCCAAGTCATCTAGGGCAAAATACGGCTTTGTGTAGAGAAGCAAATACTTATGGGAACTTACAAAAAGTAAAGAATCTTAGTGAGCTTCAATGAGACCTGAAGAGACTTAAACCAAGCTCCTCCAAGCTGAAAGCCAGATTTCTTTGTTTATCCAGCAGCATCTGCATAAAAGGGCAGTAGCACAGGTTGCTGGCTCTTCAACTCGACATCAGACAGTGCACCAAGTGCTGGAGTGCTAGTTTATACTTTATTTTCGATAATTAGGTGTGGATTTACTCATAGAAGGATATAGAGGGACTAACAAGGCAGTATACTATACTCTTTCTTCCCCATTAGCCCACTAATTCCTATGCTATGTTTGCATCTAGCCATATCATGCATCCCATCTGTATCTCTCCTCTCCCCACAACACAGCCATGGATGTGTCGGACCCAGTCCACGTAAATAGAAATACAGCAGTCGACAAGCAACTATGAACACAGAAAAGAAAAATCCTCCCATTTCCTTCATGTTCTGGTGAGGAATATCCCTGCTTTGGCATAGCTTTCTTCCACCTAACCAGGGATTTTTAGGAGACAGACATCCCTGACTGGCAAAGTCAGCTCTCTCCAGCTGCACAACACCCTCACATACAAGTTCTTCCTGACTCCCTTCAGCCAAACTGATCTGACTTAGCAAAGAGGGGCTATTAAAACTGTCATGCAATTTTTTCTTGCTATTTCCCATTCAGTTCCCTATCCAAAGGCATGATCCTCCAAAGATTTATGTTTAAGCATTACTTACCCGAGTGATATCCTTAAAGTCAACTGAACAGCAAAGAAGGGTTTCTCAACATGTTGAGTTCTTGCACGATTATGGGCAGTAAATGACTCTGCATAGTTCCCTTTCACCATCTAATACCTGCGTTGTTTTTATGGACAGACGCCATATATATGTTTTGGATTTTTCCCAAACTTTATTTTTTTTTCCTCTGCGTTTTTTAACATATTGGCTAGAATACTCTTCATCTATCCTTAATCTATTCTGAATGGCAAGAATTAGTGTATGATACAGGTTGCTCCTTGCAGGCAATCTAACAGAAAGATGACCACTGCTCTGGATATCTTTAAAGCACTAGGTCTGTAAGTTGGTGCAGTTGTTGTAACCCCATAAAGCTCTGTTCTTTTGTTCTCTTCTTGAGACCGGTTCCTAGTACCCTTCAGACATTTTATTGATCTTTCTCCCCCTCTAGCTCATACATGCTAATTGTACCTCTGTAGCAAAACAATCTTATTATCATGTTAATTAGTGGGAGGGTTGTTGAGGGTTTCCAGTTCATTACCTGCTAATTTCAAGATAAATGAATCCACAGGTTACTAAGTAAATAAGGTCACCTATCAAGTACTTGTAAACGTGTTTGTAAACAAGGAGGGGAGATGGGGAGGGAGAGAAAGGGAAGCATGTTTGGCTTGGATGGTGGGAAGTAGCTTTGGATACGGATTTGGCATCCCATGCTGGGGTGACTCCATTTCCCTTGAACTCATTTGTAATGGAAAGTGAATGTTTGCTGTCCACCTGGTTCCCCAGTGGGACGTTTCCTCCCTGCAACTACTTTGTAAGCTCAAAGGGCTCTTTGTGAGCAGATTACTCATTCGGAGGTTTGGTTGATTGTTGCTGCCTTTTGTGGTGAGAGCCAGGAGTGAGGACATGCACTAGGCAATACAGCACCAAAGAGGGAACAAAAAAGCATGGTAGTGTGAGTCACAGCAACCTCCCCCTCCGCATGGCTCAGGGTTATTCATATTGCCTTTATACAGAGGGCAACAGGGCAAAGGAATTCAATGGGAGAGGGGAAATAAACAGTCAGAGCCTCTGCTGGTGTAAAATGACATACTGCTTTGAAATCTGTGCCTTTACACCACACCCCAAACCTCCAGGAAAATGACTCTCTGAGTGGGGCAAGTGAATAAAAGAACCATGTGGTAAAGCATATCTGAACCATGGGGACTGCAGAGGTAAGTTATCATGGGTCAAAATGGAAAGCGATACTGAGCAGGATCCCTTGGGTTCTGTCCTCCAACCGTGTTCATTGAAGCTGGTGAAATAAAGAATATGTGTATTAAATGTTCAGAGCATATCAAGCTGGGGAGGGTAGCCAGCTCAATGAAAGGAAGGAGAGGAATTCAAAGAGATCTTGATAAATTGGAAAAATGGTCTGGAAAAAAATAGGGTACCAATCCCTAAAGACAATTTCTGAGTCCAAGTCTGAGCAGGAATAAGGTATGTGAATACAGGGTGAGCCTAGCAAGGTGGTGATGCTCCATTAAAGGATGTGAAGAGATGAGCAGATCTCAAGTCAAAGAGGAGGGAATACTGTTATGATGCTATGGAAAAAGCAAACATGATATTAACATATATAAGCAGGAGTATTGCCTGCCAGACTCCTGAATGACCTCCAGCCCATACAGCGCTGGCTGGGGCCAGGTTTAGAGGGAGAGCAGAAAGATCAGAGCTCCGGGGAATTTGGCCTGTGAAAAAAAGAGATTGGATGAACACAATTGTTTTAACTGAGGGTCTTCAGAAATTTAAAAGATGAAAGAAAGAAATATTCTACCCTCCAGAGCCATACTGGCTAGGCCAGAAAGTAAAGAGTTTACTTTACAGCAAAAAAATGATTCTGGTTAGGGGAAAAACTCAGGTGCCTATATATAAATATTTAGTGTCAATTTAGGGACCCAAGGATATCCAAGGCAGCCTGGCAGATAAGATAAAGGACCTGTGGGAGGCTTGTACCCTTGTGATGAAACTGTAGACTTGGCAAGACATGATAAGAAATTTTAAATGGCAGTAGAGACCTGTGTTTAGGCATCTGAATCATTCCCTAGGTAAAACTTCCTAAAGCTATGGGCAGCAAAACACTGGAGCAGTTTGCTTGAGGATGCTATGAAGTCTGTCTTTGGAAGAAGATGGGACAGTCTGCCTGCCTTGGCCCACTGGGATCCAGAAGATTGCCACCCAAAACCACCTCGGGTCCTTCTCACTTTGTAACCAGGTGAGAATTCACCAACTAACCCCTTTTTCTGGCTGTGGGGCTTACGGATTCATCTTTCTACTTAATCCATAGACTCACAGAATGGTTTGGGTTGAAAGAGACTTCAAAGATCATCCAGTTCCAACCCCCCTGCCATGGGCAGGGACACCTCCCCCTAGACCAGGATGCTCAAGGCTCCATCCAACCTGGTCTTGAACACTTCCAGGGAGGGAGCATGTCTGATTTCATTTAACCCATGCCTGATTCTGTTACAGAGGCTTGGAATGGTCCACAATAGCTCCAAGGTGGTCCAATGGATTAGACCTGAGGAGACACGAGAGCTGGGAAAATTGCAGTTATTCATCTGCCCCATCCCATATTTTTCTCTGAGGGACATGTCTGAAAACACTCTTCCAGTTTACCGGATTTGATTCAAATTCTATTTAAAAGAGTTGCTTGTGGTAAATTTCCTTTTTTTCCCTAGTTGCTTTTAAAATTTGTTATTTGTGCCAGGAGCTCTAACGTATGAGTCACCTGATCTTCCACCAGCTGGATGAGCATACAACAACTTGTATCATCAGCTCTAAGGATGAATGATCATGAGAAACAAATTTAAAATTACTTTTTCCAAGCATGCGAGATAGAAATAACCATTTGGATGTTTGCTAAAAACAAGCACAAAAGCACCACAAAAACAGGCCAGGCAAATCCATTTAGTTTTCTTTTTTCACCTCCATTTTATTTGGAGAGCTATGGATTTTTCTATTTCACATGAATTAGAAAGTAGAAGTAGCTTCTTTTTTGACTAGTGTTGTTATCAAATGTCTGTGAGATGCATCAAGCCCTTCTCTGAACTCTGAATTGCTTGTGCATTTATTTGGATACCAGCAACTCGGGGATTTTAGATTTCAAGAACAGCAGTTACAAGGAACATTCAGCATGATCTTATTATTGTAACTAAACAGCTAAAATACATGCATGAGACAATCAAAAGGGGTTCTACATATGTATTTGTTTCATTTTCACCTGCTTGCCATATTGGGTCAAAACAGACTTTGAGAAGTGATATTTTCTCTGTTAAATTTTTTAGGGTGCTTGGGAATTTTGGGGTTGTTTTTCTGTGTTTAATGTATAATTAATCCAATGCTTATTAAAACAGACTCAAATGTTCGTATCATCTGGTTTTGGCTTCCCTTTCAGAGCACCTTTAAAGTTTCTAACTATGTAAAATGTTGATACTCCAGAGGCATTGTGTTTTAGCAGTCCAACTGGCATCTGAAACACTGAATTCTCCCTTCTTCTTTTTTTTAATTAAGATAATAAATTGGTCTTAAATTATCCCTGAAATCAGACCAGTGTTGATTACAATGGGTCTCATGCTGTGACAGCTCAAGATGATGTTATTTTTATTCCTTTTCAACGAGATCTTAATCTCTCCCTGCGTGTAAACAAATTGTCACAGTAACCTTGTTCTTTAATCTCCCAGCTGAAGACCTTTAAAGCATTGGGAGATAACAGATCTAACTGAGATTTCATCAGCTTTCAGGCTTTTACAGATATGCCGCATGCCTCTCCCACTGCTGCAGTCTTTAAATGTTGAAGGAGAGAAGTGCACATTACACTCAAAAGCTTTCCTTAAACGTTTGAAAATAGTATCCGCCTAGCAACGTGCGATTCAGGGCTTGAATCTGCAGGCAAAATTTGGATGCAGGCACAGCAAGCCAAATTGCTACCTGTTGTAGCTGGTGCAGAACTGTCCCACTGTCTCTTTTGTATCACTCTGGCTTAACCCAGTCAACCTTGCTGAAAAGGTCGATGACGTTTTAATGCTCAGAAGAACATTGTATGTCAGGAAGAAACACCAGCTTGCATTTCTTATTCTTGTCCTAGCAAAGGAAAACGATTTCGGGGGGCAGTTAGTAAAAAGAAGAATGAAAAGACCAGAGGTAACTTGCTTTTCTTTTTTCCTTTCCACCTGCTTCGCAGATATGGACTAATTTATCTTCTAAAGCAACAGATACATAATTATACCTAGTCAGCTATTACAAATGGGGTAAAAGAGGCAACAGGCAGCAAAGTTATTTGCCTAAGGCCCTGCAGCCTGTCTCTGACCTGGCTCACAAGCAGTGAGCAATTGCCCACCCTGGGGAACCCAAATCTTCAGCCTTACTGCTCTCCCTCAAACACTTCGGAGCAGACTCCCAGGATTAGCTAACATCAATAACCGGTTTTCTGTCAAGTTCCCAAAACTTTTCCTTCTGCTGGCGCATGGCAGGGATAACACTGTCAACTCCACCTGTGAATACTTCTTTAAAAAATAATGTCAACAATCTGTGTGTCAGGCTATTTCAGTGCATTCAGATGAGCATTTTTCATGTTTGAGGGCACGTAAGCATCATTATTCATAGTGGTAGGACTGGGAATACTCAATAGCATCCATAAACCTGGTGTGCGTTTCCTTACAGGTAAACATTATTTGTGAGTAGACATATGGGTGCATTTTCCAAACACTATACAGGAGCCACTGCACACACACAAAAAAAATCTGTTCCTGTTAAAATGGCTTTTGCCCAGGCATCTATTGATGTTTGGAAAATGTGCTCCATTTATTTACTGGTATGCCAGATATTTGTCTATATAACAATGTTTTCTGCCAAGTCAAAAAAATTTATTGTTCCTACAGTTTAAACTCTTTCATTGAAAACTCAGCCAAAACTATTCTAAGTCTGACAGACAAGCCTCTCTGCAAACAACATAGATATCTGCATCAGGTTTTCAATAATATTGTCCCAGATTTACTGCTTTACTTCATTTTATTTAATATGCTTCCACATCAAATTTAAAAGCACTTCATATATTTCAGAGTATTTTAAAGTTTTAGCAGATATGTGTTAAGAGCATATAAGTACCAAACAAATATATAAACATAAATATATATATATAATGCAAATTGGATTTTATTTGTTAACATTACCATCAACCAAGAACTATTTCTTTTCTTCTGGATGTTTGGCTTCACAAGAATCCTGATTAAATAAGGCCTTTTCAGAAGAAAACAGGGAAAACTTAGGTGAAGAATCTTAAGGTGATGAGGCACATTACACTCAAAATTTCTTCATCAGGAATAACAAAAAGATTCAACAGTAATGGCAAAAAATAATTAGGTTTCTCAATATCAAATTATTCAGCAAATGTATCTCAGGTTTGTCAAACTAACGACTGAGAGAAGAAAGAGCCACAGAAACATTAATCTGAGGATACAGAAATTTGGACTCAGTAGGTTTGAAACATCTACCTTCTGTTCAGAATAATTTTTTATTCTGAAATTCCTTCAATTTTATTTTTATGACCTTCTGCCATTGAAAATGTAGGTAAGTGGACGTGATCGGCTCAGGGATGTTTCCAGAGAATTGGTCACTCATAGTTTTCTGAAAATATTTTCAATAGATAATACTTATTTACTCAGTTATTTGCCAGCAAGCTGGTAAAGTGGCAACATTCGTACTGGAGTTTGGGAATATTTACTGAGTGAAGTTTGAAACTGAACAGCAGCAAGCATTGCTTGTGACATGAGGGGGAAAAATATTATCCCCTACTTTTGTATTTCAGTAAGTTTAAAAAACAAGCACCAACTTCACCATGGCTCAAAGAGGTTTGATTGCTCTAGAGGCACATTCTCGCAGTGACTATGTACTTCTGGCCACATGCCAACCTCAGTTACTGAGTCTCACCATTATCTCCATTGTCTCCAGTGACAAGAGAAGGGACAGCCATCAGCAAACCTGCTTGATGTGAAGCCAGGGCAGGAATCCAGCCCTTCACACTTCTATAAGAAGACAAGTTATCCCATTGCAGCAGAGCAAACTACACCTTCCTTCGTTGCTTTGGTAGGGATAATTCCTACCTGTCTTAGACATGTATGTGAAAAAGTACTTAAGATACTTGCATTATCACATGAGGCTGCCTCATCACTTCTTTCCTTGCAACATCCATAGCTTACAGTCCAAGATAACAAAAATGCACCATTTTTCCTCTACGCTCAAACTAGTTCCCAAGCCACTAAACATCCATCCTTTCTCCCTTTAATCTTTCCCGAAAGAAAACCTCCCTAATAAAACACGGTTAAAAACCTGTAGTGGTTTTAAGTGCTAAAGGGAATGGCTTTAAATATAAATATCAGTGAGAGTCTCTGGTTTAGGTTCTGCAGCTGCAGTTCAAGTCTATGTACTTAGCACCATCTATTTCTTATCCTAGCATGGACTAGCAAAATACCACAGCCTGAACTAAGCATAACTCGTCTTGCAACTTCTGTAAAAGTGAAGATCAATTTTCTCCCTGAGCAACAGACTAATTCATCAGCAGAGTAGAGACTAAAACATGGCAAGAACAAATAGCACAGAGCAAAGAAGAGATACTGAGAGAGAGGAAAGGAAGGGACTGGAGGGAAAATAAAGACAAAGTAATTTGCTAACTAATGTAACCCGATAGAGTCCCCAATTCTGTGTCACCTGGGAGGGAAGAGGCTGCACGTGTGTCCAACACCACATTACTATTTGCGTAGCAGTAAGCCCCAGAGGTAGAGTAACTGCCTACCAGGGACTGGCTGCTGTGTGAGGCTGTGAGATCTGTCATTCACTAAGCCCTTGGCATTGGTTTGCCTTTCTCGTATAAACACTTCCTTTGCTCTCGTTAGTGTATTTTGAGCCTTCTGAAATGAGGAGAGACAGGTATCTCCATCCACCATGCTGAACTGACTTCCCCATGGTGCTGCCAACGCAATTTTAAGGAGATAGTGTAGATGATTACTTAAGTGAATTTACACATGGTGGCAAATAACTATGCTTAATAAAACTGAGAGTGCCTTAATGATTTCATTTTGGTGATTTAATTTGTAAAAGCAAAGCTTAATCATTTAATAGCGTCATTAAGAAAACACCACAGGAAGTTTAGAAATAAAGAATCATCTATATCTCCTGAGAAATGAGTTTTCTTCTAACATTCAGCTCATGACAAAATAAAATGGAAAGCTTACAGCTTTTTAAATAATTGCACTTGAAATATAAGCAATCCCTAAAGAACCCATTCAGCCTCATCTTCTGCAGGACAGAAGAATTGCATTCCTGTTCACCATAGTGTGAAGGAGGCTTCGCAAGAGACACCACTGGTGGTGGGAATGTTTGTATATTTTTTTGGTTGAAGAATGCCTTGTGAACAAAATGCAAATGCCAGAGCAATTAAAAAAAAAAAAAAAAGCTTTCATCGAAAGCAGCAGTTTAAAATAAAATCACATTCTGTCACCACATACGACAACGGAAGCATCCCTTACCGGCACATGCAGAGTGTGTGTGTCTGTGCATGTGTGTGCACACACAACTGTGCCTGAGTTTCAAGTGGAAATCTCCAAGGACTGGATTAACCAAGAGTTTGCATTGGGGTAATGGAAAATATGACCTCATTAGCACTAGGTTTGTCATTTGCTCCATAATACAAAAGTAAATTACAACGTATTAATGCAGTTAGTGTTGTTTTTAATGTGCACTGGGATACAATAAAAGTTTTTATTGGGGAAGTGTGATGGCATGTTTTCACTACAGCATTAGCACTGGTCTTCTGATAGGGCGGCCAGTCATATTACCCAGTGGAACACTCCTATAATGATGTAGTAAAATTTGACTCTGATATAGTAAAATCTGTTTATGGCAAAGCTGCTTTTTCACACAATTGGGCTGGTGCAGGGAGCAGAAAGGACATAGCTAAAAAAACTATTTTCTAACTGTATTTTCATAGAAAGTGGTCAAAACCAACCAACCAACCAAATATTCCTAGGCTTCAGGCCTGCCCAAAAGAATTACCATCCCATACTCTCCATTTTCCTTCGGTAGTTCCTTTTCTTCCTCAATTCATCTATGGGTTTGTCATCCAGCAGCTGCCATAAATTAGTGTCCACAGCTTGGTGAAGGAGCCTAAACAGGAGTATTGTAATTTAACACACTTTTAATAGGCTTGTCGCAGAGTTTTGCATGTTCAACCCAGCCTGTGTAAAACAACCTCAGGCACATTCGTGGCTTTAGAGAGGGAAGGTGATGGCGGAGAGCAGGGGGTGGGATGGGATCCTTTCCTTACTGAATACAGAGCTTCCTTGTGTTTGTAGCAGTGCTGGCAGCCTGCACCCTCCTGCCCAAGTTCCTTCATTATGTTAGCAAGAACAGGTTTGTGATACTAATGAAGGTTTGCAGGTGCCATTTTTAAGCCATGATTTTGCCTTTCTTTCTTTCTTTCCTAACTGGACAAAGAAAGTTTCATACATTTAAACTTCTTACTGGTCTTCCTATGTAGTGGCTAGCAATGGCCGGTTCGTCGTCATGCCCCAACCAGACTTCAAGTAACACCATCCAGCTGGCCATGACAAACAAGCCACACTGCACAATTGCATTGGTTTCCAAACTCTTATTTCTCATCTTAGCTTGTTTCAAAACTGAGGCTGAATCTCATTTCTGTAGCAGCAACCTAGTACAGGCTTAGCCTGGGCTCAGGTACCAGCCTCCACCATGACTGATGGCTGTTTTGCCTTCAGAGCCCTAGAAAGCCATGCTCATTGATGATGCAACCAGCGAAGATGTTGGTGTCTGGACTGGAAGCTGTCATGGGGGGAAAAAGTGGCCCCTTGCAGCAGCAGTAGTCACTGTTCCCATCCCTCCCTGAAAAAGTAGCAAGAGACTTAAGCCAAGAGCCCATCTCCCATCCGCCGCCTCTCTGCTCTTTCTCCTTTTCCCTCCCCTCATCTAGGTCCAATCTTTCATTTTTGGGGAAACTAAACTGGATTTTCCTTTTGGTTCTGAGATGCATTGAACCAGCGAGAATAACCCTTTGGAGGGGTATACAAAAACAAAATCTGGAGAGCAAAATTTGCTAGGATGAAGCTGCGAGAGGCATTCATTAAAATAAAAAGAAAAAAATAGTCATAAAGTCCTGAATAAGGCTTTGTAATGAATGGACCCAACTAGCCCGTGCCTGTGGCGCTCTTGCTAGTCTAGTGACAGTAGTTGAAAGTTATTTATTTGTTTGTAATATACTTTTCCACCGAAACACTTTAGTAATAAAGAGACATGAGGGGAGACACATTAGAAAGTGTGCCATACATCAAAATGAAAAGTACCACATAAGCTACATGATAAACGTAGGATAAAATGTACTTTGTTTTCCACAAGACAAAGCAATAAGGAAAATGCTGTGTCTGGAGTAATTCTGAGCTTGGAACTTCTGCTGGTTATTTATTTTTATTAAGCAAATATACAACCCTGTAAATGTACCTGGTGCTAACTAAACAACAATAGCATACAGTCCCAGTTCTGAGAAGTCACAGTCCAATATGGACAAGACAATGCACAGGACAGACAAAACAAAAGCCCGTGATTCAGGGAAGCGTTGAGATGTTTTAGGTGAAAACAAGCAGAATTTATAAAAGCAGCAAATAATATGGCTATTGAAACTCCACGTAATCATTAACAGGTATAAACATGTCTTTTCTCCTTCCCATTTATTGATTTATTCCTTGGTGGCATATTGTCTAAATCCTACACGGCGAGTCCTGAAGCAAGGACAGCTTTTGTGTTATTTGTACAGTGCTTAGCACCACTAGGCCCTGAACTTCACCAGGGTCTTTTCTATTTCTTTTTCCAGCATAGCTAATATAATGAGCAGATCTGAAGATGAGAGTGAGGGAAGAAAAGCATCCGCAAGACAAGAGTCAACAAAATCGGAGGGTGACACAGGGGTCTCTGGTTGGGAAGTAAGAGAGGAGGAACAGAGTTAAAGCAGGAGCAGAGACAGTGGTTATCTACTTCTCTTACTTATTTGCTCAGGAGCTCTTGCAGTTTCACTTGAAAATGCACAAGGAGAAAAGAAAAAAAAAAAGTTATTTTGACTTACAAAAGCGTGGAAAGGTCATTAGGAAGACTTGAGAACCAATAAAGCTCTTTAAATCCTTCCTACTTGTAATGCATAGAGCAAAGCTTACAGGAAAGCTGCAGCTAAGAAAATTACAAATGGTAATGCTATTATTTGGCATATAGTTGCCAAAGGCATTCAATATAAAGATTTTACAGAGGTGTCAACTGATATATAGCAAACACACAAACAGTCTCCAGCACTGTAACATATGCAAGGAGCGCCGAGGCTAAATATTAAGCATATGAATTATATATTCTTGCAATGCGAGGCTGAGAAAATGCTTGCTGTGCACCATAGTTAAAATGAGCAATAAATACCAGGGTTAATACTGGCAATGTCTTGTTGTAGAAGGTTCCTCTAAGCCCCCCTCTCCCAAGTTTGGGTTTCAAACCATTTTCTGCTGTGTTGGATAATGAAGTGATTAGACTGCTCCTTTCTGAGACTGTTACATATTTAAAACAGGTTCCACCGCTGCCTCATTTTAAACATCAGAACCTGTTTTGGGCGCCAGAAATGTGAAACATGAACATCAATAGCTTTCTCCTGCCAAGATAAGAGCTTGCTGCAGAGGCCAAACATATGTCTTTCTTTCTTTCCCCGAGGAGGTTTCTGGATAAGGAAGAGGTGTGTCTGTACCTGAGCTGCTTAAAATGACTCAGCCACATATGGGCTTTTTGTAAACTTCCCTTTGCTCTTTCTCTGTGGGGCAGTGAGAGATTCCAGTCTCAAAGTTATTGCCATCTGGGTTTAAAAGGCTGGGTCTGCCTGAGATTGGCCTTCCCAGTAAAAGCAGTTTTATCTGCTGGGGTCTGACCCCAGTGGTAAGTGCAAGCCCTTACGGAGGCAGCTCTGCAGGGCTCTTTTGCTTCCTCAGGAAGGGTCATCCCAAGGCTTGCTCTTTGAAAGGAGCAGCAGGACTTTCGCGATAAAACGCGACGAAGCACGGTGCGACCCGCATCAGCGCCAGCAAATTTCAGGTGAGGGAGATGATAGCGATGCAAATGCGAAGCGCTGCTGTGTTTCAAAGAAAAACTCTCGTGCTGGGCCAGGAAAATCAGGATCTTGCTTTGCTCACCAGCCAAGGTGATGCCTTTGCCACCTGCAAAGTGCTGGAAGTGCTGCCCATGCCTGACACGCTGGGTGAGTGCCCGCACAGACAGGTCGTGCGAGCGGGACAAGACGCAGCTTTGTATTCAGCAAGCTTGCCCGAAAGGCAAATTAGTTCTTGCAGCTCAAGTTTAATGAACAAAAAGTGCTCGTAGTAACCAGACTCTTGCTTCCCTCAAACAAGGTGGGGTAGTGTCAGGGCAAACTCAGCTGGGGACCTGAAGAAAGATTTTCCTTGTGTTTCGCTCTGCTTGACCGACTCTGTGCAACTGGATGCAGGTCTGATCCACCCCTGGCTGCCTTCCCTGCTGTCTCTGCAGAGAAGAGAGACACCTGAGACAGCCTCTCTGCCAGTGGACCAGGATGCATGCCTTCCTGCAGTGACTGCCACCGTGTTTTCCTCCTCTCAAGCACAGACAGCATTGATTTCGTGTCGTGCCCTCACAAGACAAGAGTGACCTAGCTTAGCAGCTCCCCACCCTGGGCTGCTGGCTCCCAGCCCTGGGACACTCTCTAGAGAGAGAATTGCAACCTCCAAACAATGTTTCCCAGCCAAGCCAGCAGCTGAGATTTCTTCCCATCCTTTCAGATTTACCTTGCGGTGTATACACAGCTCTGCCCTTTCCAGAGTCATCCCTGCACAATAGACACTTGCTCATGCCTTGAAAGCATAGCCCAAAGAGCACGAGAAAATATAAATCAGGTAACCTTAGGAACTCCATCTGAGCATAAAAAGTGTCCACATTTCATTTTTACTTCTTCAAAAGTATGTCATCAAAATCAGCACCCCATCGGGCCACCCTACTGTAAGGACTCATAGAAATTCACACCTGGGCTAAGGGACAGAGGACGTGAAGCCACAGGGTGACTTCAGCTTCACCAGTTCTTTTATATTTAAAAGGCCTTAAGCATGGTCTGGCCATATGTATACAGCAAGTCCCTCCCCATGCACTAAAATACATCCACCTTTAAAGTGGAATCAGCAATAAGAGAATCTAGACCTGGATAGACACAGGAAACAACCCCAAAAATACAGGGAGTTTCGAACAAGGAAAATGATCATTTCTTCGTGGGATTTTGGCTCTGGTGAAGAGGCAGGACTCCTAAATCTTTGGAATCAGCACCATTCAATTTTTAAACAGTTAGGCACTGACAAATAAATGCACCATTTAACTGCCTCTTATTGAAATTAATAGGAATGAATCATCCTGGCGTTTTTGAAAAATCTTTCTGAAGCAGATTAGGTGCCTAAATAACTTTAGCAGCATAGACCTAAGCAACTTTTCAAGTACTAGTTAGCTGCTGCTTCCTAATATGTCTCATAGCACTAAATCACATGCAATAAATGGGGTTTTTAATGAATGTGAGAGGATGGGGCTTCAGCTGCCAAATTCCTCTTAGCTTTGTGCAAAGAGTGGCAGTAGCTGTAAAGCTGGTCTTCCCTCAGCCAGCTGAAAGTTGGGCAAAAATATTACACCCAAATTCTTCCAGCCTGTTTGCCAGGGTACCACACGCATCAGTTTTATTGTAGTGCTGCTCTTGTTGCCCTTAATTCATGTGGTTTCCTGATGCTTTATTATTTTTCCTGGGACCTTGAGCATGCAATGGCCCCAGCTGCTTCCCACGGAGGTCACACCGATGTCTGGCATCCTCTCTCCCATACCATAGCAGCAGACAGCAAACCGCAGCACTGCCTGGCCCCTAAAGCCCTGACAAACAAGGCCCTTCTTCACCCGGGCTTCCTCCCATTCATGATGAGTTTGAGATAGCCCATTAGTTCCATGAGAAACAGAGATGCAGAGACTGCACTGGTCTCTCGGAGATATCTAGCCACCAAAAATCCAAACTGCTGGAAGCACAGGGGGTTGGATGGAGATGGAGAAGGGCTGCCAGAGTGAGAAAGAGCAGCTAAACTGCTGCTGTGGTCATGAGGTTGTTCTCAGCCAAAGGCTTTAGTCCACCAGAGCTGCTGTGAGAAGGGGAGTGAAGGGAAGGGATTTAGGAATGCTTTGCATCCTTTTGTGTTTGCTTGTAGGTGGCTTGGGAGGTACAGCACATTCAGATCCCAATGTCATTGTTTAAGGGGTTGTTTGTTTTCATTCCCCTCCTCCCTACACAGAAAATTAAATTTGGCACACAGAGACTGGGCACTGATGACTCTTCAGGGATAGATTTTTATTACATTTAGGAGACAGTCAAAATAGTTTTTGACATTATTTTATTCTAGGAATTATAACTGAGACCCAAAGGGATGGAGACACGCAAAGCCCACAGTAAAGCAGTGGGAGATGCTGATTGCCCAAGGCTCCTTTGAAATCCCAGATTATGTTATGGATATAGTCACACAATTGAAAGTGATCTACTTACCACAATTTAACCAGTTACTGCCTGCCAGATGAGGCGTGGGAACCACTTTCATGGTCTAAGCAAATGTGTTCACTTACAAGTTGTGGTACTTTAAGAACATGCACGCGGTTGCTGTGGCTCAGTCGATGGGCGGTTGCTGGTGGAGCCACAGTAACTCAACCATCGCAGTCACGTGCCTGTACCTCACGGAAAGGATATATTGCTCATATCAGAACAGCACTTCTAAGCTTCAAGCATGTGGTGGCCTCAGTGTGTCTGCTGCTGTGACTGCGTGTATGGCTTACGATGCTGAAAACAAACTGTAAAGGATGAATGAAACAAATCGACAAGTGCAGGACAGAAGGCAGTAATAACACTAGGGAGTATGAATAGAAGGTAAGTAACGTGTTTTCTGCAACTGCTGGTTGTCCAGAACCATGATTCTTTACTAAATTTAAGGAAGACAGAGAATTGCTCCATCATGGATCTACAAATGCTTGTTATTGTAGGATCGCTCATTCAAACTCATTGCAGTTTTATTTTGGGGAGCAAAATGGCATACGCCCTGATCTTAGCCTCTATTTGCACATGGTTGCAACTATGCCTGTGCAAAAGATCTCCGTATGTATAAAAACCAAAAATCTTAAAAAGTGAGGATAGCTTTCTTTGAGAAACTTGCATTCTGTAATCCAGCATTTGGAAAATCTAAAACTCTCCAAATTTTTGGCCCAGGAACCTCAGCTGGCTACTTGAGTTAAACTGGCCAGCTACATCTTTTCCACAGCTCTGTATGCAGTTAATAATAGTACTACTTTGAAGTTAGCCAATTCCTTTCCTCTTACAGTCTCACAGTGCTTTTGAAATGTAACTACATGTTATTATTCTCATGTAGTAGCTCAGAATAAACAGTGAAGAAGGCAAATAATTTGCTGAAGGCTACAGAGTAAACTAGTGGCAGAGCTCAAGTATTCCATGCCCTAGGCTATTTCTGTAGGCTGGTGACATCCAATTTTGGGGTCCTAAAATGCTATATATTCCCTTAAGGAGGCATTTGAAGGCTATTCACTCTGGCCCTTCCTTTACACATGGCTATTATGGAACTGAACTGGAGGCATCCCCATCTCGTACGGCCACATGGCAGACATGTGTTCCACGTCATGTGAGGCAGAAGCTGCTGTGGGACTCAGGAAAAAAAAAAAAAAAGGCAGCAGGATTTGACCAGAGCATGACGAAATCTGGCCAACAGCTCACTCCCTGCCCAAATCAAAATATCAGCCAGAAAAGAGGGCTGCACAGAGCGGGCTCTGAGCGGGATAAATTGTTGTGATGGGCTGGGAGCTATAGATATGACACTTCTGTTCTTACTAATACACCTGCCATCATTCACTGTGTTCATTATCACAACAGTTCTTGTATTTTTATTCATCAGTGAGAGCAAAATGACCGAGCCTCTTGATGCCTTTGTCTGTGAAACACCTTTGTCTGCTGTTTTTGTATCACCTTTGCCATTGCAGCTATAACAAATCACCTTGTTAATGTTACAGTGCTTGTTCTTGTGGCCCAGGGTGATCCCTTGTAGACTGGTGGGCAATACTCACATAACTATAATCCGCCACATTTTCATGCAATTAGTATGCGGAAGAATTGTTCTCGGATACTCACACACATACAAAAAGATTAAATAAGATCCATTTAATGTCATGAATTGTCCTGTTAGGAGTTAATGAGGTCTGGTAGGTTGCCAAAGTCCAACACACAGAAAGCTCAGGCAGGCCAGGAGGGAGAAAGGGAGGAGTAGCTGGGCTCAGCCAGATAGACCTTGAAGTGCAACAGCTGTGCCTTGTCTTTGAGGAGAGGATCAAGTAGAGAATATGAGATAGGCAAACGTTGGCTTAAACTTTCTTCTCTCTTTGATTGTCCTTGGACATCTGCCTCGTCTCCTGTCAAGAATGTTTGGCAGCTGTGAGCCCAGAATAACACTGCCGCTCAGCCAGGACGCTATCGCAGTCGTCTAATACTTTAAGCCAACTAGTCTCTGCTGTGTGCCTCGACCGATACTGAACTATGCTAATGCCTTGAGCTAACTAGGCTTTCTAACAGCCCGTGAAATACATAGAAGTGGGGTCTGTGGTTTATTTTCCTCACGTGCTAATTGGCTTTAATTGTTGGCCAATTGGATTTCAAGTTCAGAAAAGGGTGCCCCAGACAAAAGGAAAAGTGTTAACTTAAGACCGTGGGAGAGACGGGTCATTCTGTTCAGTTTCTAATGTAGCAGACTTTATGCAGATGCATAAGTCTCAGGGCAATGGCTGTCCTAGAAAGATTTCTCAAGCATAACCAATGTGATTTCCTATAAAATATATGCTTCCATACAGGCTGAATGTCATTAATGTTCAGCTATTTGCTGGAGTGTAAATTCCCATCTTTCAGAACCAAAGTGTTTGTGCTCATTTTCCCTCAACAATAAAGGGGTAAGTAAAACAAATACCAGATTAATTCTAATATTTCAGCTGGTTTAGGCAGTGGCTTTAGAAGTAGAAGTGCTTCTGCAAAAGGCGGCCTTCATTTTGTCTTCACAGCCATGGTGAGACAGTAGGAAGAAGGGCTACATCCTATATGTGCCTCAATACTTGTCTAACAGAAGCAAGCCCTCGCTGAGTGAGAAGGGCATTCAGGTTCTGCGCCCATTCAGCCTCTGAACAGCATATCACATTATAATATTCATTCTCTGGTGACACCAGCTTTATTACTGCTGCATTTCCATTTATTTCAAATGAGTTCATGGGAAGAGAACCAGGCTGTGCAAATCTCACACCTATGAGATGCACCAGCCTGAATGACTTCTGTGTAATGTACATATCCTCCCAACATCCCTGGTAGATAGGGTAGTGCTGCTATCCATCTTCTATTGAGGGCACAGAGGGGAAAATCCTCAGAGGCAGATGAGATCATAAATACCCATGAAAATATGTGCAAAGAGACTAAAGGCCATCTTTCCAAAACTAAATTTATAGGGTTTGGGCACTTAACCTGCTTAAGCACTCTTAAGAACTTGCTGAAAACCTGATCAGAAGTGATCTGCCTAGGTCATCTCAGCTGGTTTTTGCAGAGCAGGAATCCATGCCCTAAAACCCTGTGATAGAAATTTAGGACCCAACCAAGCTCCTGAGCAAAACCTCAAACAAATCCTCATCATTATCACTACATAAAACATCTAGAAAAAAGAACAGGTTATGGCATTGTGGAGATCTGTTGATTGGCAGTAAAGTTTTCTGCCCCCCTTCATTTTATGAAGTGTACCACTTAAACAAAGCTTAGTTCAAAACATTTTCACTTGCCCATACACATGAAGGCAGAGTGATATTGTTACACAGAAGCAGCAAGTTGTTTTCAAAGCTATGTAACATCCTTTACCAACTCTTTATTAGTCAGGTCTTTTTGACAGTCTCTTTGACATGACTTTTCAAATAGTTTTGGAGATCATTCTGTAGTAAAGGCCCAGATTTTATCCTATTACTTCTGGTTATCCAGTACTACCCAGGCTGGATAAAAAGATGGTGTTTGGCCCTAACAAACTAATAGAGAATCCTTCCTGATGAGGGGTTTTACACAGAGGCTGGAATTATGGGAGGTGGGTGTGGTAGAATAATCTACGTTATTCCAGTTTGCAAGGAGTCTTTGGAGGGCTATAGCTAGTGATACTGTGTTTGTCAGACTGCCTAATTTATAGCAGTAGATTGAGGTTAAAACACATGCATAACAAGAAATAGAAAAGCAACTTTTTTCGCTGAAGATCCATGTAATTTTTGTGCAAGCTACACTAAGAGCAGGGATAGATCATAAAGGTGTTCAGGCACATGTTCAATCTAATATAAAACCCAATGAAGTTTTGTCTGGCCTTTGAGTCCCAGGGCAGCCAATACGTCTCCTCTGGTGCCTTTATCCTGGTAACCCAGCACTACCTTTATTGGAGCAAATACAAAATTGTTCTTCAACCCTTAGGTCTCAATCTCTGATGTAGTGGTTCAGTGTTTTGAAAAGTTCAGCTGAGTGTTTCCCACTCAGGTGTATTTTACACACTGGCTCCGGATTGTTTCAGAGCTGAGAACGCCGGATCAGCGCACAAAAATGCTCCAGTGGTAGTTCCAGCTGGGATGAGAAATAGAAGTGCTATAAATCTCATGACTCATTGTCCTAGCAGAAGTACGGATAATTTGGATAAATTCAGACAGTGGGCTGCTTTATCCAAATCAAGCTCAAGCTATGAACATCTTGACCCCTTTCATTGTAAAAAAGGTTTTCTACAACATAAAAAAAAAAGGATTTTAGTTCCATCCTATCTCCTTATCCTGTATAAACTGCTACACAAAAGCAAAAACAGAGGAACTATGCAGGGGAGTGACAAATTCACCAAATTCCTCTCTGTTAAATCTAATGCCTAGTGATAATATCCTGCTCTTCTCCATGAAACATGATATTCTCTCCTGGTTTACAAAGCACCAGGGGGGAATGTACTTGCAAAAACTTCCAGCTACAGTGAATCTGACCTGGAACACTTGTCTTTAGGGGCAAGACCTGACATCAGCCTCCTCAGCAGTTCAGAGACACCGTGGGATTAACACTCAGGGACTATCCTGGCTTCTGCGCAACCACATGCAAAACACTGGGTATACGCTCCTCCCTGCTTCTCATGAGCATCTCGCCCTCTCTGGCAGCATTCATGGAAGGTAGATGCTGCCTGTAGGAACAAACTAAACCACTTGCTTCTCTTTCAAGCCATATCTTCTTCCTCCAAGAGCATCTCAGCATCCACAGTGTGAGGAAAAAGCAGTTGATAGCAGCTCTGGAGATGAGACTATCACAACGTGCTTCCTCTGCCTACTTATTTTCACTTGGGATTGTCCCAGTTTGGCTCCCTTTGTGTCCTACGCTGCAAGAGATCATACGGCCATCACCGAGGAAAGCTGGACACTAGACACTTTCTGCAGCTAGTCAACACGTCTCTGGGGTTTGTCAGGAGGGTTAACTGAGGGCTGACGCCAGTCACCTGCTCCCGCGCAGCAGTGAAGTGTGCTGCTTTCTAGTGCTCAGCGGTTCCCGAGAAGCTGCAAGTGGATGCGAATGGCAGATGCTAACAGACACCAGAGAGCCCGAATCGCCAGCCTTGCCTCTCACTGACAAATTGCACCTTCGCTGCAAACATTTCAGCGTGTAACTTATCTCCCAATCGGAGCGCTGGCCGCCCCTCTTTGCAAAGGCAGTGTCCTTCCAGGTGGATTATTTTCCACTCAAAGACTGATGCCTGCAACAGCAATCTTGAAAGTCTCCTGCTATCTGCTTCTCACTCTTCACAAGACAAGACAAGACCACCCAGTGATTCGCCTGAAGAAATATTACACCAGTCTGCGGGCCGGCATGCCTGAAATTGGCCCAAGGAGCATATCGACAACGAGTTACCCAGCTTAGAAAACACAAGGGGATTAATAACTTGGACAGTGTGCTGCATAAAACTAAACTCAGAAACAATTCCCTATCCAGACCCCATCAGAATTTTAATCTTTACAGACTTTTAGCTCCATAGCCCAATAAATCCCTTCCATAGTGACTCATTGTTGCCCTGATCTTCCTTATAAAACACACGGTGGAAACAGGGTAACATTTTCCTTTCTTATTGCTCGCCTTTGTAAAACCATCTTTCCTTGTATCTCGCTGCCATTTGCCTGTTAGTCATGGGCTTCACTCCTGAATGAGCCACTTAAGAAATGTTACACTGATGTCAAATTGATACATGTCTTGTGAATACTTTATACTTTCTCTTTATTTAATGTGAAAGGACAGTGTTCAGCACTGATCAAAAACTGGGGACTTTTCAGTGCGAACTTTCAGACGGAACGCAATATTTCTATTGAAAAAAAAAAAAGAAAAAACTTCAGCAGAAATTAGAACACAAGAGTTGACCCAAGGCCATGAACATTTTGTGTTTCAGATTTATTTTTTTTTCTTTTGTCCCTCTTGGAGAAACTGAAATTCATTGTAGAGGACATTAGTTACATTTCTTAAGAAGCCCTCAAAACACATTTTCAAAATAATTCTTTTGCCAGATCCAGTAAGCTGCAACTGCAAACCAGTGGGTTTTGTCTGTAAACTCCAGCCTGGTAAACTATTTTCCTGGATACTTCAAATCTGGGAACCTAGATCTATAAATCAACCCCTGAGAAAGATTGACCAGATTTTATACAAGTTCTGAGCAGGCAGAGTGTCAATGACAGGAACAAAGAAAATAATATTGCGCTGAGAATTAGCTCTCTATCCCAGGCTGCTTCCTTTCCTTTCACAGGATAGCAATGGCAATAGCTAAGTCCACAGAGGACTTCACGAAGCCCCTTTCTCTAGTATATGTTGCCTTTTAAGGATCAACATGCCATTTACGGTGATGTCACGGTAAGTGAATCTCAAATTAATTCAAGTTTCTAATTTTTTAGTTGAGTGAGAATATGAAGGAGACATCATTATAGTGCCCCGGGTGCAACGCAGGGAAGAATCTGAAGTCCTTGTTGAAGCAGTGTTGCAAGGTATGTAGCCCTGAGCACATGGGCAGCCTTATTTAACTACCGTATCATTCCCCATAAGCTTTAAGCAGTCTGCTTGTGTTTTGAAATTCAGCCTTCAACACATAACAGAGTCCTTGACCACCCTCCTATAGAAAACAAAATCCTGCTTATTTTGGCAGATGTTCTTTTTTCCTTTAAAGTGTGCTATTCTATCTTCTTTCTAGCTGTTTAGGGTATTTTTTCCTAAGCACAACGTTATTGTGGGTTTAGCCTGAGACGTGAGTCAATCCCCTCCTTTAAAGAAAACTGATTTCTCCACTCCTTTCCCTGTGATATCTATTTTGGAGGCTCTCAACTCCCTGGTGGGCCAGTGGGACATCCCGCAGCCCCTTTATGGCTGGTGGTCTGCGGGAGGGAATAGGATTACATCTCTCAGCAGCCAATGGTGTTGCCTGTAGGTTCAATAAATGGGCTTAAAAAAAAAAACACACACACACAGCATGTCCTTCTTACTCTGCTTTGCGTGGTGTGACTGAACCTGCAGAGCCAGAGGGAGCGAGTTCAATAGTGATAACGGTAACCACTGACTTTCCCTTTCCTGATTTCACCTCTTTCATTATGTTGGAGAGCTTTGTTCCAGACTAGGAGATTATGCAACGGGCTGAGGAGGAGATGTGACTTCAGTGAGATATAGCACACAAAAAAGTGTGACAAATTGCAATGACAGGGGCTCCGATGGTAGCTTGTGATGGAGTGAAATTAAATCCCTAACCAAACAATGCAGCATTATGCTATATTCTATAGGCACCCTTGTTGAGGGTAGATTGAGAGAAAAAGAAATGGGCAGAAAGAAAGATGCACACATACTTTCCCCATCCATGTTCCCAGCTAGCCCTTTCCCCCAGTGTCAGCTCTGGAGTAAATGAAAAAAAAGAACAAAATCCTTAATGCTTGGGCCCAGACGCAAGAGATGTGTGACACGGGGAGAAGTGTCACAGCTTGAAGAGATACCCAGCGAACACCCACAGCTTGCACTGCCATCCCCTGCTCTGCTCGGGCAGCAGTGCTGCCTCCGGGGAGATATGGCTGGGACGGCCTGTCTCCATACCTCCACACACAGCATCCCAAGCAATTTGCCCTCCTTCCTAATTAAAGTGCTCCCTGAGGAGCGCTGGAGGAGGCGGATGTGTGTACACCTTTGTACTCAGCTGCTCCAAACTTCCTTGGGCAATACCGCAGGGTGATCCTGATGGCTTTTTTCATGCTAAATAACTGACCTAGGCGGCCTTGCTGCCCCATTCATCTCTTCTACATAAACAAACAATTCATTCTCTAAGGAATAGGTGCATCTGTTCACTCAGGCCCAGCTCCTGAGGGAAGCCAACGAGAGACTTGACACTATTTAAAGAAGAAGGGAGCACAACATGCTGTTAGAGTATCTTTGCTGTCCCGGGGCCATCCAGGTGTTAAATCACTCAGTGGCCTCTGAAGGGTCCAGAGCCAAACACTGAAACAAAAGGCAAAGATGGGGAAGGAGAGCGCCAGATATCACAGCTCACACTCCTCATGTTTCTCTTTCGCTTGCTTCAGGAGCAGTATATTGACGGGAGGGAAAATGAAGTTGACTCTAGGAGGCTAGGAGCACTCAACACGGCTGCAAACTTTATGAGCTGGTCAGCATTACTAATGTTCTCAGAGTAACACTCTTGTGGGACTCCTGAGCTTAGTTTCCACTGGAAAGAAACAATAGTTCAAGCTGTGAAATGTTTTATATTCAACTTCCACCTCTCCCCCCCTCTTCAGTGGAGTTGCCATGAGCCCAGACTTTAAAAACATTTCAGACTTAAAAGGTTAAGATTTAAGTGCTGCTGATTTTATCTGGGCTTTTAACTAACATAGGCAGGTGGATTAGAGATATGTGTACAATCTCCACTCTAGACACTTGGGTAAATATGCACAAGTGCTGAGTGAGCCAAGGAAGGAATCTGATGTTATTGTCTATTAATTTGAAAGCAGAGATTAAAGAAAGTGCAGAAATCACTAGTGTAAATATCAAAAAGGATTTCCATTTATATGTAAGAACATTACTCTAGCAGTCTGGCTATTTCAAATAACATGAAAGCTTTTTTTCTGAGGAAAAAGAACTGTGAATTTGTTTAAATTTACATATTTTCCTCTCTCTTTGTTTGCAGGAATGGTCGCCATGCTTGCAGCTAGGAAGCAGTTTGCTCGTCAGGGCTGGGTTTTGTTCAGAGCCTGCATTTGGCTGGAGGACCTAAAAACAGCAGAAGAATTTCACAAAGTTACATGACAGGCAACTGTGTTGGGATTTCCTCCTCCTTGATTTGTTTTTTTTCCAGTAATATTTGTGATTATTTTTCCTTTTTTATTTTCACTGTACAACAGCCTGAAAACAGATTCTGGATTTCTACTAACGCTTCTGTTATTCAGAAATATTCATGAAAACTTGGCACAAATCATATGCAGGTGATGGGGCATTCAAAATCATTTTGGCTGTGGCTATTGATCGAGTCAGTGATGTGACTGCCTATCCAGCCTGTATGGTATGGTATCACTTCTGCCTTCTCCTTAGATGCCTACAACAAATTTTTTAATAAATGATGATAATAAATAGTGAACATCCTCAAAACAAATAAAGTGCTTGCACTTTCGGCTAGAAAAGAACAGCCAAAAAAAAATTATCTACTCTGTTAATATGGCCTATGGTTTTAATACTGGAAAAAACAGTGTTTCCTCTAGAATTGGAATTAAGTTGTGTCTGAATGTGATAGATGTTCTATAAAAGCATACTTCGGGCTAAAATATCAAGGAATTCTCTACTTTTATGAAAGCTTTACAAATTCCTGGAGGTCATCTGAATACTCCAAAATAATGCATAATGTGACCCCATGAATCAAATAGGCCAAGCTCAGCACTTTTTATTAGCAGAAATATTCATGAATCTTTTATCCTCCTCCCTAGTCCACCAGCTCTTATTTTCACTCTGTTCTCTCCTTAATGCAACATTTTGCAGGAATGCCAAGAAAAAGGAGCCCAGCTTCAGGTTTAATTGCTAATATTTCTAAATTTAGTCGGCATAAAATCCATCTGAGGCTCCAAAGATTTTCACTGTAATCTGCAGAACCTGAGTTTGAATCTAGCCCAAGAGAGCACCACAGCAAATAAATACCATCTGATCTCTACAGAAATCTGACAAGAGTTCAACTGTTTTCCACCTTGCTACAAGTATATCAGAGTTGATTTCCCAATGCAATGCTGTAGGGGAAAAAGTCAATTAAAATGCAACTGTCCCAATTTCAGTGAAAGTTACTGATCAGCAGGAATCATTATACATGTGATATATTTTTTCTTTTTTTTTTTTTGTTTTGTTTTGTATTAAGCAGGCCAATACTGTGTTCTTATACTGGCTTGCTTTATAACTCACTTAACACTGGCCAGGCAGCATTGACTATGAGCCAAATAACCCCAGTTTTCCATGCAACGAAATGGCAATTGCTGGACCTGGCTTATTCTTCCTGTCTTTCTCACCTGCTTCTGTGACCGTTATGGATATCACAATTAAACTCTGCCATATTTGGCTGAAGGCACACAGTATGGGATTGCCAGTTTTATTATGTACCAACATTTCCTGATCAGTGTAGCCGAAAGGGGATTAGGTTAGACAGAAAGGAACCAATCATGGATGCTGGAAACCACCCAGATTTGGTTATCATTTCATTCTTCACTTTGGACCTTGTAAGTGTCTTATGGAAGATTTCAAGTTTTAGCAACCAAAGAAAAAGACAAGCTTTTCCAGTTCTTTCCCTAGCAGCTGGTATCACAGGTCTGACTATGGAGGTTATTAGCCTCAGTAAGTTGTCCCAACTATTGCTAGAATTATATAAATGTAGACAACATTATCTGATTGAAGACTGGATTTGCACATTTTTATGCAGCAGCTATTTGCTTTAAATAGAAAGTTTTCAATATTTCAGTGAGAAAGCCTCAAATCCAACAATGAATCAGTATGGAGCGGTTTTTGCTCAAGATTACAAATTTTTATTTGTCAGATCATTTTGCAACAAACATTTGGAAAATTTTAACATGGAAAAAACCTCTAGTTTCCACTCAGTTCCAATGGTTAATGTTCATAAAACACAGAGGAATCTCCTCAGTGAAGCACTTAAGTTATCAGGTCCTCCTAATCCAGTAAGACTAATTATCATGTATAAGTAAATAGGAATTATTTTTATTTCATTTCCAGACGGAGGAAGATTAGGTCTGCAGATTAGTTTGCTCCAATACTGAATATTGAGACTACATCAATAATTGCTGAATAAAAAGCTGAGCCCTCAGTTTTGGGCTCCCTTGAACGGTTTGGATCAAGAATTCATTCAGATTATGTCATGGATAACAGCTCTGCACAACATTTGGCTCAGGTTCTGTTTCTTTGAGTCTAAGGCCAGGATAGACCTTCGGTTCATCTCCTTCAACTCTCTTTCTGGCCCACACAATTATATTTCACTCACATATTTCTAAGCTGGGCCCAGTGACATTAATCAAATGAGAGCATTTCAGAAATCCAGAGACAAAATTGTTGCCTGCTCTAGGCAGAGAGCAGGAGAGAACAGCAACACCAGGCCTTTGTCATGGCAAAGAGCTGATAAAGGTGACCATGCCTGGGATTTGTCTCATGTAACTTTACGGTAAGTTGTCCTGGCTAATCTAGCTTTTGTAGTAATATTCCTAATACTACATTACTAGAGGTGCTGGTTAGGAGAATTCAGTTTGATCCCTATGGAAATGTGCTAAGGAGGAAAAAAAAACATGGAAAATGTGAATTTAGGAATCATATGTCCTACAAACCATTGTCTTTTGCTTATCTACCCAGGATTAGAAAATACAGACTAGAGCAGTGCAATCTTTTCCAACATTTCATCTCAGCCATCACATGTTTCAACTCTCTTCTGAAAGAATAGCCTCTAGGAAGAGGCTGAGTACAAAATCCGCTGCACATAAATTAGCCTCTTTCTCCAGCTAGTGGGTTATTGAGAGGAGATTGGAATTGCTTTGTTACTCAAATGTATTTGACATACTCTTTTGCCATTTTTTTAAACTCTCTTGGCTATTAAACGTTTTGTCCTGAATAGTTGTGATCCCTATTTAAAGGTGAACTCTTTTCCTTAAATCTAATAAATGAGCGACTTCGCTTGTGAGAGAAAACGTAGCAGTTTTCACAAGAACTTGCATCCACACTGGCTATATTGCCATTTGAAAGCAAGAGTATGAGCAGTCACAAAAAATTAATGGACAATTGGAACAAAAGAGGGCCAGGCAGGGTGACAGTGAATTCTTTGGAAAATCTGAATATCTGTGGATTACTCAATCTTAACTCTCCACTTTCATGTAGGTGCAACACATCCTGTAGCCCATAGGAGGATCTCAACATGTTACACCTACAGCACGCAAGACACATTAAGAAGCTTGATATTAGGTTCCCCACTGATTTCTGACTGAGTGGACGTGCGGTTGACTGTCTGCCTTTTCCCCTTTCCCAGCATGCCTGGACACCTAGTTTTGCTGTCATCAGTCAAACACATGCTTTATTTTCCTCTAAGTAACATTTTTCTCCCTCTCCCACCTCTGGATACATTACTCTTTCGCATCTCTTGTTGCTCCAAAGCCGTAGTGCCTGCCAGGAATCTGAGAGATTCTGTGCGTGAATAGAGCAGCCTCGGAAAGGGGCAAAGAGGACAGAATTGCCTGGCTTTGGCCCAAAAGGTTATCAAACTCTGCATTAGTCCCTTGAAAAATCAGGAAATAGGAGGAGCAGCAGAAAGTGGCTTGGTCAGCTAGTGCATGTGTCAGTGTGTGTGTGTATGTGCATGCTTTAACCTGGAATCTATACCGGTGATTAAATGGTCTTTAAATCAAAGCCAATAGATAAATAAGGCAACTATTCCAAAACCAAGGGGGTTAAAAAACACTCTGCATGCACCTGCTGGAGACGCTGTGCTGCTGGCTCTACATTTCAACTCTAACCTGTATTTGATATGGTGTTGTTGCAGCTGTGGGTTGGGGTGGTTTATTTAAGTGGCTCCAAATGCTTGTCAGTGTGGCAACCAGCTGAATACATAAAACAGGCTCTCCAAACCCTTTATGGCCCAGGGTCAGAGTAAATGGAATAATAAAATCCAAATGCTTTTGTCTCATTTTCCATCACCCAAGCCTTCCGCATAAATCTACAGCTTTGCAATGACCTTCGCATTCAGTGTCGGGGATGAGGCCGCAGGTCTGAGATACATTTGGTCTTCATCTTAGGTCTTTAAAAGCTTTTTCCAATTAATTTTAACTGACTTCCATAAGGATCAAGTACAGTTTCCTCTGCCCAGCCCCCTCCACTCCACTTCCCACCCCCTTTTTCTCCTGTCTGGCATCTTCTTCAACCAGTCAATTGGGGGAACACTAGAGAATAATACTATTGATCACGTTATGTGTGGTAGCACCAACAGCAAAGACATTTAAAAAACGAGCGGTTTAGCAAATAGGAAGTAAGAGATTTCTTTAAGGAGTTTTAATTTGATGTCTTCCTCACTGCTGGGTGTCTGATTGTATTTATTTCTCTAGTGCCACATTATCCCTGCGCAGATGTCATCGTGGGGACCCACAGTCTCCTGTACACAGGTTTACAAAGGCTAGGTCACTATTAAACTAAAATATATATATTGGGTTTAGAGAATCAAAAATCACCTTGTCTGGAATTAACTGTTGAGGGCTGCTCCTTCCCCCCTCCCCATCTGATCTAAATTAGATGTAAAGTCACTTCTAGGTGCTTCAATTACAGTGAAGAGCAACCCAAACCTCTGTCAGAAAGAAGTCCTCAGGATGCTTCCAGACGTTCTGACTTTAAGAACCCGTGGATCTCCCCTCCAAATTCCCAAACGGAATTTTAACAACCAGCTAATAAACTGGTGACTAAAAAAATGCTCGTTCCTAGTTTTGTACTTAGTGAAGCTGGGCCAGACTTTGAGAGCTCTAGTGAGTGTTAAGGGACACATTTGCAGCCCAGAGCTTCCACATTTATTGTGGCTTTGCTGACTTCTGTAGGCCTGAACAGATCTATATGATCAGAAGACTTGGCCCCTATTGTGCAGATGAAGTCAATAAAACCAACAGTCAGGTACCTCGCTACTGGGGACTTGGGCTCAATTAACCTTAGACAAAACAAGGAACAAAAATATCCATAAGACAGCTGCTTTCCTGCAGCCTTCCCAAAGGCAAACAACAACTGACTGGGATCTCCAAAGAAAATCCATATTTCTTGAGATTCCCTGTCCAAAATTTTAAACATTTTAAAATTCAAGGACTTTCTGATCATGCTGGCACAGCACCGAAAGTCCTATCTCCACGATCCAGTTAAGCACTGATGCTTTATGAGATTTGTCCATTGCTAATGCAAACTTCTCTTTCAGCTCTGACAGGAACACCAGTGAAGTTCTAAGACACACAAGACTAAAAATAATAAAATCGTTCAGCCTTCACTACATGGTGATGGGTAGTGTGGAGACACACTTCCTCATAAGACCTGATTTTCTTATTAATGACAACATGAATCAGTAAGGCCTCTAACCATTGAAGCTCGTGGATTTGCGTGCCTTGATGTGATGAGAAAATGAGGGTCTTTGGTTGGAATCAGCGTCCCCTTTTCTTGATCGGTGAACAGTCCTTCCAAGAAACAAATAAGCCAGTAGCTAACAGAAGTGGGGGGACTTTGTTTCCCTGGCATCAAAGGCTGTCCTTGGAGTCTCTGGTGTCCAAGAAGTTGGAAATATCAGCTGAAGCTCTGCCTGTGAGTAGAGCATTGGCAGCGCTTCCCTGCAAGTGGATTCTCTAGTAGATGAGTACTGATCACAAGTGATGGTTTTTCCTTCAATGCCTGTGTTAGAGCCTCTCATCTCTGTCCAGCTGTTCTACCAAACTTGCAGGAGTTTAATAATTTGTTCTTTTAAATCTGGCTGAAATTTCCTGGCAGGTTCAGAGTTACCAAGAGTGGACAGTCAGAGGAGCAGGAAAGCCCATACTGCCCTGTACGCAGATGGAGATCAGGTGAAAGTCCCTCCTGTAGGAAACCAACCTGAGAATGAAAACTGAACTATCAATTTTTTTCTCCTCCAAAAATGAGAAGAAAGGAAATCATACACCAGACCACGGAAGTGAGACAAGGAAGGACAGAACCATTCCGTCTTGGAGACTACGGGATTAAATGTATACTACTAAAGGTTCATTTTAGTAGCCTGAAAATTAGATCTTTCTGTTAATTAACTTGAATGTGTGATTTTTCCATCCCAACTCACGTTAAGTGAGTCCACAAATGTCCAGCTTTATATTTGCTATGTATGAAAACTACCTATGGCCCGATCAGAAAGTCCTGAATGGATTAAAAAAAAAAAAAAGAAAGAAAGAAAAAGAAATTAAAAATAAGAAAACTCATCCAGTTAAACACAGAACTGTAAGCAAAAAAAAAAAAGGAAGCAAAAACCAAACAAACACAGAGCAGGTGTTTAGCCAGTCAATTAATTTATATGGCTTCTAGCGCGGCACAGGGCATTAACACTACCCCAGCGCTGCACACAGGTGGCAGGGTGCGTGTTTGGGAGGCGGGCAGGCAGCAAGACATACTGTGAATTTTCTCCCTGAGCAACGCGATTACAGAAACAACTGCAAATAACTTTGTGCTGATCCACAGCGATGCATTCAGCAGTCCCTAATCTTCCAAATGTCTGCCTATGTGATGGTATGAAAACTATGGCATTCCTTCAGCCCTCACCTATGGAGACACATCTGGGCTTTTCTATTGATTCTTTATTTACGGGTTTCTGTTTAGGCACGTTGAAAAGAGAGTCAAATGAAGATCACTAGTACAACCCTGAGAACGCAAGAAGATACAGAAACATTGGCAGAACGTACAGACAAAAGACACACTACACATATTTCCACCTGATGTTTTTAAAAGTGCTTTTCAGGCATGCACATTCAGAAGAGAAGGAAACTGAGGCACAGGGTGAAACAATTTGACCATACTGTGTAGCAAGGGCAGCAATCAAACTCAGATCTCCTGCCTCAATTCTCCACGTGAGCTCCAAGAGCCTTAGTTTCACATGTGAAAGTCTAAAAGCTTAATTGAGAGGTTGCATTTCCCCTAGAGTGGAATCAAATGAAACAAGCTAGACAGTCAAGTAGGCTTACTGGTTTAATTTAAAAGCAAGGGGGAATGGTAGGAGGGAGTTCCTGGTCAGGGGTCATTTGTTGTGGAATATACTTCTCACCTTTGTGCTCCTCAGGGCTGTGCTCTGGCAAACTTAATGGCATTTGGCATGTCTACCTGCTCTATCAGTTTATTCTTGAATTAGACAGCTCAGCCTAGAGTGGCTTGAGAGCTTCTTTGGGGCTTGAGATATATTATTTTTAGAGTTTTTTAAAAAGAAATCTTTGGCTTTTTAGTGATGGATTAGTAGAAATAGGAAGAGAAGGAGGAAGACCCCATGGCGTATAAGGGGAAAAAAAATCAATGTAATGCATGATGCAGCTTGCCTGGAAGAATGACATTAATTTGGAGCACTCAGCTTTATCCTGGTGTCTGCTTTGTGATTATACAAATATAGGAATTTCACAGGATCGTGATCCAGGAGATTTCTTTTTAAGACTTAGGATTTCAGACCAAACATCTGTTTGAAACTTGAGATGAAATTCACATGATTTAGACACAAAGCCATGAGTCAATTAGATGTCCAGCATGCATGGTCAAGATCCTTGGCTCTGATCCTCTGAAAAATTAGCACGTAAGTAATTTTATACACATAAGAAGGCCGAGTACATGCAATGGGATTACTTCGGGTTATTAAGCTTTTTCCCAGGGCGGGGTTCTCAGTTGGAACCAAACCACAAACCACATCAAGCTCATACAGTTCTTGTACAGACATTTTACACTTCTGAAACCAGAATGATTTTCTCTTCAGGGCCCTGCAATCATCACTCAGCAGCAGGGACACTCCTGATGGAGATTTCTGACTCCATCAGAAGCCAACAATGGGCTGAGAGGTGCCGAATCTCCCAGCCAGCACCACTCTTGTTTGCACACCACATAACCTGTTAATAAAATCTAGGATAAGGGACACCCAAGGCACATCACTGTTGGAGCTAAACCATATCCAGATAGAATGTTTATTTTTCCCCAAAAGCCCTTAAATATTCTCAGTAGCTTTTCCATGTCGTCAAGGGCTTTTCACAGAGGGATTTCTTTCCCTCTCCCTCTTCTGATATCAAGAAGTCCCATTTGATTTCCAGAGGGTGGCCTGATCATCTCCATGAGCTACGGGGATGTTTGGAGAGGAGGACCGCCCTCTTAAATTACAAATTCTTGTCAGACTCGGTGGGTGAGAGACCCACGTGCCCTCATCTGGTCACAGAGCACAGCACACTGGCACATTAGCTTCTGAAGCTGCCTTTTCAGTGCTGACCTTTATATTAATGCTAATAGGGTTTGGAGAAATAAAATGTAAATTTGTCTCTAAATGGATTAGTCTAGGCTGGGGGTGGAAAAGAAGGGTGCAGGAGGGGGTATTGCTTAGAGCATTTGCACTAAAATTAAAACATTTATGTTCCAACACTTAATTTTATTAGTGGCACATCGAAGTTGCCTGAATGCTTAATACATTTCTCAAGTCCTATCTGTTCTCACTCAGACTCTAAGTGTGTGTGCATGCACGCGCTGCCTTGCCAGACTTATACAGTATATTTTCCAAATCAGCATCCTTTTCCTCTTACAAAGCTCAAGGTTTGTCATCAGGGTTGTTTGTTGGTTGTTGCATCCCAGATTCACCAGGGAAGGAAATAAACAGTCTTGCAAGCTTCAGCTTTGCCCTGGGAACCGTGAAACTACAATCTGGGCCCAAAATAAACCCTTCTTTTTTTTTTTGCACAGCAGTATGAGTGCCCATTTCTTCACATCAGTGATGTATTTACACACAGAAGTTGGGTAATAAGGTTAATTGGTGCTTACAAGTGCTTTACCTAAGCAGAGACCTTAAGAAAGGTGAGTAAACAGCAGTATTCTCACTTTTTAGACAGGGAAATGGAGCCGTAATTCTAAATGATATCAGGTTGCGATGACTGGGAAGGAAAAGTGAAGCGGGCAATATTAACCCTAAAAAGTACAGTTTAACATTTTTTAAAATGTTAAGGGATCCTTCTTGCTCTGCTTGAACCTCAGAAGTTGACTCTCCGCAAGCAAAGATGGGAAGGCTGTGAGTTCGCTTAGATCAACTGTGATAACTCCCTCTTCAGTGGGACAAGTCCAGGGCCCTCTCATGCGGTGCAACTTGTTTTCCTTTTATTCACAAAATAATTATTCAGTGGAAACCATACAGTTTCATTAAAATCAAAACATTTTCATAGGAATAGATCAGCTGTGGCAAAAAACATTGGTGAGAAGAAGTTATGATATCTCATTTCACCAGCATCAAAACATTTCTGTTAATTTCAGTTCAATGTTTATGTTAAAATATGAATTTTCATGTTCTGTGTTTATATATTTTTCTTAAATTGGCACCTAACTGTTATTTAACGTTTTAATACAGTACACATTTTTCAGAGCACCTTTTTTGGCTTGGAAAATATAAAAATTTCAGCTATTCATTCTGACAGAGACCCAGGTTTTCCGAAATGTCAGCATTTCTTTGGAATAGAAAATCTGGGTCGTAGCCAGGTCTAAGTCCTTCTTATTGTAAATGAGGCCATATTCATTAGACATCCAGCCATGGCACACTTATCTTACACGAACATATATCTACAGCATCATAGCTGGGCCAATGCAGAAATCAGACTTGGCATATGGGGCTGACATAGATTCATTCCTAATGAAACACTTCTATGTAAAACTGATTAAGCTAGAAGCATGCCAGAGAAATTACCCTAAAATCTATTGTTTTCGCTGAAGATCTGATCTCTGGAGTTGTATTTAAAACCACTTATGGGATTCTATAGCCTGACAGACTCCTATAGAATGACATAAAGCGTTTCTTTTTCTATGAGGTCCTATAGGATTTTTCCACAACTAGATAACCCCCAGGTTAAATTAATCAAGTGGTTTAGCACAAAAACAGCCAAAAGTCAGGCTGGGGGAGTGGAAAGGAGGAATCAGAGCAGTAGTGACTTGGGCTCCTTGTCCCTGACATTAGTAGCTGTGCATTAGATAGGGCTTAAAACACGGTGCAGATGTGCAGCACTGAGGTACTGTATATACACACACAGGGTCCCATTAGGTGAAAAAAGGGGGGGCGGAAAGAGCAGATCATTCAGTAGTGGAAAAGTATCTGATTGCCTAATGTAAACTGTGATTAGTGGCTCGGTGCCTGGACAGTGAGTACTTTGCAGGCCCCCAAATACGGTCCCCAAATCAGCGTGTGTGCTGCCAATCTGTCAGGCAGTCCAGCTGTAACACTTTCTGGCATTGCAATGTCTTCAGCTGGTTTGTGTCAGAGCCGGCCAGTGCGGGGGGAGGTTTTCCAGAAGTTGGCTATTGAGTGTCTGTCTGCCTGGATCAAGCGTGTTGCTGGTTTAACATCCCAGCAAGAGGCCACCACATCTGGCCGCAGAGCCATTAGGAAAAGGGAAAGGTGGGGGGGGTGCCTGGGAGGGGGCAGCCCCGCAGGATTCGAAGCTGGGAGATACCACCGACAGTGGTAAAGGCCACCGGTCTGAAAACACAGGACTTTTGGAGAAAGTTGAGACCACCACACGGAGAAAAGTTTTGAAGCGCTCAGAGCACAGCCTAAAATTCACAAGTGGCGTTAAACTCCCAAGTCAAACTGGGTCTCAAAGCCGTAAGCATGCAGACCTCTCGCTCAGCCTTTTCCTCCCTGCTACAAATTGATATTTTATTAGCTCAAAGCCAGATGCTTCTCCTTAAAACAGATTAATCTCCAGTTCATCGTATCACCAGAGACCAAGCGAGGCGAGGGGTAGCAGCATTGCCAAACACGTGCGAGTGAACAAGACCCTCAGGTACTGCCAGGGGAGGAGAAGACACAAGTCTTTTTTGTTTTTTTATAAAACACCACTCTGTTTGATTTGGTAGCTTCAGATGGTGGGGTAGGGGCTGGGTAGTGTGTGCAAAACCCACACAATAACCCCAGCTGTTACGTGCCCTCCCCAAGCACCATAGAGGTGGTTCCTGCCGGACAAGCCACAGCAATCCTTGAAGGATAAAGCTGTTCCCATCCAAGGGCTAAGACAGCGATGCAACAGGCTGCAGCAGAGGCAAGGAGGGCCTGAAAAGGGATTCTTTAAGAGGATCTTGAATCAAGGGTTAATTGTTTCCAAATGACCACTGTGTGGGAGACTATTATGGGATGGGACCCATTCAGGATTGGTTTAAAGCTGCTGGTTAGGTACCTTAAAAGAGGGCTAAGCAGCAGCAGCTGTTTTACATTTAAAGTGACTGAAGCGAGTAGTGAATTACTGTGGGAGACAAATGAGCCCATGACATGATTGGACCTGGGACTGCTCTCCCAAGTGGCCACTTGTTTCATGAGAACTCCCACCCCCGGGCTCTGCATTTGAGTATCAAAGGCACAAATAGCACCAATTAATTCAGATTAGAGCAAGAGAGAGAGACGTAGCCAGGTTAGCTGTCTGTTACTGCATGCAAGAACCCCAATGGCTGTCATCTGTCCTGTCTTCGGGGTGCCCCTCTGTACTCCCAGGCTCTCATCTTGTTATTCCAGATTGTTTCTCAAGGAAATCCTGGAGAGCACCAGCGTTAAGTCAGAAGCCAGCAAGGCCAGTGGAGTTGTGTTGGTGTGAACTATGCGCCAGCAATAAAAGCAAGAAACAAGGCAGACCTACTGTTTTCTGTCCAGGAGTTAAGGGTGAGTGTGGACCCTGACACTGTTCATTTCAGTGTATAAGAATAATTACATAATCAGACTTAACTTTTCTTGGGGACCCCCCTGCCCCGCAGCATAATGAAAACATAAGAAAGATCAGAATTAAGAGTCTACAGATGGGATAAACTGTCTGGACTATGTTTTACTACTCATGAATTACAAACCGAAAACCAGTTTCCCACTTTGCTTTGCATACATGCAGAACTTCCCTTTAACCACTTATCCTTTTTCTCCTTTTCTTTCTGAATTAGCCTCAATTTGTAATACTTAGGTAGGGATTCTGCTGCCTCCCACCAGAACCCTTTCTCTCACTGCTAACATATAGCTGCAATGTGCACAGAGTCGTCTGAGCATCCGCTTTGGGATTCAACATTCAGGTCAGTGACTTCCTGGTGATACCAAGGGCTTGCGTCAGCCTTCCCAGAACTGGAAGGAAGAAACAGCCCTGTGTGCTATTTACCAAACTGCATTAGTCAAAATACTGCATTTTAAAAACCCCTTAAGTTGTTATACATCATCATATAAGTCATCACAAAATAGTGAGTATGAATTCCTAAGAATTATGTTGACATGGAAATTGTCAGCAGAAGTGCTGGGAAATTTACATCTCCTCATATATCTGTACTCGTATCCTCCATAGAAATTAACATATTATAACGCTAATATTTCAAGGTAATGTTTTCTCTTGAGGATGCCATATTTTATCAGTTAATATCATCTGCGTAAAAACTATTCAATTACAGTATCAAGCAACGTGTGATTAATACTAATATCACCAATGTAATGGCAACTTTGTAAGGTGTCATCATGGCTGTTCAGGCAGCTGAAAAGGCAGTAGCAGAAAAAAACCCATTCTTTTTAATTAAAAAAAGAGAAGTTCGATGTTCATGAAAATGAATGGCCAGTGATATCTGGAGTGCAGTCCTACCCTGCCTGGAGGGTGGAAGTGAGATCTTAGTGGGACAAGGATTTCAATCCTCAGTCTTCACACTGATGTATCCATCCCTCAGACCCCCACATTATTAAATGTAAGCATGGGAGGGAGTTAAGTCTTTTACCCAACCAGCAATATAACCACTCCTGATTTTTTTTAAATAAATAATATTTCAGAGGTGCCATTGAGAAGCCATTGGATGCTCGTTTCTCCCTGCTTTTACCTACATCCAGAAAGGCAGCACTTCAGGCATGGTGGACCTTGGACAGAAAACTACATTAGTACAAGGGATTATCAAGGTGTTAGGAAACTTGAGCTAGAACTACAGTCTTTCCTAGGAAAGGAAATACTATATTTTTTTAAAGAGCAATAGCCCTGTTTCATCCCTCTTGATCCTAAGTCCTGTGAAGGACAGGGGTTCTCAAGAGGCAGAATCCTCAGGAGCCTGTAAAAGGCACAGAAATGAAGAAGATGGCAGGATATTATCGACTGGTCACAAAGCGAAAGCATCCAGATTTGAAAAAGGCTGTAACACACCATTGCAGCTAGAATAGCTCCCCTTCTCCCTTAACACGCAGATTTGTGACCAAAGCTGAGTAGTTCTGTAATGAATAATTTATTCCAAATCGTTTCCCTCTTCATGAATTGTCAGAAGGGGATCATGAATTTTTTGGAATTTATATGTTGTATGTACAACTGATGCTGTCCAAGGGGATTATAGTAAAGCCATGGGACTTGTATTTCACGTAAGCCAAGTTTTGAGAGCTTTCTCCCAGCCTTTGCCCAAGGGTGAATTTCAGTCTATTCAGATAGATATGCCATATCATTGTGTGAATCATTTTGGGTCTGTAGCTCATCCACATGCATATTCACAATTTCAAATTCAAGCTGTCTTGACAAGATGCTTAGGTCACATGGGCCATATCTGTTCCCAAATTGGAAATGGGTAATTTGGAATCAGCTTTCCAGCCCCACCCCCATTCAAAATCCTCTTCCCACAGAAAAATCTGTGGCGTACTCCTGAAGTTGACTCTTCCAGCCACACTCCTGTCCGTGTACCTCTAGGAGAGGATTCATGGGAAATGCTGCAAACCTGGCCCAAGTGATTGCTTTGAATGTTAGGATAGTACAAAAAATGGTTTTGGCAGCTTTCCCCTAATTTATTTCACCAATTTAGGCAGATTTTACAAAGGCAGCTAAGCACAAAATGAAAAGGGGACTCTAACAATTCTGAATCGTAAACACATTTTGAGCAGATTGTGCAAAGCAATTCAACTAAAATTAGATTATGAAAAGTACACTAAGTAAAACTGTATTATGGAAATGTTATGAAATTAATTAATCTAAGAAGCAGCATTGCCACCAGCATGTGCTGGCCCTCTAAACTCGTGAGTACATTTGTTCCACTCGTAGCTTTCGTTCCGGATGAAGTTAACACGAGTCAGAGATGTGACATTTCTAGGTCTGTGATCCCAGTGAATATTGTGACCTACTACAGTTTTTCATTTGATCCTTAATTTGAGTTTGGTCGGTGACACTTGCACCCGCTAAGAATTGCTCTGCTGACCATAGATTGACAGCTAGTTGCAATCAGTACGGCATCTGTTTAATAGGTTTAGTTACCAGTGCGGGTTGTTACTCAGCTAAGCCAATAAATAATGTATTTTCAATTAATAGACAAATCTTAGAAGGATTTGTACTATATGTATGACTAAATGAAGAAACACATTATAATTATATGGTAATTTGTTAAAATTATCATTAATACTTCTGATGTTAATTATCTAATGGCAAAAAATTACAGAGGGTACAAGTAATTTGCCCTTTGTAATTGCTTATTAGATTGTAGGATAATCATTGTGTTTTCTTTGCATAGCACTATTTATTGCATTTTTCTTCTGACAGTAGCTGAAGTGTATGTGAGGTCAAAAGTTATTGGATACTTTTCTTAAGGAATGAGACCACATTTTTGGTGGAAGTTCAACAGAGGACATCCAACCATGATTGCTACATGCAGTCTCCACTTTAAAAAAAAATTGGAAAGATCACAATACAAAGTGAAAATTATACTTTTGGTTAGAGGCTGTATACACATACTTATAGAAAACAACCATTTTCAAGTGGTTACTACACATTGCAAGGAACCAAACGTAGTACGCTTGTACTCCTGGTTCTGCCAGTGATTTGCTGTATGACTTTGGGTTAGATATGTGACATTATCTGTAGTTCATCACAGCTGCATACGTGACTTCCAAAACAGAGCTTAAGTGCCAAAAATTATTACAGATTTTACTGGCCTTCACCTCTGTTCAGTTTTCTCACCTTAAGGGTGAGTAAATGATTCCTCAAATACACAGGCTCTGATTTATCTCTTTCTTCATGTTAATCATAAAGGCTCTTTTTTTTTTCCCAAGAATGTATGTTAAACTCTGTGAGTAACTTATTGGGAGGCATGCAAAGAAAAAGTCCGAATGTTTTGGTTTAATGTTCTTGAAACAAATCATTTCTTTTTTTATTTCAGAAGGACATTTTTAAGACAAATTTAGTCAAACTTAGTTACACTTTCAAAGTTTTAAAAAAAGGATACTCATCAAGTAAATGAAACATTTCATATAATGCAAGTCTTTTTTTTTTGTCTTTTTTTTCGCCCAGATTTACTTTCAGTCAGAAAACTGAAATTTCTCTTCAAGCTGACCCAACCAATTTCTTTTCCTTCTACTTTTCAAAGAGCAAAAAGAAGAAGAAGAAAAAAAAAGTTAGCTTGTTTTTTTTGCATATACTGGCAATTCCTTAAAAAACACTGGCACTTGAAAATACATCCCCAGACAGTTTCTCACAAACGGCCAGAATCAGAGATGAAGAGGGCAGGGCAGAACCCAAAATAGGGAGGAATCTGAAGCAGGGGATTTGGGGGTAAAGGAAGCAAATAGGAGAGAAATTAGAGGCAATGGGGCTACTGGGAAAGAGGAGGCCCCAGAGTAAACTTCCCCTCACATTACTTACATATGCGTATAAACCACACTGCTGACGAATCACAGTTTTTATAGATAATCCGTGGGTGATACATAGGAAAATATGGTATTCATCAAATTCTGATCAGAAACAATTCCACTGAAGTCAATGGGGTTGCACAGGCGTAAAACAGATGTGAAGGAAGGAAGAGTCAGAATCAGGCCCGCTGCACGTGCACACAGGCTGTCAAGTATTTCGATACCAGTTTGGGAAAGGATTCCCCATTTAAACCTGGAGTTAAAGTCGATTTAATAATGAGAACTGTAAATATGGAAGTTTTCATCAGTGAAGCTCTACTAGTATGTTTCCAGATGAAAACTGGCGTCTTCTAAGAGTTAGGGGTGAATCTTCCTCTAGCAAAGCATCACACATTGGCCATCACGAGAGCAGACTCTCTTGCAGAATGATGCCCAAATGGAAGTGATTACGTCAAGCGTAGCGGGAAGCAATAAGGCCATTTACACATAATCACAGAATAGAAGGAGCAGAGATGGGTGTCAGCCAACGTCCCGGATCCAAGCACATTTGAATGTGAGAGTTCAGAACTTGATCCAAACTTTGTTGTTCGGACCTGCCTCTCGCTGTCAGGAGGTGGCTTTTGGCCAGCTCCATCTTCCATGAGTGATTCCACTTCAGCAAATGACAGGTGGGATGTCCATTTAACTTAACAGGTGGGAAAAAAAAATCCTCATCCTTAAGTAGATGCTATTTTTGGTGGTCTTTAATAGGCACGCAAGGGGAATAGGAAGATAATTAGCCCTTTTACACCACTTGTCCCTATACACCTCAATTTTCAGATGTGCTCCCTTCTTCTGTGATGATCCCCCCACTAACTGTTCAGAGGGATGTTGACAGTCTCCCTTTTAAATGCACAGCCTTTTGAAAGGTTTTGCTCTCTGCAGGCTGAGCTGTCTGGCACACAGCCATTGACAGTGAGCTGGAGTTTGCTCTTAAGTCCCAGTGCAATCATGCACTGTCTGCTGCCTGCTGTTGCACAGTGCTGCAGGAGCTTAAAAAAGACTCCTCCAGTTCTGTCAAAAAGACAACCGAATTATTAAAGCAACATCCATTCAGGTGTTCAGAAGGACAGAGGGAAACGGGCAGAAATTTATGCCAAGGACTGATCTGCCCCTTACGCTAAAATGCAGTGGGGTAGGAGGGATGTGGATGTTGCAGGAGAAAAAGGGCCAAATATTGCTGTCTGAATGACGTCACTAAAATATTTGAGTGGAATGAAGTCCTTTATATTCCTTGCTGAGGTGGTTTTGGCCTATCCAAGTTTTAAAAATATCCAGTCCTAGCCTGAGTGTCTAGTCTCTCTCTTTTCCACAGATCCAGGAAAATGTGAGTAATCCTTGGAGAGATACACATTAAATAAAAACAGCATGCAAGAATCTGTTTTCCACAGTCCAGCCCTGCGAGATGTAAGCAATGTCAGCATCCATAAACAACTTGAAAATCATCTGACACCTAGAGATCTCCAAGCCACCTTGGCAAGGTACGGAGCCCCATGTGGGAGCAAAGTTAATGTGTGACTCTTGTTAATGGCAGAGGGAGGAGAAGGACAAAGGTCTCTTGGCCACATGCCTGTTCCACCTCTCCCACCCTGTTTCTCTATAACTCAAAACTTATTAGTATTTGCTTGTTATTAAGCATTAACATACCTTAACCTTAGCATAACTTCATACCCTACTGATTCCTGAACACTCACACTAATTCTATAGTTGTTGAAATACCATTGATTTCAAGCAATTGCCTTTTTGGCTGCCTAGTTTCTGAACTCTAAGAAGGCTTTCTATGCAGAAGACAGTTAGCCTTAATTTTTCCAAAAGTCAGACCCTAATCCAAGAATGAAAAACACAGTCCAGCCTTTAAATCTTTGGCTTACTTCATCCCTAGGCAAGTCATTGCCTTAGTCGCAGCAATTTCTAGATTGCTAGACTTCCTACTGTCTGGTTTCTTGGCTAAGGCACAAGATTTCTTGTGTTAACAACTTCTGGAGCACTGTTCTGCCGATATGGGAGCGTCCTCTGTTAAGGTGGTGACATAACCATACACTTGGCTTCTTTTTTGGGGGTGGGAGATGTTATTTCTAGTGCCTGCTCTGCACAAATGGCTTCCTTCAGCCCTCGCAGCTTCCTCAGCCCCCCTATGCTGCCCTGCCTGACTCTGAGCTTCCTATTAACCCAGCAGCTTGGCTTGAAAAAAAGCAAGTCAGCATTTTGCTTGCAAGACATATTATTATATTAATAAGAAATATAAACTCTTGCAAGCCTGCAGCGGGAAAGACAGTAGAGGAAGCCAACTAAGTTGATGAGAAGGACTTTCCCCACCACCAGACAAGCTTGCTAGGACATAAGGCAACATGTCCCACATTATCCAGCAGCCTTCTGAATGAATACTTTCTGCCCTGTGACAGAACGTAAACTACTTTAGCCTTATTCTCCTCCTGACAGACCTTCTAATTATCTCAGCTGTTTACAGCGCTCAGGCCCTCTGCTACCAATTTCTCCATTATTTTGACAGTCAACAAACTAGACCTATTAGAGCACAGCACAATTCTTGCCCAAGGCAGGAACTTTGTGAGACCACAAATCGTCTCGGTATTAAAAGTCGGTGCATAAGAACTGCCCTCAGCTTTAGCACTAAATTGCTGGTTTGGAGACATTCATTGCTGTATATTGTATTTCCACTATATTCCACTTTAATAGACTTCATGCTGAAGTGTGTAAGAAGAGTTTTAAAGCCTGAGGTGGCAAGTGGACCTTTTTCTTTTTTTCATTTTATATATTTTTCCATTTTTTTGTTTGTCACCTTATATTGCAAAGTTGGCTGACATACATAAAACAACACTGAAGTCACGTAAGAATACCTAACAGTTAGTGGGAGGCACAGATTTTACCATGAGAAGTTAAACAACCAGGTTTGGGCAATAGAAGATTTGTTCTTCTTTGATTTGTACAGGGCTTCAGCCTTAAAATTATTTCTTTCGTGCTTTTAAATGTTTTATTTTCCTATTTGGCAAAGCTAACCTATTCTGTTCTGATCTTCTGGTATCAAAGTAGTTAGGGCCAAATAAGAATAATAGATAGGGAGGGAGATTACAGTTTCTATTAATAATTCGCATCCGTTTGTTTAAGCAATGTTTATTCAAGATTCAGAAAGCTCTTAGAAAATTGTATTTATTAATTAGTGTACACAACACTCTATAAAGTATTTATGTATGGCCTATCTCCGGACTTCTCTGAGTCTGAGTTTGTACAGACCCAGGGATTTGTTTTGACTAAACACATAGGAACCACCTGATTCAGGTATACTTGTATCTGAGACCTAGACTAATTTTCAATGTTATCTTAAATTCAAGGTGTCTACCTCTTGGGTAACCTATCAAGGCATAGAAATAATTCTGAGTGTCTAAGATAAACATTATTATCAAGCTGATATTAATGATTGATCCCACCAGTTAGCCCAAACAGCAAAAGTTCCAAAAACTATTTTCCTGAGCTATTCGATTGATTCTGACTGAGGAATACACTTGCAGCAAATTTCAGTCAGCCTTCTATTTGCCAAGCAAAAGTGGTTACATTTATGAAAAATTAAAGCTCGTAAATTGAAATAATCTCTTAAAGGCAAAACTGAAGAGAAAATACATAAAATGTACACACCATTTCAGCTAAGCAGCATGTTGGAAGGAACGTGTGCTTTTGCTGAACTATGTTACCTCTGCCTGGTGGAATGCTGGAATATAAAATGCCATGTTACATTAGATTCTACTGAATTTAAATTCTTCCTTCAAGGCATTTATAGCAAAATAAAACATTTTCCAATGAAGACTCTTTGAAAAGTGGCATGGCTTTCAGCAAAGCGTTCCTGAAGACAACTTCCAGTTTAGTGACATAGGGCTGGGTGAATTGTTATGCAGCCTATCACAAGAAATCGTGTACTGGACATGCACATCATGGAACAACAGAGAGAAAGCCTTAGCACAGGATTTGTGGTAAAGACTGTTGCATTCCTATGAGATCAGTGTCAGTACCAAGGCATATTTAACTCAAAAGCTGACCACTTAATAGCTTTAAAGTGTTCAAAGTTCTTAAGTTCTTCCAAACACAGCTTTGTAAGAGAAATGTGTCTGTGTTGTGCCATGGTTTCACGTTTCATCTTGCAGGATATACTAATTTGGGCTAAATACTCCTGTGACTTAGTAAAACAAAAAATAAACCAAATTGTCAGACCCCATTGCTCTAAACCCAGACAACTTCAGGAGAACTATGTGAGATTTGAAGTTTTGCTACTGTGATTAGGAGCTGCTCTGTTGATTTCCATGGAACTTGCATGAAATGGAAATTAGCACAGGCTATAGTCATTTGTCATCCTTTTATTATTTGTTTCCAAAATTTGATTTCCTGTTCAGAAGAAGGGCATGTTCCTGGGTCAAAGCCAAGCTGAAAGTAATCGGACCCTAGATGGCACTTTTAATTGGCTTTGGATCAGATTCTCCGATTGGGGTGCCCTGGATTACTGCCTGTCTGAGGACTTTTTCTCAACGCAGAAGACTCGTGTCCACAGTCTTAACCATGACTGAGTAACACAAAGGTAACGGTGTGGTTTTTTTCTGTACGCTGGCAGAAAATACTGCTTTCTGCAATCATAACCATGAGGGAGTTAGAATATAAAATGGAGATGTTAGAACTCCTTGGACGATGCTGGATGGAACTGGTGTCCACAAAGGGAAATAAATAGAATCACTGGACTTAAATATGGATGCAAAGAAAATTGGTTAATATGGTATTTGGGGGACCTGTATGTAAATAAATATATATAAATATATCTAAGATAGCATATCAGATGCTGCTCTTTTTTGTTTGCTTATTTTTTAATCTGAAAAAAAATCGTGTTGACAGAGCGTACAAGCCTTTTTTTATGTTGACCTTAAAGAACGAATTTACTGGTAAGTATTTTCAGAGTATGTTTTAAGCAAATAAAATACAAATAATTGAAAGAGAATTTCAAGCTTGCAACCACAAGTATTTGTAGTGTAGACCTAAGTCTAAGTGTTCATCCAATTATGGTATCAAATCGTTACCATATATACGATCAGCTCAAAGGGTGTGGGATGACAGTCAACACATCAGCCAGAATACTTGTAGGCATGTCATTATGCACTGAGATCTTTTCAGCTCCCACAAACTAAGCAAGAATTGTTTCGAAATCTTGGCAAAACAGACAGGCTGCTTGGTAACATTATTTGAATATTCAGGATATAATGCGCCTTCCTCTGAGACCACGCAGAGCATCAGGGAAGTGCTGGCGTTTGGGGCTCTTTCAGACACAGCTCATCTCAACTGTTGCTCAAGCCTCTGTGGCACTTTTTACAGTTAAAATATTCATTTTGTGACCTAGCCAGTGGTGTATTCAGGAAATTGTAGTTTTCCTATATAAAATTGCTGCTCCAGAATACAACTGGAAAATACATAAATTCTTCCCTGTTGCGTGTGGTAGATTACTGAGCGACAGTTTCAGCTTTATGATTTCTGATTTGGACCCCTCTCTAGCTCCTAAATTAATTAAACCAAACCAGTGGGATAGACTTAAATTCACAGTGGCTTCAGGAAAAAAAAAAAGTAACCCTTGTCTGTCATGGGAGACTGGCAGCAACAGATTGCAGATTTAGGAAGCTTTGTTCCTGGTTGTTTCTACAGTTTCATTAAAAAGATATGCACACTAATCGTGGAAATGGGAGGCAACCTAGAAAAAAGATGTATTATTATGAGAGGCTGGGACATTGTATTTGTGCATACAGCAGGGAAAACTTTATTGAAATGACTGCTAAAAACAGCCCAAAAGCAATGTGGGGAACGACAAGAAGGAAAATCCAGAGCCGGAGCCTCGTAAGGGGAGCAGCGGAGTTGGAGTCAGAGATGCAGAAAGGAGAACAGGTGAGGGTCAGAAAGATAGAAAGGAGAGAGAGCAGCACTGGGAGAAGACATGAGAAATTAGATCAGAATCTAAAAGCACTCAGGAGAGCAGGGGAAAAGGCAGAAATTAGAACAGGAGCTAAGAGGAGAGCTGAAGAGGCAATAAAAACTCAAAGAGGAGAAAGAAAAACTGCAAGATGAAGAGAGGAGGACAGGAAAAAAAGGACAGGGGATAAATATGAGGCAACATAAAGGGGCCTTGACCTCCAGTTTGTAAAGGTGACGTTATCTGTGGTGCGAAAGAAAAGAAATACTTTGCATTTTTTAAATGGCCATGAAGAGAGGACCAGGCTACATCTCAGAAATCAATATCACATTTTATGCCTGCTGCACCCTTCACAAAGAATCAAGACAACATTGATTCAAGTAAGTAATATTTCATTGAAAACTGATCTTTGATTGCATAGCTGCAAGGGACTGACTCTGAAAGTCCCTCTGTGGTCTCTGTGCTGAACAGGTGTCATTTTCGGGACTGTTTTAGAAGTGATGTGGCTTCATTCCCGGTCCGCGGAACACGTGGAGAGCAGAGGACACGTCACTTTAGTCTTTGAGAGCAGATGATGCTGCATCAGAAGAGCTGGCTTGCTCTCTAGGGTCATTAGTCTGTGTCTGTTAGTGTGCGGTGAACAGTCTGGAAGGTTTGCTTTGTGGCTGTATCCATTTCAAGCAGTTAAACGATTATTTTAAGATAATTAGAAAAGCCTTAGACTGATATTTTAAATCTGCTTTCCGGAACAATTGTAGCTGTGTTAGAGCCGGTGTGCAGTCATGAGGCAAAGGACCGTCTCCCTGGGCTGTAAGGCCAGGCTCTGGTAACGGTATTAACTGTTTCTAAGATTTTTTTTCCCGGTGTTAGAGACTGCAAAACCTCCCCTTGGTTTTATTTACCTGGGCACTATTTCCCCTGGGAAAAGTGATTCACTGTTTATTTTGCCAGCAGATCTTGATGTGATTCAGCTTCCTCGTACCAGGAAGGGTGACAGTGAAGCAATTTATAACAAAACCTGTGTTGGAATTCCCTTTTGGAAAATCACTTTCTTATCTCGATAAAATCGAAGCATGTGTGGGTGGAGAGATATATTGATGGGGGGGCAGAGCAGATTTTTGAACACTCTGTATCTCATTGCAAGATGACTTGGCCCACTCAGAATATTTGGCCGTTTGAATTAACCTAGAGCATCAATGCTCTGTAGACTAGTCACCGAGCCATGTCACAGCCCATCATGGGCATCACACAACTCACGGACGCTGCAGGAGACGTACTTCTGCCATTTTGCTTAGTTCTTTGGGACAAATGGAACCTCAAACCTCCTGCTTACAAATCCTAGGAGGTAATTTACCACCAGGGGAAACTGCATTTTATTGTCACAAAATGAAGTGGTCGGGGCAGTCTCAGTGAAGCCAAACTAGGTAATTTAACTCTGTTTCAACAATGTCAGAATATTTTGTTTCAACTGAAAACACATAAACAAAATATTTTCACAACTTTTCAAACTGCCGTTGAGGAAACAAGGACTCCTCACCCCAGCTGGGGATGGAAGCAAATGTTGACACATAGTCTTTGACTCCATAAATCAGTTCTTCTGTTAACTCAGTCGTCCATTGGTGCAGTACCTTCTTACCACAGAAATATGACAACTGCAAATCATTTTGAGTATCAATGAAAATAAAACCTGACTGGGAGGCTGATATGTAGATGCTGAGAGGTCTGTGAACATGTTGTTGAAGATAAGCCTACTTTCATGAGAGTGTGACAGTCCTGTCTCTATCAAAGGTGGTCTAATGGAAGACGTACGTAGTCTTGGCCTTTAGAGGAAACATCCACACCTGTTTTGGGAAGCTCTTTTGAACGCATCACTCAAGCAAAGCTGAGGCAGTGTGTTACAATATGATTGAAAAAATGGTCACAGGAATGACTGACAGTGAATCTAGTCTCTAAACACTTATCACCATGGTCAAGAGAGCAATGTGATGTAGGAGAACATGTTATTATGAATAAGACAGATTGGCTCTCATGGTAAGAGTGAAGATAATGGTGAATGTTCACTATAGTTACATGGTGAGGCTTAGGAAAGCAAGGCTCCTCGTGTCTGTGCAATTTCAATGGGCAACAGCTGTAAAGAACTTCCAGTGGAGCAGCCCTGGAGTTCCCTTGTCTCAGTAGCCACCAATGACCACTCTGAGGAAGCCTGGCTTCTTAGCAAGGAACTGTCACCTCTTCCTGCCAAACTCTTTCTGCCCGTGGAATATCCTAGGACTTTTCAAGTTTGTGTATGGTCAGAAGTTAATGTATCAGAGTACAGTGTCTCTTTAAATATGGCATGGCACAGGACAGGTAATCTGCATTCCAGGTGAAATCTTGAGTTTCACCAATTTCTCTCAAACTGAAACCGAAGTGTTAGTAGTATATGTACATATTTACAAATAATGCAAATTTTTTTTCCTCATATATGCATGCCCCCTTCATCCTTCCACTCTTCCCACACAAAGGTAAAAATCCCTTTTTGGGTGTTTTCCTGGTATTCAGTCAAAGTGCAACTACTCAGATGTAGCAGCTAAGACACAATGAATGGGCTCAAATTCCACAGTAAGACTGTATTAGAAACAGAACAAGATACAGTCGTATCCAGGATATTATGGTTTTCTGAAAATATAACTCTACCCCATCTAACTTGCTTCAGAACTTGGGTATTGTTCAGCAAGCAGAATTGGCAGGTCTTAAAAATGAATAGTAGTGTCAAGTCAGATCCTTTGAACATAGTTTCAAGACAATGTCAAAAATTAGTGTATAGTTCTTGCTCAGTAATCAGTCCAAAAATAGTTACAGACAGGTTTTGAAAACATGTGAATGAGCAAGACAGTTTGCACTTGTAAAAGCAATCCAAATTACTTGTGGCCTAAGAAAATGTCACATAAAATGATTCTGCATATATGTGTGCCTGTACATGTGCATGTCTGTGTATACATTAGAGACAAAAAAATAACAACGATTGCAAAATATGATCAACAAATAATGGAAAAAGATGCAATGGCTATTTGTCATGAATATAGGCTACTGATGAAAAGCGTTCATTGTATTTCTGCCTTCCCTAAGCCTAATACAAATGTGGAGAAAGTGGCATGACCCATTGAGCTGACATTAAAAGCTTTAAATTGAATTACATTGGCAGAAACCTTCAAAAATTGTCTTGGGAGGAGAAAAAAAAATTCATGACAGAGCATAACAGATGTATGAAATTAAGAGCATTTAGGAAACATTATCTTTGCTTTATGATGGGAAATGTTTCTAATTGCACTCACAGGGTGCCTTTAAGATGTGTTTTTATTTAAGAAATGTTCTTTATGATCTGTTACGGATTTTCAGCAGAAATATATAGGCCAAAGAATAAAATGCATATGAAGATATATGTTTTTTGCCACAATCAACTCATCAATTTTTGTTGTTCAATGAAACAAACTGTAAAGGCAAAGTTAGTGAATCTATAGGAGTAGGACGAAAAGAAGACATCTTATTGGCGAATGAGGAACCTCTGCCATACTGATGAATGTAATACTCCTGTGCTCATGGGTGGTCTTGTATCTCACATCACAATCGGACTGTGTGGATTTCCTGGTACATCTTCACCTTACTTTACGCTAAATGTTATTGCTGTTCTTTTCCTGGCTACTGGATGATAATTAAATCCAGTAATTGAGATGCAATAGGAAATACCGTATGAAGATTTCAGCATTATTAATAAAGTCTGCGCTGCAAGGCTTTCCCAACCAGCACTCAGTGTTCAAAGTCCTCTTCAGCACAGAGTGAAAACTAGATAAAAATGGAATTTCGTTTCTTGCATATTGCAGAATCTCAATTAGTTCCTGCTGTGTTATAAACTCCCGTAGTTTTAATATGTATTGAATCAAATTTCAATAAGAGGTATCTTCTAAAGTTACAACTCTTCTCTTTTGTGTTTACCAAGACGTTCACAAATGGAGTTTCTCTAATGGATTAATACAGTGTTCCAGGGGTTTTTGCTGCTTTTGCTGCTTCCAGTGGGAGTCATCTGTTTAAGGCCAAATATGACTGTCCAGTCAATGCCATAGACTTGCAGCATTCAGTCTAGAGCTTATCAGCTCCTTTTCACCACACACTTTACCTGATTTCTGTTATGATGGGACTTCTCTATTTCTTTTTTTCTGTATAAAAGGAAAACTTCATAGTTACAGATGCACATAAAAATAAACCAAGCATCACAAGGAATCTGTCTAGAGTGGAATACAGACAGAGAAATGTATTGCCTTGTCTCTAGTGGGGATTAGAATCGAACTGATGGATTGATTCTGTTTGGAAATTCTGCATTTCCAGAATGTTTGCCATCTCTAACCGTAACCTCTGAGATTTTCATGGCCATGTTTCTAACACTCCTTCTGTCATTGGTTTCTGCGGTAGACAGCACATTGGGAACTAGATGTATTTCTGGTCTCAGCTGGTGCATTTGTGTCTAAACTCCTGTGCATCACACCCAACCAGAGTTTTTTGTCTCATTTGTCAGGCCTTTTCACACACAGCTTTTCTATGCTACGTCAAATTTCTTTGCTCTGACTCAAAGTATATAGAATCATTTAGGTTGGAAAAGTCCTTTAAGATCATTGAGTCCACCCGTTAACCTGGCACAGCCAAGTCCGCCACTAGACCACTACTCTAAGTGTCACATCTACACGTCTTTTAAATACCTCCAAGGATGGTGACTCAACTACTTCCCTGGGCAGCCTGTTCCAGTGCTCGACAACCCTTTCAGTGAAGAAATTTTTCCTAATGTCCAGTCTAAACCTTCCCTGGCACAACTTGAGGCCATTTCCTTTCATCCTATCACTTCTTACTTGGGAGAAGAGCCCGACTCCCACCTCACTACAACCTCCTAGCTGTAGAGAGTGATAAGGTCTCCCCTCAGCCTGCTTTTCTCCAGGCTAAACAAAGCCAGTTCCCTCAGAAGTTCCTCATAAGACTTGTTCTCTAGACCCTTCACTATCTTTGTTGCTCTTCTTTGGATGCCCTCCAGCACCTCCACCAATATAATCAACTAATTGAGAGGTCATAGAATCATAGAATCATACAATTATTTTGGTTGGAAAATACTTTTGTCATCAGGTCCGACCATTATCCTAACATTACCAAGCCCACAGGACTGCATGTTTGCACATGAGACTCAGACTGTGGGTGATCTATTGAGTACCGGAATTTGATATAATTTATCAAAATTGGGGTTTTTGTAAAAGGATGATGATACTTTCTACTTGCAGTTCACTCTGCATGTTGAAAATATTCGGCGAACGCATCTCCATTATCTTTTCTTGTTATGTAGCATCCCTGCCTTAGAAGTGGAAAAAATCTAGACTGCAGTGATTTTCTGGTGACCTCATAGATTTACTCCTTACCATAGATCATGAATTGGGACTTATGGCTATAAAAGCCATGTCAATCCATTTAAAGCAAAAATTCAAAACCACATTGCATCTGCTAGCCTTAGATGGAAATAGAATAAACTATTTCTTTGTCGTATGCACAAGAAAATAAAATGTTTACTAATAACAGAACGGGTTCAGCCCATTAATAGTGAAAACTGACAAGATCTGGATGATTATCTCTGACATAAATTTGAGCAGGAAAAGGATTTTTGCAATGGAAACTCATGCTAATGGAATAAAAATGACTCAAGTTGTCTGACTGATGTCAAGCTTAGTGGAGTCGAGGACGACCTAGAACCATTCAGTCTGCATAAGACAAAACAAACTGGCTGAATTAAATAACCTCTCATTCAGTTCTATATCTTTTGTCCCCAGCAGTAAAAACAAATAAATACAATAACACCAAAACTCTTTCCCAACTCTCTCCAAATGAAGTCATCCAATTGTGTGAGCAGGTTTCAGGTCCATTGCTCATACTCAGAAAGGAGAAAAAAAAATCAATTAAGAAAAGATGTTGCATGAACTAACTCTGAATTAGGATTACTCTCTTGCAGTCACATAACCTGCATTCTAACATTTGTGGTTTAATTTCCTTCTGGGAGGATGTCCACCAGTAAAAAGAATATGTAATGAGTAAATAACCCACCAAATATTGTATATATAAAAGACAAGGAAAACAAACATTCTTTGGAGTGCAAAATTAGTTTCAAAGGCAGTGATGGAGAGGAACTGGTAAATAAAAACTTAGACATAAAATTGAGAACAGAAGTTAAACAGAGGAAAGGTTGCTAGCTAGGAACAGAGATCTGATTGCTAATTGTATTGAATGACACACATGGGTCTGAACTCAGTTGTGAGGAGCTGTCAGGAAAAACAGAGGAGCAGTGCAAGTCATGGGCCAGAAAAATCATCCTAGAGTATTGCAAATGGCCCAGAGACTGTAGGTTGGGGAACATAGGATTGGTTTAGGACTTAATGGCTTCATGAAGGCTACACGTGCAGTTAATGCATTAGACCCAAGAGAATTGAGTCTTTATTCTTTTATTAATACTTACCCAAGAACTGCTTTTTATTTAAGATTATTTAAGAGTAGAGTTTTTCAAACTGAATTTTAATTTCAAAATAAAAAATTAAAAAGACAGGACTGATTATTTCAATTAAATAGTTCTAACTTTGAATCAGTAGAATTATGTGACCTGTTGGAAAAAAAAAGAACAAAATATGTAGTATAGTTAAATATATTATCTATATCAGTGCAAATAGCCATTTTGCCCTGAGAAAGCATGAATGAATCAGTGTGCCAGCATGCAGCAAATTAAAACCTTCTCATTCCTTGAAAAAATCCCTTTCAAAGTTGTTATTTCAGTAAGCCATTACTTTCTGCATTAGACTATGTGTTAAAGTGCCAAAAAACACATTAAAAAGGATGATAAATTTCATTCAAAACAAGTAAACCTAGCAAAAAAAAAAAAAAAGGGCAAAACAGAACCCTACCTTTAGCCTGAAGAAATCTTTATAACGCTTGTTCAGAATCCCTTTAGTTAAAAGATATAAATCAATGTTTTTATCCAATGTGTTGCATTTTAGAAGAGAGCGGACAAAACCACTGAAAATATTTCCATCATCTACTTACTGGGTTTAGAAAACTCACTGAATATAAGAAGAATCCTTCTAAACCTTTGTTTGCACCAAACCTTCTGGTGTGCATTTACTGCTAGCAATGAGCACAGCAGTTAAAGGGATTCCCTGGTCCCCTGCAATGTCGTTAGCCCTGTTGTGCTGTTGGAAACTGAGTCACGAAGGCTATGGGCTGGGCTGGGAGGGCAATAATGGAGCCACGGTGATCAAGAGCAATGGCATCTCACAACCACCAAGTCCAGCACAACTACTTGAAGCCTGGTTATCCATCGGGTTCAGCTGGATCCTCCCTTGCAATGCAATCCTGCTGCCTTCTGGACCAAGTAGCAAGGACCCCAGCTTTTTGGAGAAGAGTCTCAGACCACAAATCAAGAAATAATGCATTCTTCTTAAGCATACAAACAGACATCAAGCACTGAAATTAATAGCTTAGCAAATTACGAAGTATTTATTTTTATCAGTCTTTTTGTATTACTGAAATGTAGAAAGAATTATTTTTTTAACTGTCTCCTCAGATTACACACACACACATTTGACACTAGCATAAAAGTAGTGAATATGTTACTTGTTATGTCTCCCTTTAAAATATGAAGCACTCACCTCCTGTAGAGAAGTCTCCCACCGCTCCTGTGGAACTGGCAGCTAATGAAGCCAAAAAATATCGGGGTTCATTAAGCACACAAGCATTTTGGTAAAATCAAAGATCACCCTGGAACCCCCTTGAACATGTTATAGTTACAATTAAAATCATCATCATAGTATTTGAGGTTAGTAAAACATATTGCTTAGGCTATAAAACATTCTAAACTAGTATCCCAAATGTCTTGCCTCAAGCAAGCACTTAAATTAAAGTTTCAGACAGCTGGCACTGGAATCAAAATAACAGTTTTGCACAAAGAGATTGGATAAACATGATTATTGTTTTCATAATTTATTTTATCAACGTGCAGTATTGTGCCTTGATCCATCCATTGTACTTGGGCATGATTTCTTTCACTTTTCAACAGGTAACTATATTTCACCGTGGATTTTTACAGAAAGCAATCCTAATTGATCTGCTGCTCTTGAATAATCTAATCCCTAATTAGTTGAGTCTGAACATTGAGAAAGGCAGCATTGTGTGCTTTAATTAATCTCCATAATCTGGAATTTTTGTTTGCTTGCCTCATAAGATCTTTTGGTGTCCAAGGAGAGGCTAACATAACTATATCACTACCTATCGTATGAAAAAGGCGGCAGTGTTCTGGATATTTAACACAGCATAACTGCAACAGCTACAACACATAGGTCTTAATTAAGACTAAACCCATTTTTATTTACCTGCAGTAATAATTTTAAGACGTTCTTCCTGCATTTATTCCAGTTCAGCTGCCTCCTCCTCTTTGATGCTGTGAAGATAGTATGCTTTCCTTTAAGTTTCTCTTTAGTCTAGACCTCTCAACCAAGCAGCACATTGAAATGTATAGAAATAAACTGCCAGAAATCTACTGCTGCAATCTCTTAAGCTGCACTTTCAGACGCAGATCCCAAAACACTTTACATTTAATACCCTTTTCCAAAGCAAAAATGTGGCTTTTTGAACAAATCTCTAAAAGATTTCTGCGTTCTCTCACCTAGGTGGTTAGCCAACAAAAGATCTTCCTCCAAAATGCAATCTTTCATCTGATGATGACATGCACAATTAGAAAAGAAGAAGGGTTTGCAGGCACAGGAAAGCATTTAGACATTGCTGGAGAGCGAAACAGCAGTTTTACAATTCACAGTGCTCTTTTGTATTGTTTTGTAGCCACTTCTTAAAGAAACATTTTCAAATGTTAAAAAATATTCTAATTTTGATAAACGCTTTTCTTGTAGGCCCCTTCGAATATTGTCACTACAGATGTTTCACTCAAATGGGAAATTAAACTATGACATTATCAGGAGCTGAGCTCTCCTGCCTCAGTTTATGCAACTGTAAGTTGAAGACATATAAATAAACTTTATATATATATAGCATTCACCTGCTTTACAGGGATGTTATGGAGCTTATGGAGACTTGCAAATGACTTTGAGTCATTCTGTTAAAAGTATTTCATGGACAAAATGCGGCTCTCACAAATATACATTAGGAATTACATCCATGGAATTTAGTGGGATCAGTGTAAATTCGTTGCACGCATGGGACTGAAAGCAAAACTCGTCTCTGTTTATGTGAACTAGTTGTACGGGTTTTGCTAGTGTGAAAAACGGTCAGTTGTTCTCACATTTGTGAAAAAGATTTATCAAGCCAACGCAGGCCAAACAGGTGCTATTCAAGGTTGCCCTTTGCTTTCCGCACCTGCAGTAAAATAACCTTTGCTTCTCTGATGGGAAGCCCAGGTGGAAGTATGACCACTGGGGCACCAAAAGATATAACCAACCTTTCAGCTCTGGAAAGCAGCCATTTGCCATCACCTGGGCCTTACACAGACCTTGGCTGGACTCAGGTCTCCAGAGGTCAGTGTGTTAAGATATTGCACAAATGCGCACAAGAATTTGGACACTGATCAAGTGAAGAATGAGATGTTGAAAATCTAAGAAAATTGCCTATCCTGAAGTTCAGCCCTTTTCTTTCCTTCCTTGGACATGTCTCTGTTGCTTTTAATTAAGCTCCCAGATTCATAGCTTGGAGATCTTTAATAACTACAGAAAGTGCTTGCGAGGCAAATTTTTCACTTCTAAGAAGGATCCTTAGAATGAATGTTACCTTCTAATTTATAGGTAAACTTAACCTGATTTTACCTTTACAGTAATATATTGCACGGCCATTTGTGTGCAACAGAATGATGATATAAAAAAATTTTAACTTTTAATAAATGTTGAAAATGCTGGATTGCACACCTCCAACACACTGTAAGCATAGCGCCTGCTGATGAATTAATCTAATTAACAAAGGTGAAGGTTTATAATTGAGGTTAACTAGAATTTAACTGGTCATTGTTCATACCCCCCACTGCATTGTCCCCTAAGTAACTCACTCTGGTAGCCCTCCATGGTCCCTCGACCCCAGCATCAAACTCAGGGATCAACCAGCTTCAAGGAAAAGTAGATACAATCATATTTCCCAGACTGTAATAACAGCAGAACTTAATGGTGTGATATTTTTATACTGTTTGGGAAAGAGACCCTATTTTTTCTTACTCATAAGCCCAGAGTATTTTTAAATAGTTCAAGTCCCTGTAGTACTTCACAGTTTGCAGTGCAGTTTAAAAAGTAATACATCTTTTCTTAGATGTACCCCAGATTCTGCCTTTTAATAGACATGATAATGAGATTCTGTGTCTTCATTTCCCAGTGTGCAGAAAGCTCAAATAAATCTTTGATTGTTCACAACCCTGGAGAAGGCTCCCAAGCCCAGGAATGTAATGATGTTTCTCTAAACAATCATTGCTAATGAAATTTAAGTGTATTTAAAATATATAGATGTGTGTGTGTATATATATTAGTACTATCAAAATTGGGTTTTATTCATTTTGCTTTGTGAATTTGAATCTGATTGCAGTAAACGTAGCTCTCAAGAGATTCATTTCTAGGAGAAGGAATGTCCTGAGTTATTTCTCTGACCTGCAAGACACACATTGAGTTTCTGCTTTTGAGTGAACTCCCTCTAATAAGGAAATCAAGGGATGTTTAAAAGAGCCATTCAGCGACTTCTTCATAAGACTAGGGACCATGTCCCCCGACCATTGCTGAAAGCGTCACACAGCTGACTGCAGCCAAATTGCTATAACAGCTTTAAAAGTACAGGGTGTCCAGGTAACTCAAAGGAACGTTAAAGGGCAAAATAGACAGAGGGGGCACAGGGATGGGGTCATAAAGGGTTAAGAGAGGGATGCTTCAGAATGAAAACAGTGAGGTTTTTAACAGTTTTTGTTATCTGAGCAGCGGTTTAACCTTTTTGAAAGGAGACTCGGTCAAAAAAGTCCTTCCATATTGGCATCTTTGTTAAGGATTATATGGAAAACACCCCACAGTGACACCTCTCTCTGTGTCCATGCTTCTAGCCATTACTACGTGCCTGGGTGTTACACATATACTCAGACTTGTGCAGAGTCCCTTGCACCCGTAGCTGATGAGGTGGTTAATGGGAATTCCTTCACAACCGAAACATGGAGAACCCCAAACAGCTAACCATCAGCATTAAGACAACAGTCCTATGACAATAATGAGAAGATATGGCACTCAAGACCAAGCTGGGCAGACAGGTTTGGCTTGGTGGCTTATTATAAAATCCAGACTTGGCAAAGTTCAGTGAAATGTTACTCGGTATCAGTGAAAAGCACACATAAACCTGGGCTTGGCTGTACGTGATCTGGGCACCTCTAAACTTCTTTGTCAAAAGAGATGAAATACTGTGGTTTCCTTTGGCTAAAGTCAGACTTGTGGGTAACTGCATTCCGAGATAAAACCCGTAGGGAACCTTTTTATAGGAAGTAGAACAGCCATCAGCATTCACCTGTTGAGTCATCATTCTGCATAGTTTGATGCAGATTGTTGAATACAATTACCGATGTTCAGCAAAGACACACATAACATACTTGTCCTCAGGAAAAAATGCTAATGACTTACACCCTCTGTAGCTGTTAAATTTGTTTTAAAGGGAATCCAGTCTGAATGGCATGGCTTGTTTTATTTCAGGACTCAAATATGTTGACAAAACTTCCACTTTATTTCCATTCCTTTTATATCCGTACGTATGCCAGTCATTTAAACAAATGATCATGCACATTCCTGATTTTTACCAAAACCTGACACTCTTCAGAAGTGCGTCAGGAAAAGCATTTTGGTTGTAATGTTCTCCATGTCATAAAGCAGCCTGGTAGGACTTTGGACATCACTGACTTCTAAAGGTTATAATGTAAAGAGGCTTACAGAAGAGAGCAACTTGCAAGGCCGTAGGGAGAATAGAAATCACTTTCCTAGGCAGAAGAACCCCTTGAGCATGAAGAGTGGGAGGAAAAGGCGATAGGAGAGCTGCCACAGCTTTCCCTTCCCTTGAAATCTATGCAAATCCCAAGTAGTATCCAGCCGGGACACTCTATCCACTCCCAGATTCTCAGAGGATCTTGGTGGAGATTAGTAGCCTAGAATAATTAATTAGCCTCATCTCCATTCAGAATTCACCTTTATTTTTTTACCATCCCCTTTCAACCTTTGACAACAATCTTTAAAAATCTTGCCAACAAACATTTCCCTCCTCTGAAAAGTATTCCCTCTGCCCTGCACTTTCAAGTACATATTGTATGGTAGCACCCATATTCTCTCATAAATACTTTTTTCTGTCTAAGAAAACAAAAAAACACCACCAAATGGTTTTTTCTGACTACAGGGTGAAGTGCTGAGCTGTTGGTGCTTTGTTCTGATGTGAAAAATAGAAAACTACACCCTTAGTGGTGGTAAGCGAGCATTACCCCATTGTCTGCATTACACTTTACCTATGATGAGGCTGTGTTTGGCCCACAGAGCAATCTTTTGGATAGTTCTGGCATAACTTGTGTCTCCTATCTAAACGGTGGCAGACATCACAGAAGAAGCTGGTATCTTGTAAAGCCAAGATTGATCAGGATCAAATCAAGGTCAATTTTATAACAAAACTTGATAAAGAAGAGTGGGATTACCTATTAACCGGAAAAATGAATAATGACACCAAAATGATGCTTTCCTCAACCTTGGAGGAGGTTTCTCTCAATTCTCAATTTCTTTCTTCTGCATATGGCCTGAAAGTGAATCAAAGAAATGCAATCAGAAAAGAGAAGGGGGAAAAGAAAAAAAAAAAAAAACCACACAAACAAAAACCAAAATAAGAATAGATACCCTCAAAGCCAGTTAATTATTGGAGTGGTGTTGGATAATCAAGAGGGCTGTGGCTGACTATTGTTTGCAAAGCCAAGCTGTCCTAAGCGTTTTGAACTCAGATATGCCAAGACACCAAAGTTAAGACCTGGTCTTATCTGGCAAACAGCTGCAGCCTCTTTTTAATTAACAGCATATTCCTGACGTGGTTCAGCTTCTATGGATGGAAAGGTGTTTCCCAAGGAAATCAGAGTAGGGACAGAATAGGGAAAAAGGGGGAAAAAAGCTGGGGTGGGGAGGGGAGGGAAAGGTGAGTTCAGGAGGGCAATGAGGCGCGGGTTAACAACGCTGCTTAAGATCAAGGGCTGAAGTGCTGAGATGCTGCCAGACTTGAAAACTTTAATTTACTGTCACTGTTAGCCCCCTTTGAGGTTTATGGTGGTATTTATACACACAGCATCAATCACATGAAACAAGGAGGGGATTTATAGTTTGTTTTAAAGACTGCAAATGCAATGTAATGCAAATAGCATGCCTCATGGGCATTTACATTTAATGGGAAAATTACAGATGCAAAAGATTGGTAGAACAAATTTTAAATTGACTTTATTACATCTAGTGCTTTTCAGAGAATACTATTAAAAAAAACACAAGGAGATATGGTAATGGAGTTCTACACTGTAGCTTGACAGCTTAAATTCCACTTAACTGACTTTGCCTGCATCTTTCTGTTTACATTACTTCTTCCAATAAGTTTGGCTGGCAAAATCTCTGGATCATAAACTGATTAGAAGCTTTGATTCTGTTTTGTTTCCTTTTTGGGGTTGGAATATTTAATGTGTAAAGCTGATTGTATCTCAGTAACTGTTTTTAACTAAGGTTCATCATCAGAGTTGCTTAATCTAGACACAGTCAGGAACAGCTCTTTGAATCTATTATCACCTTAATATGTGACCATACATGCATCCTCCTTAATTTGTATAAGCTTCCCGTATCTCCCCTATATCTCTATAGATACAATAGAAAAAGATGGCTGCATTACTTTGCTCACTGATGGAGTGAACATTCAGAACTAATCACAGCTATTTGCGGAAAGCCCATTCTTTCTCAAAACAGGTTTGTTTCCCAGTATTCCCGTGCGGCTCTGAACACTTCTGGAATGGGGATTGTTTGCTGTTAGGGCTGAAGGTTGTTATCATCAGTTGTTGACTTATGGTAGATCCATCTGAAAGGTGTTGTTGGGCCTCAAACTCACCTTCAGCAGACCAGATGAAGCCTTGGTTCAAACAGGTGCAACTCTACTGGTTTCAGGGAAGCTGTGCCCAATTACATAAGGGCTGATTTGTTTTTAACACCCTATAATGATTTTTATATTCCCTTCCCATTCAGGCCTCAAATGAGCAAATAATTTAAGGTGTTTTTTAAGCCCATTCCTATTGAGTGAAGATTGAAGTACACATGTTGGGTTTTAGTCTGTTTTAAAGCCACCAGCACAGCAGCCTTGCTATGTGCAGAGACCTGCATTTGCCTGGCAGGAGCCTTCCACCCTTTGTTTCTTGAGATTTCCGAATCTTTGCCATTACATAGCATCCCACCCTTGAAACCTCTTTCCAGTCCTGCTCATCATACTTTATTTTAGCCACAGTATAAGCAAATAATGACCTGACCTTCAAAGAACATAAAGCACCAATGTGGGCAACGATCACTAGAGCTTAGCCTATATTAGCATTGTGTCTTTCCAAGATTTCAAGCAGAACCTCCCTGAAATACCACCCTCTTTCTTTGTTTCTATTCATCACGATAGATCCACGTACACCCTTGAGATACCCTTTAAATTTGTTATCACCAAAAAGCGGTGATTAAGGAAAGAGACGATTTGCCGTTCATTAGTGACTCAGCTAATTCTGTTGAATTCAGTGGAATAGTTATCATCTAGAAATACCTCTCCAGAATTTCTGTGTCCTTTTTTTCAGCTCCTGTAGGTCTCTCCTTCATCTAATAGTCTAATACCTTACAAGTAGACTAACAGCAAACTGTGTGGCATCTCAGTGCATTTATCAGCGAGGAACTGAGTCAGATCCGTGCTTATTCTTTGTCCAGTTCTGAAAGATATATTCTCCAGGTGTTGTCACCCATAACAAACACACAATGGCAGAGAGCAGTCTATATTAACATTTGAGCTAATACAAACATGCACTGTTTAAGCAATTCACCTGAGATTGACTGCTTTGCCGTTGTGACTTTTGTTTAAGGCTGTAATCCCATGTGATGACATTCTCCTGTGCAGAAGTAGTACTTTAGCACCATGCTTGGCAATGTCATGGTGATGAGGAAACCATAGGCTCAGCAAGCAAGAGCAGAAGGGAAACAAACTTTCACACTCAGGAACCATTAATGAAGTAAACACATTTGAACGTCGACGGATAACTCACAAAGCCACCTACCAGTCACGTTCCAAATTGAACCAACACTTGCAAAAAATGCAAACCTATCTGTAAACAAAATTTGAAATTATTTTAAAGTTAGATTGTCCTGTGATAGCCATGTAACTCATGCCTGAGCAGACACAACAGCTTCAAAACAGAAAGGGAAAAGGCCTCTTTTCCTCCTGTGCAGGAGACTGTGCTTCCATTTGATATCTGTTTCTGCTGACCCATAAAGAAACTAAATTTACTGCAAGGGTGCACACCATAATGCAGAATCCAAACACTACAACACTGCTGAATGTTGTTACATTACCTTTAGGCACTATAAGTACCACTGTTTTCAATAAACTACTCACCAATTTTAACCATAACTGGAAGAATTTGGAGAGCTAAAGCAAATATTGTGGTGCTTGGGAGCGTGTGTCCATGTAACAATGGATAAATCCATGTATTCACATGTGATTAGTTATCAGAGTCGCACAAAACTAGTGAGATGTTTCTTGTTGTGAATGGCTATCTAGACAAATGTGCACAAATCACAATATTTGGACCAGTTTCACAACGCACAATGACATGTTTCTATAGAATTTACTGAAATGACAATTTAAATCCCCCAAACCATCTCTCAATGAGAATTAATATTTCTTCTCAAGGTAAAAAATTATGCTGACAAGATGTAGTGTACCAGGACAGAAAAAATAATAAAATATTAAATCCCTTAAGTTTCAAGTACTTTTGTCTTTCTTGGTAAACATTTTCCACATCTCCAAAAACAAACACTATTCAGAGTTTAGCCCAAGCTTCTGAAAGACACCAATTACACTGCAGCACTCTAGGACTGTCATATGAATTTAAAGACAAATGCTGTCCACATAGCACATGCCAGCTGCCAGTTACTATGTAGTATGATACTCCCTCACCTTCTGTTTTAGTTTTATGAAAGATTGTTTTCTTTTAAAATGGCAGGTTCCCTCCATTCCTTTTCCTCTGCTCACAGTTAGACATGTCATCTGATACTAATTTGTACTTGCTTTGTGTTTTGACTTAATTTGATTAATAACTATATCCTTTAATGGCAGTGTGACTTAACAATATGCTATTATGTTGGTGCACTGCACTTCGGCATCTAGGAGCAATTCGTCTGCATCACAGCAACGTTTTGAAACTAATTCAAAGAGGCATTATTCTGTACCTCTTTACCACAGGGTAGAGGTCTGCTCTTCTACTGGAATTGCCAGCTTAGAGCTGCAGGCCAAATCTGTGTTGAATTTATCCAAAGACTTTTCTTAGCACTCACATTCCAGCCTGAATATCTATAGAATTGTTTTATCCCTTTTCTCACCCTCGTATTATTGATTGTCTTTTGTTTCTTTTTTTTTTCAAGTCCCCTTACGCATTCATATTTTAGACATTTTAGAGAGTTTAATAGTACAATACTTCAGGCAATGGCAAAAATGTATCAGTATTGTAAGACTTTATTATGGAGTTCACAAACACACACAAAAAATTCCTGTGAAAAAGACAAAGAAAGGAAGAGAAAAGCAAGCAAGCAAGAAAGAATTTATCACACCTCAAATTACAAGTATAATGGTGTCTTAAGAGATAACACATGTTTTCTGTTGTATAGGATGAAACTAGTAAATAAAGTTTAACACGCCTGTGGGGAAGCAGGGAAATCCAGCAAATTCCCAGCAGCTCCAGATAAACTCAGGAGAAGGTGTAATTGCACACAACCAAATGTGGATTAGCAGCAGCAACACTAGAGAAGAACCTCATAGAAAAAAAGAGAAAGCCAAAGCTTAATCTACAGTGGTGGTAGGTGGGTCTTGCTTATATTATTGAAAAGAGTCCACTCCTTAATGAGAAGGAGGTCACATAGCTGGGAAAAAAAAAAAAAAAAAAAAAAAGGAGAGATTTCTTAAAAGATTTCAGGTCTAAAGGCATGGGACTACTCAAAACATGCCAGAGAAGGCAGCATTTGAGAGAAAGAGGAGCAGAGTCAGACAGAAAAGGGATGTGCTGGAGTAGAATTTCCCTATTGCTGACCTGCAGTCAGCAACTGTTGTTCAGGATTCTTGCTTCTGTAAAAGAAAGATTTAAAGTAACACCCATGGTACCACAAAGCAAACCTGTCTGAGAATTGAGGCAATTAAAGGATCAAACATTTTTTTTTTTTTTTTAAAAAAGTAATTGCTCTTAGAGTGGAAACAATGGCAGTAAAGTTTATACATCACAGTTTCCTTTGTATTAGACCAATGCTTGCCACACTGCAAAACATAAACCAGATTGCATAATATGTAGGTTTTCCGTAATTTCCTCAGATTAGGTTTTTATTAATGCCTGTCAACAGCAACTGATAGGCATGGGTTGCATTAACAGCTGCTCTAAGCCATGCTGTTACTGACTTCTCTGCAAATCTAAAGCCTGGAGGAAGCTTAAAAGCCCATTGATTGAAGAGGAATCAGCCCCATTTGCATTAAATTTCTGAGGTTTTTACCTTTTTTTTTTAACCAACTATTAGTTGCTTTTACATTTTCACTAATATTAGTCAATAATTACAGGGTTATTAACAATCATCTGGAATAAACAGATCTGATTATCTTCTCCAAGGTGTTCCAGCCATCTTTGGTTATTTTTAAACTTCCTGACTTAGACCATCTTGAGAAATTATTTTCTTTTTATTTCTCTGTGTGAATAGTAGAAAAGAACTCCCTGTCTCCAGGCCTCCACCCTCCACCCCTCCTGCTCATGATAATCTGTAAAATACCCTCATAGTAAAGCAAAGTAGCAGAAAGAAAATAGATTCCATGTCAGTAACTGGTATGAGCGAGACCTGAGAAATATGTGTTGTCCAGTTTTAGAGTCTACACAACCACATAGTTTATAGATTGGAAAAAGACCTAAAGTTTTTAATGTTTCAGTTTCATGAACATCAGGAAAAAACATGATTCACAGAACCTTAAAGGAAAAATAAGACTAAAATATTTGAATGGGAAATTCCTTGTACAACAGTAGTGCTTAATTGGTGAAATAAGAGAGTTCGGCATTGCTTTTTCTGTTAGGATACATTCCCAGCATAAAATAAAAGTGCTATAAAAGTTTGAAAAATTCTCACATTAAAAATGGACACACTGTGTTCTTCAGTGTTTTTTTCACATCATCAGATAACCACTGAAGTCTCTAAAATTTAAACGTCTATCAGACCAAAACGAATGAATCTAAAAAAAAAATAATAGTAGGAATATCTGGTGTTAGAGGAACATCTCAAACATTGATAACGTGGTATTCAGGGAATTTATTAGTTAGGTCCACAGCTGTTGGCTTGATATTCAACTGAGCTGTACACTGCTCATATAGATTTCATGGCAGGAGCACTTGATGAGTGGAAAGTCCATGAGAGTTTGGCCCAGACTGCACAAATGTAAAAGAGAACTTCTCTGTATTAGGCTGCATACTTCTGGATTCAGCTTAATTAATGTTGTTGACACAAATCCAAGTTTTCAGTGAATGTCCGTCAACCTGAGAGGAATTTCATCCAAGGACGAGAACAGAATTAATGCAAACAGATACGGGTCAGCTGTAGGAAAGACACATTATTTGTTCATGTGCCACTCTTCATCACACAGAATATATTTAATAAAAGAAGGATTTCTTTTCTTTCCATTCTGGTCAAACTGAAATCACAGTCAATATCCTGATGGGTTTCAATTGGGTAGGAGTTGGGTTTCTCTGATTTTAAGTTTTTCAAGTTACTTTCTTGTAATACTTTCTCTGCCTCCTTGACTCCTTTTTTAACTCATGGGTGTTCTCTGTGTCACTGTGACTGTGGAGCCAGCCAGGCATTGCTCCCTGAGCTCTGCCCATCACGGCCACGAGGTGCTCAGAACTCACTCAAGCACAGCTCCTGTGGGAAAAGGTGACAGACCTGAGCCACGTACGCTTAAAACATGTATAAGATGCTAAGCAAATTGAGCCCAACCTTTAGCATCCAGCTTCCCCGTCCACCCCCCACACAGAGCACTCCATTACAGGAAAACAGCCCCCATCTATATTTATGTACTTAGGTAGATTCAGACAGATGGCACCACCACCACCGACAACGACAAAAAAAAAAAAAAAAAACCAAACAAAAACCAGTGTGCAAAAAACCCATCTCCATTGTTTGTTCAAGGCAAAATTCTTGAACCTACAACACGCGATAATTGATGGGACGGGAAATTTCCAAAAAGGCCACTTTTGCCTGTTTCACTTTATGTACGACGTCAGCCATTTTATTGTCATTGAAAAATTAACCCGGCCGCCTAAGCGAGTCACTGTTTTGCTTCGTGTGCAATCAAGGCCTACACATTTTTTATTGTACTCAACGACCCATGCCGGGGGGAGAGAACTTTCCAAAAGAAAAACTGACAGCTCACTCAGGAAAAGACTGAGTAAATAGATAGGACGTGCATGTTGCCTGAAGGTCAGCAAACTCAGGCTCCTGAATTAACGGCGATGCAAATTCCAGCCTCAAAGCTCAGCTCTGACAGCTCCCCTCTGACTCCTACTCCAATTAAAATGGCCAAGCTGATTCACCTTCTGATACCCGTCCCCTCAGCCCTCCTGAAGCAAAGAGCATGTCTCTTAATCCAAGTACAGACCCACCACCTGAGAGACGTGCCCAGGTGACATGCTGGGCATGCTTTCTACCCTAAAATGGGAACCACCCACAGGACTGGCACTGTGGGAACCCAATTCTGCTTTTGGGATATTTTGTACAAAATATTGGTGTTTGCAGGTGGTGTGTCAGCGGTCATTACTATGAGTGAAAGGCTGTTGGACCATTATTAAGAAATAGTGACCTGCATTTCAAACAAGCCCACCTAATCAGTGGCTAAGATTTTGCACCAGCTGTTTAATAATAGTTTGTCTAATAAAATATTCATATTATCATATATTTTCCATCTTAGAGGATGATCAGAATGTCATTTTAATATTTTCCCCCTACTAAAATAAAATTTTAATTAAGGCTAAAGATATATTGCCTACGGAAAGCTAAACTGTTTAAAATTATTAACTGGTTGAATACTTGTTGCTATACTACAAGCTGCCATAAAAGAAAAGAAATTAAGTACATGAGGGATTAACGCAATTTTGAAAGCTGCGTTCCCCTCCCTCCTCCTTTTAGATACGCCTAACTGAGCCATAACTATTTTTCTCCACTCAGCCAGACTCCAGCTTTGTGGCTTTTTTAATAACCTGGCTTTTCAAGCTTGTGCCCCCGAGAGCCTTTTCATTTCTGCCGCACTACCTACAAGCAAATTTCTTCCAGTTGCTCAACAGCCTAATGCCTCCCTTTCTTCGTTGTTGAAGCATTTCATTGCAGTTTCATTGACGGGGAGGTGTTCTGTTACAGTGGAATCAATAGCTCAGGGCTTCCCAGCACACCGATTAGCTTGTCAGTCAGAGCCTGGGGGAGGTAGTGTAAATCCCAGAATACCAGGGGCCACCAGTTTGAAAAGTAAGGAATGCAAGGAGCCCGCATGGGTTTTTCTACCACCTGTTGCTCTGCAACATGTGCAAAGTGTATTAACTTCTTTGCTGCTACATGCCTTAAAGGTCAACTGTGATAGAAGCTTTAAGCTTTTGGAATATTTTAATTCATTACAGGAATCAACTTTTACTGATTTGCGACGAAGAGCACCTTACAAAAGGCGTGTTTTTTCGGTGGTTGGGCTTTTTGTTGGGGTTTTTCAGTAGGTTTGCGTTCGGCAACATGTTGGTTCCTCTTTCAGCTTTTTTTTTTTTAAATCAGTACCTCATCTGCTTTTTTATTATGTAGGAATAGAAACCAGTTTCTACAGCAAATGTGGTTCCTTCCTTTGCCTTCACTTCCACCACAAAAATAGTATCAGCTTAGATGATCCAGACTGTCATGAGGGGGATACTTCTTCTTTCACCAGTTTAGATTTGAGGAGGATGAAATTATGAAATATGAAGTTGGAAAACTTCTGCTGTACATATGCTCCTGGCACACAATGCCTGAGTGGCGGCGCCTGCGCTCCCACTGCGCTGCCATCCCAGGGGAAAGCAGAGCCGCTCCAGCTCCTTTCAGCCCTTTTAGGGACTTCTGGTATTGAGCAGGAAAAATTAGAGAAGCTCAAAATTGCTCTTAACTTCACATGCAATGAGCCATCAAGCCACCTGAAGATAACTCCCCTTCAGCCACCTCTCTTGGATGCCTCTCTTGGATAAAACCATGTCCTAATGGCTAGCCAAGGTATAGTGTCGGCACTCATGGTCTGAAGTGGTGAGTGAGCAATACATCTCTGGATCAGCCTCTAGGTCATTAAATGCTGTCTCTAAGTAGTGCTCAAATTCTAAGAAAATACATGTAATCGAAACTCCTCCAAAGACAGCCATTAAAAACAGAGGCACAGGCCCTTTGAGCCAACCTAAGGAAACCTTATTACAGACATTTATTATCCAAAAACCACGTCACACATGACCACAAAAGGAAATTCTGTGCTTAGAGCATAAAAGCCTGTGCTTTGGAAAGTTTTTGCTGTCACCACATTTGGGTTTGCTCGCAAAACCTCTACAAACTCACCACAAACCACAAAGTAAACCTGCATGGTGCAAATTGTGCTTATTAACATAATTCCACAAAATTAACTCAATAGAGGGGTTTTTATTAATTTTGTTTTAAAAGAATGGCACTGGGATTTTCTAATAGCATAAACAACAGCTGGAAGCTCTGGGCTGTCGAAGTGGATTCCAAAGTTTGCATTGAAAATATTAATCTTTTCAACAGAGAATAATCTTAGACTCGTGTCTTTCCAAATGCAAGGAATAAAAAAAAGTTTACATTAATTTAAAGACCCTTAGTGAATTGCCCTCTGTTTTAGAGTGAAGAAGGAATCCAAGCTGAGCTTCCAACTTTTTTCCTTTCACCAGCAAGTGTTAAGCCTACTTTAATTTTAAAACATAAACATGATGCTTGTTCTTTTAAGCATGTTGTTCCAGATATTTAGTTAGTTAAGCAACCCATCAGAAGGATGCAACCAAACTTTTTGTGATACTGTAGACCACGCATCTTTTATATCTCCTGGTAATTAATAATCCTGAGAATAATTTTTTTTCCCCTTCTTCCCCTCCACCCACTACTAGTAGTGCTGTTAATTCAGCAAAATTAGTAGTCTTGTGTTGTCAGAACAAATCACTCCCACTCGGTTCTGAATGTGGTTACTCAGCAAGACTGCATGTTCAGAATTTAGGGGATGTTTTTTCTCTCTGTTTCCATCTTTCACTTCTTTTCCTCCTCCTTTATGCATTGTAGTTGTGAACATTTGATATGGGTAAAATTGCAGTGGGTGATTACTTAAATTCAACCCTTGACTGCAGAATAATACTCTATGTCTTGACACTTCTTTCACCAAAAACCCTGCCTCGTGTTGAATCAAAGCACTTGCAATAAAAGCACACTATCATATATCATTTCCCCATTTTAACCAGGAAGTGTAATTAATTATTTCTTTACCTTGCACCTTATAGACAGTTACCTCAGGCATCTGAATAAAGGTCTGCTACTTGTAACCACTTGAAGCTTCTGTCATCGGAAGGGGATTACCCTATATTACTTATTACACACACGCGCGTGCGTACACACACACACATTGTACTCCAAAAAGGAATGCCAGACCGCCCAGCCACAAGCTATCAACGCCAGGCTGGGCCTGGGGAGCAGCAAACTTGCAGGCAATACAGGACCCATCCAGCAGAGCATAGCCTGAAGTTTGCACTGACCAACAGATTTGCCCTGCAGAGATCATGTTCCAGCGCAATTAAAAGTCTCTTATTAGCTATAGGTTGGAAAAGATGTAACTGTACATAGTGAGTGTGTTTATGTGTACGTTCACTTTCCTACTGTTAATGCCCCAGGTTTAGTAAAAGTGAATAGACCCGTAAACACTTTACAGGCTGTTTGGGAAAACATGTCCAAACTAGGGAAAAGAAAGAGAAAGAGAAAGAGAAAGAGAAAGAGAAAGAGAAAGAGAAAGAGAAAGAGAAAGAGAAAGAGAAAGAGAAAGAGAAAGAGAAAGAGAAAGAGAAAGAGAAAGAGAAAGAGAAAGAGAAAGAGAAAGAGAAAGAGAAAGAGAAAGAGAAAGAGAAAGAGAAAGAGAAAGAGGACATTCATAGGTAAAGTGGTACTGCCTTTCAGACATATTATTTTTGCAAATTATCACTGTTTATAAAACTCATGAATTAATTCATGAACAAAGGCTCTAACGTATTCATGAGCTTTCTATAGACATGGAAGTTTTGGTTAAAAGTGAAAATACACATTCAGAATATACATACACAAACAAAAACACATACGTGAAGAGATATAAATGTCACTTGCTTCCAGATGAGAAACCTAGTAGTTGGACCCACAGACATGTATATTTTTTCATGGTAAGTTGGAAAAAACTCTGAGGGCATGATGTCCAAATGATTATGTGTGTGTGCATCCAGACACATTTTTAACACAAACTACTTCTGTACATCAAATAGTTCGCTAACGAGGTAATGTCCTATCTCATGTCCGTTCTCTCTGTCCCTTCACCTATAGTTTTCTCTAGCACTGAGCATACAACACATGCACTGAAAAACTTGTCTCTGTTAATCGGTGCTGCATGAGCTAGGTTATACATTCCATATCCAAATCAACACCTACAGCCATCATGACTTCATGTGTTTGGATTCTGTCCTAACTGGCAGTAAAAGCTGTCATTAGGAGCAGGAAACAGTATGAAAGACCTTTCACGGCCTCTTTCAGCATGCAATGTCATCTGTTACCATGGGTTGTATAGTACTGATGGCTATAAATGCCACTATGAATGATGCAATCTCATATGTGATGATGAACTTGAAAAAACCTTTGTTGGATTTGTGCTTAAGGTGCTCATATTCTGGTTATTCATGAGCATCCAAAATGTTGATCACCAGCCGGGTGTTTCAGTAACCCTGGTGGCAATGCTACTAAACTCACGCACAGCCCTTCCTGTAAAAGATGGCACAAATAAACTCACTTTATAGATTCCATGAGAGTTGTTTGTCAGGCATGTCAGCTGCGGCTCATTTCCTTAAATTTCGTTACCTTTCCTGGTGGAAAGGCTTGGAAATATAATTTGCAGTTTCCCTTTCCTTTTTTTTTTAATGATAGTGTTTCTCTGTAGGGTCCTCGTGCAAGCATTTTGTTCAGATGTATCTATAAACACATTTTGGATATTCAGTTGCTCCTGTATGTAAACTAGCTTGTCTATTAGGAGTAAAGCAATTTATTTCCCAAATCGTAGGTGTGAGGCAAAGAATTGGGTGAACCACAAAGCGAGGGATGTGGAAGGCTAGCCAGTGCTCTGCGTAGTTCAAAAGGTCATTGTGGGCAAGTCCCCGTCTCTGACTGCCAATGGCTCTCCATCACCAGCAGCTGCAACCTTTCCTACCGCAGCCACGGGCCACTCTTCGGAAGCAGCTGCCAATCATGCTGTATTGTGCAGTGATTTTGTGCTGTGACAAAATATCCCCACCATAGGCTATGATGAACTCATCAAATGTATTCTTTCCTGCAAATTAATGGAACCTGAACATCAGTCTCCAAAGGCAAAGAGGTGAAGTTTTAACCCACAAGAAACTGAACCTCAACAGTGTTGAATTTATTTTGTTCAGAATCGGATTTTGCGACTCTGAGCAGTTAGTTGCCTTGTTGGTCCTCTTCAGGGCTGTCCCATGAGCCTGGATGACGACTGCTGGGGTGTTCCATGATGAAGAAAAGTCATCTGGTGGTTGTAATCTTCATTATACCTCTGGGGCTTCTTTCTGGAGAAGAGAGTTGTAAATTTAGCTGCCAGTCCTGAAAGATTTTGAAGTAAAAAGTACCAAAACAGTAATTAAGAAGACTGGAAATGAGTCACTATTGTCAGAAACGTAGACACGGCTAACAAAGCTTAACTCTGCTGCAGAGAACACAAAGAGCTTTTAGCTAACAGAAATAGTAAAATAAGAGCGAGCTCAGGCACTTCGCACTGCCTGACACGCAGCATCATGCAGTTAAAGAGGATTGCTATAGTCCGTAAGGTCCACAGTCAAACCAGACTTTCAGCACCGACTTTGGAGCTCCCTGGTCCTACTAACTGTTAGCCAGAAGAAAATCCTTTATGAGAGAGTCTAATAGTGTGATAAATATAGAACTTTATCATCTCATTTTACTTTGTGTGCATCGTATGAGACATAAGTAGAAAAGAAACTGCACTAAAGCAATTTCTAAGTATCATTTATTTTTTCTAACAGGAATCACTGACAGTATGTAACAATTCATTAACATTAAATATATATATAATAGTAATACACAGATAATTTAGAATAGTAGAATGTTGGATATGTGGGAATTTGTAAGAAAGAAGATCAGGACATATGGAAAAGAAAACTTAGGAAAGGAATAAGGTGAAGAAATGAAACGTAAAATGATAAACGGCATGAGACAGATGTACCATATTAATCAATATTGAAGTAAGCATTAAAAAATGGAGAGACAAGGGGGTTACTGAGGTGAAAGTAGCAAGCCCTGGGGAGGCTTTGCAAGCTAAGGGATCACACTGCACTCGTGGCACCCAGGACCTTCACCCATGCTGGTGACTTGGAATAGCTGGCTGTGATTTCGGTCCCTTTGAAGTCAAATGTGAAAGTCTCAAGTCTGCACACAACCTAGGCAAGCGCTTCTTCACCTGTTCCTGTGTGCTATAGCATATAGCAAATACAACAGCACAGTGTTTAGAGTCTTTGTGCTGTTTAAACTACATCTTGGCTTTAATTGCCTAACCTTAGAAATATCCCATTCTTTTCATTTCTTAGCCAAATAAGCAAAGATGCTCACCTTCCTTCTTCCTCTTTCTCCGTGTATGAAGAGATCATGAAAAACGCAGGTCCACATGAATTTATTAAACAGCACTGAATACGCTTGCCCAGAAAGACAAGAGATTTCACTGTCAAAACCTGGGGCTATACAGAGAAAAATAATAAAAAGATTAGGGGAGAGGAGTTTTTCAGGTCTAGAACCAGAGCCTTGTAACAAGGATAGCCCCTTTTGTTCTCATCTCTTTTAACTTTCTTTTTTCCCTCGTAACAGTTGCCCGGTGGTTATGAAGAGCTTCAGTCCTGCATTTCAACTAAGGGGCCCTTTTTTATTCTCTCAGAAGAGGGCTGTCTCAAGAGCACCATGCTAAAGTGCTAAGTTATCATCAGGCTGGGGCTTTCGTGCAACTGTTTGTGTGTGTGTGAAACAAGCTCTCAACATGTTAGTAAGAAGCCTTTAACCCAGATTACGCCACCTCTCTTTCTATAGTGTTCTTTTAGGGCAGAGTGTGAAAGGTCACCCTCTCAGGCTGGATAGCAGTACTCAACCAATTACAGTGCACCAGTGTTTCCACAAAAGAGAGTTTTGAGCCCACAGCTACAAAAGATTTTACGTGTCTGATTTTCAAAAACACAATTACAAAAGGAGGAGGCTCGCTTATGTCTATTTTGGGCCCCTGAATGATTTTTTTGTCTAAAAAAAAAAAAAAAATTCAATTCTGCTTCTCCAAAGAGGTCTGAAAAATGTGGCCGCCCAGCACCTATGCTATTTAAAGAGCAAAGCCTCTAATCCCTCAGGTTCAAGTAGGTGTGATTCAGGAGTCCTATAGCTGCCTGAATAATTGGATGGGTTATCTGAGTGTATGAGTAGGCTGGCTTTATGAAAACAATATTTACAGCAAGTGGTATAATGACTTTGAATTACACCTTGCATTTGCCTCACAGTCCTGACACACTGAAAACCATGTATTTCTTTTGCACAGATACATTTTCAGACCTAATTCACTGACTAAAGTTTCATCATTCTTCTCAATGTAAGTTCTTCAGAAGTATGCATGAGAATGAGACAGCAGCCCATGTCCTTCTGCAGTGGAGTTAAGCTGAAGTCAACACAATGACATCCATGTTGCTCATTGTGTGTATCAATAGGGAGCTCACTGTAAATGTGGTTAGAGTAATCCTTCCCTGAGCATTAGCCATCTCAGAAGTCCTAAGGCAGATAGTTCTCTATTTAAGCTGCAGACCCAGTGTCTTCCTTTAGTCTGCATAGCTAAAGGTCTTTCATTAGTTAGGGAAAAAAATCTCGAATGCTTTTAAATTGTGTCACTGAGTATTCAAAAGACAGAGGATTTAGGCCATCAACCCTTCCTAGTTAGTTCTCAGGGAATGCTCCAGCTTTCAGCCTAATTGTTGAATAATGTTACAATGAATATTTCAAAGCTATCTTGGAGTGTGGAGTACCTGCTGCAAGCAAGTCAAATAGGCAACCTGAAAAATCTCAACCTGGAAGTCTCGATATTTGTAGTATGTCCATCACAGTGGCACTTTACTGCCTGTGTTCAGAAATTTTTATATTTCTCTTTAAGAAAGAAGTATATTTTCTATTTTTTTCTGGATGCCTGGAAAACCTATTAAAAGCACAGAAATTGAGTATCTTCTGTAGAGGAAGGTAACAACTGGAGGAATTGAACAAAGCATGGTATTAGAATCGGCAGTAAAATATTCCTGCGATCTCAAGCTGTAGATGAATTGCTACAATAGTGTTTATTTGAAAAATTAGGACAGGAAGAGAAAGTTTTATCGTAGATATGTAGAAGACCTACAAAGTCAGAGAAGAAAGCCAAAGACTGGTGCTATTTATGTCAGGGCAGAAAACAAAATCCATGGGATTCCTGAGAAGCTCCGCGGAGATAAGAGCCTGCCATGCTACAAACTCCTTTGGTGATTCTGGGAAAAACAGTTAAAATTCCTATACCTCATTGTATGTATCTGCAAAATGATTACTGATGTAATTCTCAAATGTGTTGTGAGATTTACTTGCCAAGTTTTGGGATTCTTGAAAGAGAAGAGCCAAGTGAAGTTTCACACCATCTCACAGAAGATATATGCAAGATTTTATATGAGCTACATGCTCCTATATGGATTCCCCAAAAGATAAAATAAAACAGTACTTGCTGCACATTTCCAGCAATTGTCCCATGTTTTTTTCTCCTCTTCCTCTATTCAATGAACTGTTAAAAGGCCAAGAAGAACTGTTGTGCAGATGATACGAAACTAAAGAACTTGTGGTAGGTGTTACACATTTTGGTACCATCTGTGCTATCTAATCCCAGCCAAAACAATCTCCTGTTCCTATGTAACTCTGAATCTCACTGGAAAAGGGGGGGAGTAGTGTGACTGGCTCAAACCTTCCTGTGTAGGAGTATTATTATCAGTGTTTGCAAATTTTTTCCCTCTTTATAACTACCATAACTCTTCTTTAAAACCCCTCATCTGGCTGCTGGCCTACTACAGAGACTGAGCTCTCTGCAAAAAAATGGCTCACATTGGTTAGTTCACTTCTGGTGTGTTGGAAGGAATCTTCACCCGAGAGAAGATTGTCAACTTGCACGAAAAGTTCTTGTTTCGTTTCCTTACTTTCTCACATTGCCTTGCAGTGTTCTTCACCCTCCTTTGGGTCGGGAACACAGACAACATCCTGATGACACATTTTGTAGCACAACTCAAGACAAGTATTTCCTGGAAATCATTCTGGATTGAAACCACTTGTGGTAGATGTTTCCAGACATTGATGCCATTGCAGCTTCTCATAAGACCTGAAATTAGTTTGGGGTTTGTTTGGTTCTTTATTTTGTTTTTAGATTCAATCCATGCTCTGATCTGCTCTCAGGGAGCTTGCTTTTCCCTAAAAGTTTATGGGAAAACCTGTTTGTGCAAGGGGTTCACACATGTACACACATTAGTCATCTTATATGTGACATACATATGATGTTGTCATCACTGTCAAACATAATAAAAGTAAGGCTAAAACACTTAGCCACATATTGATCTGTTTCTGTATCTCCTGTAGTATACTTAGTGTAATAAGGTCTTTCTACAGAGCTCTAATGCGGGGAACAGCATGCTTCCTGGAACTGTTTGCTTTGGAAACAATAGAGGAAGCATCTGATCTCAAACTTGCCCATTGTTCTGCTATTCTGCTGTTGCCATATAATCCTTGGGAACCTGTGGCCTTCATAAGAAACACAAAGGAGAATCTGATTAGGCTAGCCATTACTCTTCACAAGGCCGGTTTGTCTTGGAGATTCTATGGGAGAAATATTTGCAAGGACTAATGCTAATAGGGGGCAGAGAAAGGAGTGATAGAATCAAGAAATTAAACATCCACTCAGTCATGAAGCCCATCTCCTGCCCAGTGCAAAATGATGCTGTGTGCCCCATTTTGTAGTACTGTGGCAACTGCTAGCAATGGAGGTTTCCACAGTGTTGCTTCAGAGCCAGACAGGGAATAACCCTCTTTCCAAGAAGTCTACTTTTTTTGTTGTCAATACATATTTCAATTTTAGTCCAATACACCTGTTTATACTGAAAGTCTGTGCAAAATATTCTGTGTGATTTCGTTCATCTACTGATTTAAAAAAACATTACTGAAAGACGGGAATGCTTGCAAATTACATAAACTTGCTGTAATTGTTGTCAAGACAAACAAAGTTTGCCTTGTAATGAAGCAATAGATGCAGCACTGCAGCTTTTCACTGTGCTTCTGAGCAACACTTATTTGTATTTTATTGCCCTTGGAAGATGTCATCTGCAAATCGATCTTTTTCACAAATAATCAGCATGTTTGAGACGGAGATGAATGTACAGCAACAGTACCAAAAGGCTCACCTTGAGTGTCAGTCTACTAAATCCTTACCTTCAACCTACCCTCTTCCCTATAGGGTTGGGGTTTTTTTTGTCTTTGCACTTCCCACATGACCTGGATCAGATAAATGCATACTCTGTTTAATCTTATTAAAGCAAAATCCACTCAACTATCTTATAGTTAAGTACAAAATCTTAACTGCAGAACATTGGTTTTGCCCAGGGATATGGAAGAGATAGAAGTGCTTATTCAAGGATAGATTAGTCTCATTGAGACATGTGGTCAACCTGCTAATAAGCTGGTACAATACAAGATAGTATAGTCCAGCTTCAAGAGAAAAGTTGCTGGATTTTTTGCTTTTTTTATTTTTTTTAAGGTAACCATGCAGTTTACAGGAACAGAGGTATTTATTGCTATACCTTTCATTGTTTTTCTCTCTTTGGTGAGTCACAGGAAATATCTGTTTTTTCACCACATCCATCTTTTCAAAAAAAAGAGATGGAAAAGAGACATACACTGTTAATCAAGGATTTAAAAAATTATCTCTCCTTTGGTTCATTCATCAGTAATCCTGTGTATAATAAAAGCAGATCAGGTACCTTTAACAAAATGGTATTTCTAAATTACCCCTGGGTAATTCAGAATGGTAGGTATTTTAATCTCTACAATCCCCAGTATGTATCTATTTATTTTCACTGGCTTTTGGCACCCAGCTGGCAAAAATCCAGTCCCCACGGCAAGAGAACTATCAAAAACAATAGGAACTTCGGAGAGGAACACAGGCAGTGAAAGAATGATCAAATTAACAATTTTTTTTTTTTATTTGGTTTCTGCTGGCATCTAGCTGGCACGGACACACACACACAGATACACGCACATATCAAGTAATACAAGGCAAGAAAAAGCAAGGGAAGAGGAAAAGGGAGTGAAACTGGAACACATTCATAGAAATCCCAACAGACCCACTACATTTTATTCAAGTTTTCTTGTTTTCCCAAGCCTCTCTAACTGGCATTATTCCACTGCAGAGGAGCACAGAAGATAAGAAAAGCTGAATGAGAGCAGCACTGCCCTGACTCCAATATACTCTCTGTGTGTCTAAAAGTCACATTGCCATCCTTTTGCCAAGTACTGTGTGTACATGTCTGCGTGAGTGAGGGAGTTTATAAGTTTCCAACATCAGGGACATCAGTGACTGTATTTATTAGCTTGTTTACAAGTCTCAACAAATCTTTCAAAATCTGATATTATGTTCATAAAGCCTTCCAAGTCCCCAAAACTTCACAAATAATGTTTTAATGGTACAGATAATACAGTTATTCAACTAATAGGGGATACCAAACCAGTAGGATTTGCAAGCAGATTGGAGAATTATATTGAATACAAAAATGATCTTGGTTAATTGGAGGAATGGTCTTAAATAAACCAACATGTGGTTCAAGAGGGGCTAAAGTAAAACACCACATCCTGTAGGAAAGACAGATGGCGTTTCTGTGGAAGATGATCTAGGAGATACTGTTAGGGACAGCGTAAACTTGAACTTTAGGATATTGGAAGGGAAAAAAGGAAGACATCCTACTGGAACAACATGCAATCTGTAGAGCACCTTCCCAGCATCAGGTACTAGCTGGAGAATGGGGGTCTAACTTTGGTACTGTAATCCAAGAAAGGTTTGCACCAAAAAGAAAGGGTCCTTTTTCCACCAGTGTGGAAATATTCAGGACTAAAATTTGCTCAGTCTCAAGAGAAGGAAAGCAATGGTAGCAGCCTTCAAAAATATAAAACTAGAAGCAAAGGTGAAAGGAATAAACTATTTTACATGTCTACTCAGGCTAACAAGATTCGGGGTAGATATAAAGAAACATTTAAGGAAACTGAATATAGCTAAGTGCTAGAATAGACCACTTAGGGACCTGTGGCACCAGGGGCTGTTAAGAAAAAGAAGTACAGGTAAGCTCTGTCCAGACTAATATATCCTATCCTAGCACCAAAAAAAGCACTAGATGATAGTCTCCTGAGGTCCTTTCCTGACTCACTCCTGATAGTTCCACACCAAAATTTAGGAAATGTCAAAATTACGGGTGTCCGTTCCTCATTGTCCTCAACACAGCATGAGCTCCAGCTGGGAAGAATTAAACAGCAAGAAAATTATCTCTGCTTTCAGTTCTGGCACCACAACAGCTCTCAGAAATGAGAAGGGCTAAGTTTCAGCAGAAGTCCAGCTCAGTCCCTCCTGTCGCAGACACGAAAAGGCTCATGCTCTTCCCGGTCATAGTACGTACTCAGTCTGGTTATACATACAAAATCTGGCACATATTCAGTGCATGCACTATCTGGGAACTTGGCTACTGAACTCCAGCAAGTTTCTGCTGACCATGCATAAACTGGTGCTTTTTTTTTTTTTTTTTCTCAGAATCTTAGAAACTGGATGAAAAGTGGGGCAAATTTTCCATAGGGCAGCAAATTGCACAAAGAAAGCCACCCTGCCAAGTTTCATTCCCACCCTCCAGAGATGGAAACACTAAATCTTTTCCACTAAACTGGTCTATAACGCATGAGCAGAACAAGACTTTTTCTGACATATCTGGACAATTTCCCTCTAAAGAATTTTTAAGAGGAAAAAAATGTTAATTTCCATGCCAGAAATGCAAAATTTCAACCAAAATATTTGAAGTTTGGGTTAAGTTCGAACAGAAAATTGAAAAAAAGTTCCTATTGGAGGTTAGTGCCAGACAATAATTAGAAGAGATAATGTAGCATCAGACTGAAAAGAACTTCCAAGGTCAGTTAACCCAGCTATGCAACTACATTGTGTAATCCCATTTATAAATGCATTGAACACCAAGTTAAAACTAGTTTCATTATTTGGCTTAACTGCACCTATTAGAAGGCTATCCAAGAGTGTCAGTCCTCCACTGACTAGAAATCTTCTCCTAATTCCTAATTTAGATTCATTCACCATCAGTTTATCCCATTTGTTTGTGTTCCAGCACTGTTTACTAATTTAGAGAACTCTTTTTTCACACTGCTTTACCTCTCTCATATAATTATAAGAAGAATCATACTGCCTATTCAGCAATACTTTTGTCTTGCTTACAATATGTGACTCATATGGTGTTTGATGTCTGCTTTGTACCCAAAAGAGCCAAAGGTGGCTAAGTCCGTGTGTGTGTCTGTTCAGGTGCAGCCACTGCAGACGGAATAAAAAGTGACAGACCTACAGACGAAACCTTTCATACAGGCAAGTTATTTCAAAACTTCCCCATGTAGACCATTTTTCTGAAGTTTCAAGTGTTGGCCATTGCACCTGGCTGAGTTTCGTGTGATCTTACCATTTTCCTGTTCCTACAACAGTGCCGACACTTTGTGATGACAGAACTGCTTTTAGTTCTGTCTGTTAAAGAAACCAAAGGTGAATCCTTTAACAAACAGCTCCTGGAAGCAGGAAAAGGACATCAGGAGCTTATCACAAACCTCATTAAAAGCAATTCTGCTCTGTAAGATTATGGAGAGAGAATTCTGTATGAGAGAAAACAGACAGGAGGGAGCAAACGAGTATGAGGTATCGCTCAGAGCTCCCAGCTCTATCATTGTGTGGTCCAGTCAGGATAGATGCTACTGCACTCTGTTACAGATAACAGGGGCTCTTTATAGCACAGATGAGAACAATCCTTGAAAGACAAAGAGGAAAGAGTTCAAAGACACTGCATTTCTTGGAGCACCAAATCCAAACTCCAGCTAAGAGCGAAAGAAGAGCCTGGGGAATCTGGGGACTTTGCAATGATAGTTTAATTAGACTAGCCTTATCTATACAACAAATGTGGCAGCTCTCTGAAAAACTCTGCTTTTTGCTCCTCACTTAAAACTCTATCACTTTCCCCAGCACTGGAATAGTCTATTGCCTAGTAATAAGCACACTGCCTACGAGCCGGACATCTATGCACTAAAACTGGAAGCATTCACCTCTGATTGTGCAGCATTTTTTATGTAAAACCAGAAAATGTTCTGTAAGTCAGCCACTGAATAAGGGGATTCTTTCCAAAACTGCTTAGGAAAATCTGTATTTAGCACATGTATTTATAGCATATTATTTTACATATTTTGTACCTCTCTCTCTGGACGTTCTTTTTAAAAATCTTATCGCTGTTAGTCTAAATAAAGTCTCTCAGACGACTTCCCATCATCTCTATTTCATTATCCAACTGAGTGCTTTTATCTGGATATTTAAATGTTTGTTTAAAATTATTAAGATTTCTCTGTAAAGTTTCCAGGGAAAAAATAGAAAACTCTTAACTCCATTTTCTCATAGCACAAGAACAAGGGGAGAATCAGTAAGACTGAAAGTAGCAAATGTAGAATTAATTAAAAGAAATACTTTTTGTTCAAATAGTTTGGTAATTTTACCATCAAAGAATATGATTGAGGTCCAACACTTAAAAGAAATCAGACAGAAGTGGGGACCCTCCATGAATTCATAGGAAGAATGAACATGTACTGATATACCCACAACTAGGAAGGGATGTCACCCTTAGAAGAAAAAGCCACATATCTCCATTTAAACTGGACAGCTGAAAGGTAGATGCCAACACTAAGTCAGACGACAAGAGATGAGCTACTTTAATGAAACTTATATAGAAGTCCTGCCAGGAAACCTGTACTGATTTTTCCGGGAATTGCCTTTAACCAGAGACTTGGTGCCAAAACGCAGGGACCCAGCAGTCCCTCTGATCCTTTCAAATTCTCCACCCTTCCTTGCTGAGGCCCACTGAAGATTAGATCTGTAGCACCAGTGGGGTTTTTGGCCTCGAGTGTACTTTTCAGCCCTGTGAAATTTGAAAGCTCTGTGTGTCACTGTGCCCAGTGGGTCTCTGTTCTGCTGCAGAGTTTACGAACTCCAATACACGTTTCATTCACAGGACTTGTAGGCCTTATATAGTCTGTTTATTGAGGTCTTCAAGAGGTTTTCTTAACTACATGGCTACTATTTAGCTGTAGACTCTTAATTCCATTGAATGAAGTTCAGATTTCTTTACCCAGTATACAATTTTCTTAATTCTTAACATATCATAATGAATTACTTCAGCTATAAGAGAGAGTCACCTCTAAAGATATCAAAGGTGGCAGAATCAGCTACCTTTGAAACATCTTAGTTGAACCTGTATGAAGATGATGCTTTAGAAGTGAAAAAGTTTAGACACTTTTGACAAAAGTAAGAATGGTTGATTTTCCTAATTATCATTTGGAAAAGGGAGAAGGAGATGGCTCTAAAGTTTGCCCATCTTTTTTTGAAGGGAAATAAGGGACCAGGGTCAGAAACTTCCCTTCTGACCACAGACATAACAGAAAATCCAGGAAGATCAAATGCATTTTGATTAAACAAGAGAAATCTTTGGGGGAAAACAGGGGGGAAAAGGCAGGTCCAGGGTGGACAAGAATAATAGTCGACGCACAAGGTTAAGAGAGACTAACACTCCTGCTCATAAGTAATAGCTTCCTATTCCTGGATGTCCTGTGAGTCTGGAGGTGGGAGCAGACCCAGAAAGGCTCTGCACTGCACAGGCTGACACACTTTTACGGGACAAGGCATTAAAGGCAGCCAGCGGGTGGGAAAGGCGGGCGGCACAGCTGGGGTACCCACCCTTTTTGGAGACCAGGTGAAAGACGCCTGCCAAGGTCAGGCATTCAGTCACCAGGTGGTGTATTTAATTTAAAAGGAGTGTTAACCTTGTTTACACAAAGTAACACCAATATGCAGAGAAGCAGTAAATCCATTGTCGTTAAACAGCGGGGAGGCTGGGCCGCGCTGGCAGCCTGCCCGCCGAGAGCTCGGCTGGCACCCGCCGAACAGGCATTGCCGGCCGCAGAGCCCAGGCCTGCGAATGCTGGCAGGCGCTGCAGAAAATGCTTTGTGGTATGCCCTTTCTACCCTCCAGTTGACTCTTTACATTCTTGTCAAATATATTTAGAACAAGAGGTGTCCACTTGAAGGGAAACATTTGTTAATCACTTAAATGCAGGAGTCTGGCAGCGCTCCAAGTTTACATTTATAAATATGTAGTATCTCTTTCCAGCTAAACAAGGAACTCCTGACCCCCCTCACCCGCAATCCAGCAAATATATATATACATATACAGGAGGGGAACTTGCAAGGGGTTGGGGGCGGGGAACTGGAAATGATGAACAGAACCAGCTTGGCTGAGGCAGGACCGGTCCACGCACACACACACCCCCCCACCGTCAATTTGTTCTCCGCCTTTGTCTGCGAGTGATGTAGATAACAGCGCAGAAAGCGGATGATGTATCTTTAAGTAATGAACAGATTAAAGTTAAATTCCTGTTGACCGAGACAGTTGTGTTGACATTCCTGTTGTTTACAGGCAGCTGTCTCTACTAATGACACTTTGATAACTGGAGTGAGGCTGCTGTTGGGCAGGGGGATGGGGGCAGGCAGAGTCAGCCGGGTTAAAGAATGCTCTGTTTAAAACCCGGTCATCCAATTAAACATTAAAGCTGGATCAGAGATCGTCGGCAGCGGTGCTATTTGGGAAGGGAAAATTCTGGGCTTCTTTTTTAACTTATGCTCAGATTATGTGGCTTAGAGGTCAGCCTGCCCCAGTTTGCTAGAGGATGCAGAAGATTCCAAGAGTACTTAAAATAAGCCAGAAAGCAGTAAACTCTGTCAAGCCATCCATGCACTACCATAACATGGGCAAGCACACACACAGTCGCCGGCGGACAGTTGGGACTGGGGTCACGTAGAGGTCCTGCAGGCCAGCCTCCCTCTCCCACGGCTTTTCAAACAGGCAGCGAGAGAGAGAAAAGATCTACGAGCATCCCACTGTGGCATCGTGATTCCTGTGATCTTCTGACAGCTTCTCTGCATCGCTCTGGAATAAGTTGCTTTGCAGGGCACTCTCTGCTGCTCGAGTTTTGCTTACTGTTTGCTCTTAAATTAATATGTTTACCATTAACAGCTCCCCTATTTGGCTGTGGGCTTCTAACCAGCAAGGGCTAAACTGAAACCCTGGAGCCGTTTCCTGAAGTCCTTGCTCAGGTCAAATTCCCAAGGGGAACCCATAAAGCCCCAGATCTACTAGATGATAAACTTTATACATGTAAATAGTCTACTAGATCTCCTCCTCTGGTGAAAATTAAACAGATGCTTAAGCACTCTACCAAATCAATGCCCGAAGAAGATAGCACAGCCCATCACCCTGGGTCAGATATCAGCCCCAGTGCCTTTGCATCAGCAAGGTTTGGTCCTTCTCAGACCTAGAAAGTAGCTCTTCAGATGCTGAAGGCACCTGGCATTCTGTCACTGCCTCAAAGTTTCCAGCATTCCAGAGGTCTGCTTAAAACACAGATGCTTCTTTCCCATCTTTTTGTTAATGAAGCCTTAATATAAGGCCTTTAAAACAATGTGATAATGCCTCTTTAATTCCAAATCGAATGCCACATGCTCATTAACTATAGGCACTCATAGAAATCAATGGATTTATTTTTGAATTTATGAAGTCACTTTAATGGACTGCAAACTCCAAATAAAAGTACCAAAAAGGCAGCATTTCCTTCCACCACTAAAAACTTGAGCACTTCTGTAGCAGAAGCACATTTCATGCAGCAAGAACATTTACAGTAAATACAAGTTAATTTAAATGAGTATCAATTAGAGGGAATGTACATTGTTAAGAAATCTTGGCTCCTTTTATTGATCCAGACAATTAGAAATTGAATCTCTCTAAAGTGAAGAGTATCAGCTGGTTTGACATTTTTTCATAAAACTTGTCATTAGGAATGGGAGGAGTGTAGCTGTGCTTCACGTAACTTTGAAATATTTGGTAGATGGAAATACACACATATTTCAGGTAAACTCCTGACACGCACGCAAAAAAAGCCCAAATCATTTAACAGCATAGAAAATCACCATTGAGCTCCAGGAATAAGTCTCGCTTAGAAAAGCACCATCTGCGTACATGCCTACCGAGCTTAATCCGTTGCAAACAGCAGCATAGTGGCCATCAGCAAGTCAAGTCATAACCATATTCGGTTTTACCAGACAAGCAGGGTTACATCAGCCCAATTTCCAGCGGGAGAGTCTCCAAGCAAAACTTGGAGCTGCTACAAGAAATCACACTGGGGGTGAGGCAGTAGCTCCCATCCTCCCCTGAGACCCTGTGTTGTACCAGTGCCTCTGTGTTTCTGATAAGACGCTGGACCCAAGCTCTGACTTATGGCCACTTAAAGATACTATAGCACTTTTCACTAGCAGGAACAAGAGTGTCAGAACCGGTGCCTTGGCTGCAGTCCAACTTGGTAATTACTTTTTGCATTTCTAAACATTGCCGGTGGAGAGGCGGGCAGAGGTTATTTTCTACTATTGAGTAACACCAAGTCACAAAGAACGGCCAGAAGAGCTGGCTGCATTTCAGTGGGAGTGGGGGAGATCTCTGCGGTCCGTAAAGTGTTTTGGGATCCTTCAAGATGAAAGGTTCATTAACAGTTGGAAGCTAATATTAGCATAATAATCAGTCATAGCTCTTCTTGTAAAACCTACTCAAGAGATCCCACGCTGCAGGTTTCCATTCTCCAGCGCAAATTTATACGTGTTTCCCAATCTGCAATAAGCAGAGTCCAGCAAGAATTTTCCATTTGAATGATTTTCCAATAGGAAATACAGTTTCTTAAGAAGCAGGATACTGGCAGGGGGGAGGTTAACTGAGCCCCAAATTGCTATTTCTCCATTTGGTGATAGGAAGACCAGAATTAATTTTTAATTTGTTTGGTCTGAAAAAGAACGTATCAATTTGCTGAAATGATTGAAATGTAAATGCTTTATAGTCAAAGACTTTCTTTAAGCAATAAAATTCCAGAAATATCGTTTTATGGTAGGAAAGGATATTTAATATGAATATATGCACTCTTGGAAAGGATCAACTTATTTAATGTGGAAAAAATACAAAAATAAAAAATCCTATTTTCTAGATTAAATGTTTCAATATTTCTTCTCCAAATAGCATTTTTCTTTTGGAATTCAATTCTCTTCAGAAAGTATTAAATAATGCAAACGGTCAGAGAGCCACACAATTTCAGGTCAAGGTAAATTTTGATTCCAAACAAAAATTTCAACTTTACAACAATCAAACAAATCCATCCTTCTGTGATTCTAGCACATAAAGGTGATGATAATTACATTATTTGCTATTATTTGCTTCCCATACTCGAACCAGGACTGGACACACAATTGCCATGGCAATATATGTGATTTTCATTAGTAGTTTTTTTTCTAGCATGAAGTGAATTAATACTCACTATATTGAAATGAACTGGTCTTCGATCAAGGGTACTTCTACCTGTTGACATCTGTTCAACAAGACATATGGAGGGGGAGCATGACAATCAGACACAAGTTGAATAAGAAAGTGAGTTATTTTTCTCTGCAAGAATCTCCAGTGGAAGAAAGTCGTATACCTACGCTGTACTACTGCTGGGCTTGTCATGCTGCCTGAAAAGGTAATCTCAGTAACACCATCAGTTTCTTTAATGAGCACTTTTTTTCCAGCAAGAGAAAAATAAAGCTGAACCTTTTAGGAAAAGGAACCTGCAGATAATCCACAGGGTGGATTTTTTTTTCTGTATTCTTGATTTCATTTGCCGAGGTTGTTGAGGGGTTTTATGTCTTGGGAACTTAGACATCAAAAGTGAGTCAGAATAGTTGGACGCTTAACTAATTAATTAGTTTTGGTTTAAGTTGCAAAACTATAGACGACAAATTTCCTTCACCCTGAAACCAAAGGCAACACTGAAAACCACAAATGTCCAATTGAAACAAAGCAAACAGGATATTAGCCTTCAAATTAAAATTCAGGTTCTGAAGGAAAAAGCAATTTTCAAATTTATTAGCAGAGTGGGATGCTACAGCAGGGGAGGCAGAGAACCATATTTCCAAAACACACCTGGAATGGGAAAATTAGCAAATTTTGTAAATATTGTGCAAGTCGGTATGTTCTCAGGTTCCAAAATGCACTGTAAGACATTGGTATTAGCAGTCATTCCCTGAACAGGTTTGTGGTTGTTTTTTTTAATTAAATCAATCATTAAACAATTAGTCACAGGTTTGATGTTCACTTTTGCTGATCATTTAGATTTCAAAGGCTGAGGAGGAATCAAACTACAGCAATTTCATCTTAATTCAAATGTCAGCCTTCTTACTGAACCTTGTACATTAGTTGGGGTTTTAGTTAGATTTATTGTGCTACAAGACAGACTTCTCGCACGAGAAAATGGTATCTTGATTAGTACTGAATGTGCATCATGAGAGGTTCCTTGGATCTCAAAATAATGACCAGTTTCTAACCAGCACTCCTGTGTCTTTTACCTTTATAACACTATCAACCAACTGAGTTGACACAAATTACCTCATTTTGGCTCTGACGCATCATTTTATTTCCATTTACCACTGACTTAAGCACACATAATTACTAACTTAGGTCACAAACAAATGTGACGGACAAGTTTCACACTGAGAAAAATGTGTTATTACACGGCATTGCTATCAACTTAAGTTAATTAATTAAAATTAACATAAGCTGTTGGCTAATTGCAGCCCAGGAGAAATTCTACTGCACCCGATGGTATAACATTGGAAAATTATCACAATATTTTAAAGCTTGACAAGTTCCAGTGAAAAGCTAACGTTAATAGAAACAAGTTACTATGGTAAATAGACCAATGGTGACTTTTAGCATGGAAATACGTATGCCTTCAGCACAGCAAGAAGCAGCAGCAATGCTGTTTTGAAAATTTCTATGTTTACATTGCAATACAAACGTCTTCTAAACAAAGCGGGTTTTTTAGCAATCTTCTGACTACAGCTGCATGAAATATAACCTTTCTGATGGCAAATGCCAAAGAAATTACATTAATGCCAAAAAAAAATTGTATTAAACTCTTTTGTGATGAAGTGAAGAACTGGAAAGTCAATCAGTATAGTTCATTTCTGTGACTATAAGGCCCAGGGGAGATTGATTTAGTTACAGTGTCTAAACAGAAAATGGCAGCTCCATAAAGGTATTTAGGAACCTAATTCTTGCCTTAGGTGCCTATCTGCCCCTGAAATTTATGGGCATTTAAATCCTGAATTTCTTCCGTGGCCTGCTTTCATGTGTTTCCTTGGTGATGGTGAAATTTGTAAAAATTAAGGGGTTTTCCCATTCACTAGAATTATGTTCACAAGAAATAACTGAACAAGAGATGGATCCATCCATGATATTTTGAACACCCAAAATTCAAGATGCCAGTGAGCATCCCTATGTTCACAGAACCACCAAGGAAGCGCAATGGCTTGCTCTAATGCTTATGCTTCCACTCTATGGATGTTTCGCAACTGAAATATCACCACCCTCGGTGGGGGTAAGACACCACAGCGGATGGACAGAGCACTAAAAAAATGAGTTTTGAATGGAGAGTTTCCCATCCAAGGCAGTCTGAGCAGCCTCCCCTCATGCCGTAGTGCTACTCTAGACAGGAGTAGTAAGCGTGTAAAGGTAATTTGGTGGCTGTAATGAAACACAGTGACTGCAAAAGGAGGAAATATATCTTTACCTCCTGATTAGGTGTTTGTGGCATTTCTCTCTCCTGTGGTCACACTGAGCTGCCAGGAGTACTGGCCCGGCAGCCCCAAACTCACAACTGCAAAGGACTTTTACGTTCCATCATCATCAATCATAGAATAATTTTGGTTGGAAAGGGTCTCTGGAGGTCATATGGGTCCAACTCTCCCACTTCAGACGGGTCCAGCTTCCAAGTTAGATCCAAAACACCAAGTTGCAGTACCTATCCGAGCTTCTGCCTATGTACAGTACGTAGCCACAGCATTTATTAAAGCTCCCAAGATCGTTTTCTGGAAGCAGTTTCTGTTAAGAAAGTTACTACATTCTTGTTCTGTTAATACAATCTTTTACTTATCTACTGTCAAATGTATAACAGCTACAGCTGTTTATATAGCTGCTTAAAACTAGGACATTAATTTCAATTAAACTGAAAAATGCAGAGGGAGGGGGAGACTGTGAGGTTATCAAGTTTATGGGAATATATTAGTCATTGACCTGGGCAATATTTAATGCAGTTTGTTCTTATGTCAAGTCCACACTCACTGACGAGCACATTGCTACCTACATGTCTGTTGCTATTTACCCCAGCGTCACACTAAGCTAAGCAAACTACTGTCCCCTTGGTTTTGTTTGTAGGCAAACACTACCCAATACTGATACGCTTTTCTCTATTTTGTTTGCTGTTCTACAACCTTATGAAAGTCTGCTTTTCTATCTAATACTGCTTTTTAAATAAGTTAATGCCAGGAGAAATCAGAATGCATTACCAATATCATCTTTATTGCTTCCTGGTGTTTTGGTATTCCTGGGATGATTTCAGTCCTAACGAACTTCCAAGCCCAAGACAGTTGAACCATCTAAGAAGTATATCTTGGTTTGGTCTCCTACCTACTGGGCAGGCTGTAACTTGTGGTAGCACTGAAGCATAGCAACACTTTGAAAGGTAACCGTAATCTGGTTATGTTGGCAGTTCTGCAGCTTTTGTTCCTTTATTTGTGTCCCTCCCCTCTTTCTCATTTTCTTCAGCAAAGACCAAATTTTGCATGCATGTCTGCAAATCACTTTTTCAGGGTAGTGCTAATACACAGGAGAAAGGTTTGGCTTCCATGAACCCCACACCTCTAGGACAGGCTGACAGCTCACAAGCTTTTCCCTGGCCTGGCATTGCTCCTGCAGGCTGACACCAAAGCTCCCACACCAGTTCTCCACTCCAGTCATGGAAACCAGGGTGATGTCAGCTGCTCCCTAGCATGAGAACAGGTGAAAGAATTAGTCCTTTTGAAAACAAAACTAGGAACAATTCATTAGCTCACAGGCCTGATGGTTAAACTTCCACAGCCCAGGTATTTTCTTTGACTTCTATTGCAAGGTGGAAGGTTAAATTCATGTTAGTCCTTATTTGTCCAGAAGTGAGAAATGTCATGAGGGTCACATAATAGTTCCTTAAACTGACTGTGGACTAACCCTACAGATATCCCATGCAATGAGGTCTCCTGGGCCAGTAGAGCCCGGTAGGGGGGCGGTGTCAGAACATGTTGTCTCTAATGCTTTGGCTGGTAGGCGCAGAGATCTGTTGCTGAAGTGTATTGCTGAATTCTCCACTTAACACCCTGAAGATTTACACCAAGCCTGTTGTGGTTTGGCTTTCCTCCATTGCCTGGGTCCTGTAAGCAACCACTGAAAGCACAAAACCCCCTCAATTAGCCTGCTACCATGAGCTCAGATGCAATATGAGGATGAAAAGGTGTAGAAGAAAGACCCAAACACAGGAATGAGAAGCAGAGTATCTTTTCTAATATATTTATAATTCCTATTTTCCTTTGCATTTGATGTGGTAAATCCCAGGGAAAAAAAAAAATAAAATAAACCCACCTTGTTTGGTTATTTTATTTCTAACAAAATATCTGGAGTATTTTTTCTAAGGGTTGGTGTATTATGAGATTTCTGTTCTACTCTCTCTGACTGTTCACAAAAGTAATCATGCATGTTGTTAGCTGAGAAAGTAATATTCTTTGTCTTTCTAACAAAGACTTTAGTGCTACGATGATGGGTCAAAGGGTTGCACACTGACCTGCAAAGGGAAAAAAAAAAAAATCTCCCATAAAACTAAATGTCTTTCAGAGTTACAATTATTTGCAATTATCTAATTCAGCATAAAAGGCAAACATGATGTCACAGCGGCTTTGATACTATAAAAGGCTCTTTTTGTGAAAGGCCTTTGATCCCTACTAATCCACACGCCAGGTATTGCTGATTTAATTGCCTGAAATGTAAATATAAATTACTGAACAGATCTTTGTGTTGATTTTATTTATTGCAATTGGTTTTTTATAGATTTTTTTCGCACTTGGAAGTGTTCTTGTTGCATTTCTATAATATTTTAATGAGCTTTCCATAGATATTTTTAATTATATAGAAAAAGTCATAACCATTGTGAACTTGATAACATTTGCTCAGAAACACATGCGATGGAGGGAACGGTACTGACTTCATCAAGTGCGCAGTTGTGTGTGTGTGTGTGCGCGTACGCATGTGTGTTCTGCAGAAAAATGAATTATATCTTCCTGAATATGTCTCAGGAGTAAAATTTCTCACATTTAAAACATATGCAGGCTTCAACTTTTAATCCCTGTTGAAAAAAATGAGGTAGTTTATGCTATTGATACCATTCTTTTTCTTAGACCTCCTGTCCTTTCAGTTCTTTTAATTCTTTATCATCCTATTTCTTCTGGAGCCGATAGCATACCTGTATTGCCAGACAAGTGTAGCATAAAGAGAAATTGAAGTTGATTTTGCATGACAAAAACTTAATATAAAATTGATGTAGTGGAATAGCTAATTCAGGGCTACGCGTATAAAAGAAAGAGCAAAAGGAGAAAGAGAATCCTGAAAAACAGTGAAAAAAAGTTCCCAAAAAATTGTTTCTTACAAGCAGTCCTTGTGCAATCTCTCCTGCAGACCACGCAGCTATTGGCTGTAAAGCATCTCTCCTATGAAAAGCAAGCTTCAGCGGTGTGAATATTTCCTTATTTGCATAAGGATTTCTTGGTAACCCTAGTGAAATAAAACAAAAGGATACGAGCCACAGAAAGCTTAGATATCATTTAATTATACATGGTATTTTAGTATTACCAATTAATATGCATTCTTCTCCCAGGAGTCTAAAAAATTAGCAGGAAGCAATAAGAATTATTTTACCAAACTAAAAGACTGAGCAAAGATTTACACTAAAATTACAATCTGAGCCTAAACAATGACAGCCATTGTCTTGCAATAACATCTGAAAACTGAGAAGTTGCTGGCCTGAGGTGAATCTCAGGGCAGTGAACACAACCAACTTTCAAAACATTATTAGCTAACATCAATAACTCTATCTTATTAAAATCTCCGATGATAGCACACGTAAAATCACCTTTGTTAATGGAATACAAATATGCCTTCCTCACTGCGCTGAAATCAGGCTAATTGTTGCTTCAGAAAACATCGCAAGCAAGTAGGGGGTTTGGAAGAGGGGGCACTCAAATATTAACACTGGTCAGTGACATTAGTGTTAGAAAAGAAAGTAAAAGAAAGAAAGAAAAAGAAAAAGAAAAAGAAAAAGAAAAAAAAAAAAAGAAAGAAAAAGAAAAAGAAAAAGAAAGGAAAAAGAAAACTCCAATTAGAAGTATCCTGGGGTTATTAGAGATAACACTGCTCATATCCAATTAAGATGAAAACCATTTTACCAGTTTAATGTGCCACCTCTGGCAGTTTTGGTTTATTAGTTTTATCAGACTTGAGAACTGAAACTCACAGTGATATGTATGCTGTGTACTGAAGAGATAAATGTTAAGGCTTAGAGATTAATTAGTATAGAATAAGATGCTCGAAACAGTGTTCCTTAACCATGGGCATTGTGCAATTTCTTGGTGAAAAATACTCTTTTTCTGAGCCATTCCCTTCAAAGGGTTACTTTGGACATTGTGGCAGGAAATTACCTACCTGGAACAAGACGTGTTAACTTGCTTTGCTACCCAGGCATGCAGGTGTGTCAGATACATGGCTAACCCAATATAAAACCACCTTTCCATGCTGTGGAGAAGATGCTGACCTCACATCAAAAGCTGAGAGCAGGCGGTTTGGGTGGTGGGCTCTCTCAGCCCTCGGGTTCACCTGTTGAACTCAAGATTGTTTCAGTTTTACCAATTCTGTCTCATTTGGGGAGTGTGGGGTATCAAGGAGGCAAATGATCAAAACCAAAAAAAATCAAACACACTGTTTCTTTTAATGTCTGGTGTTTCATCAGCAAATGTTATGAGAGAATTCTCATGTAAAGGTTACAAAACTACAGGGAAATGTCTTACAAAATATGGAGCAGGACCTAAGAATAGAGATTAGATGGAGGAAAAAATAGAGTCTGGTTATTGTGCAGATGAAAACTCACAATTTCTTCCATACTGAATAATCATCAGAATAAGTGTGTAAAATCACCAGAGTAACGTCTGTGCTGTACAAGCCTCTAAAGACTAAGCTGGGGCAGCATATTTGTACAAAGAAAATTCTTCCTCTGAGACGACAAAACTCTCCTGCAGTATTTCCACAACTTCCTCCTCTGGGTGGATCAAAAGTAGCTTTTATTTATCCCACTTCCTAACCAGGATAAAATTAGCAAGTTTGAATGAAGTATGGAAATTTAGAACAGAAGTCTTTCTTTTTTTTTTTTTAACTGACAATTTTAAACCAGAGAAAGCACTGAAGATTTTTTGAGGTCCCACTAATCTAAAATGTGAAACATAGCGCAATTCATAATTCTATTCAAAATAAATGTGCAGAAATGCAATGATCTGAAAACCAACTGAACGAGTCCTATGACAGGTAAAGAGAAGGAAGGGGTCTTTTTTAGTGTCTATTTGCAGACACTATATCAACCTTCTTGGCTCATTTAGGTTCCAAATCTCAATTTAACAGCAAAAGAGTTGAGAAGAGTTTGTTACAGTTCTCAAGAAATAACTGAGAAAGAGATTTTGATTTTTTGGTCAGGCAATCTCTTTGAGAATTTTAATTGGCATAATCAAGGTGAGTTACAACAATGTGATTTAAAAAAGAAGAAACAAAACCAAAACCCCAACCTAATTCAAGAATGCTAGTGTTACAGAAAAACACATCCCTGAATGTCAGGGTATATGATGAATCCAGAATTATGGAGTTCACACAAGTAGTGTTTATGCCCACGCTGAACTATAAGAAAGTTTACTGGTTTTCCAGCAGTGAAACCTCAAAGTTCGTTACAAGAGATCACAAGCAGTGAGGTTTCTTATAGACCACTGCAGATTGAGAAGTAAACACATTTTTATATATGTATATATAGAGAGAGACATATCTATTGTTATTACATTTCTTTATCAAAAGCTGTACTTCGTATATCTATTTGTACTCTACTTCCAGCACTTCAAAATAATTTAAAGATCTACCACAGGACTAGAGACCAAGTATAGCGCAGTTCTAATCCCACTACTGCCACCAATTTTCTCTATGACCTGGAAAAACGGAATCTAGAACAATAAAATTCAGATAACATACAATAATTTAATGGCAACTAATACACAATATTTTAAAAATATTTCAGTTATGAGCATTGACATTGTATATATTATCAATGACTTACTAATGTTCTGATTGTTGCTGCTGCTCTTATTTCTTCCACTTTTTGATTAATACAGGTCCGAAGTGAGAAACATTGTCATGAGGGCATTTTCTTTCCCTGGTAGCATAAACACCATATCAAAAGCTTATCATTTCATTGCATTTTTAATCAATACATTTAATAAATAAAATGGAGCCTCTAATAGCACAGTAACAAATAAAAGCTTTCATCCTGGGATCACTTCTGTGTATTCTTAACTCGAAGTATCTGAAGAATTAATTTCAAGATTGAAATCATCACACTTATTTTCACCATCTTCAGCATTCATTTCACTGTAGAATAGGCTGCCCCTTCTTCACAGCCACCAATAAAAAAAAAAAAAAAGCCCTGAAAAATATCTCTGCTTGTTTAGTCACTGTGATTAATTTAGCTGAAGGTACATGAACAAAAAGAGAAGGGTCTTGAAGTCAAAAGGCCCACAGAGTAGCTGAATCTCTGATTGACTTCAAGCAATGTATCCAATTAATGTTCCCCTTCTGCTAAAATCCCTACAATAGTTTCCCTATTTCTCAATCTATTTCTCTCTGAAAGAGTTTCATGTCCACCCACATATAAGGCCCATAATTTGTGGCTAAATGGCAGCTGCAGCTCAGTGCTGGAGGCCTTTCCTCAAATTGGTCTTTAATTGGTATAATCAGGAGCTTGAATTATTGGTTCAACCAAAGGAAAAGTATTCATTCGAACCAACAGGATCGCTCTCTCTTTTTCTTTTAAATTAGCAATAAATTAATGACTTTTCAAGATGTTAAAGAGAAACTAAAACCTATGCACAAAAGATGGGATTCATTAATAAAAGCCAGTCGGTTTCATTCTCATTAAGAAGAGCATTTAGGCAGCGACTTAAAGTCTTCAAAAAAAATTAGCTAGGGAGAAGCAGTACAGACTTGGGTGGGTACAATTGAAAATCAAGATAACTTGAACCGTGACCTGAAGAGATCATCAACCTAAGAGGACTTTGGACTCGCTTCCTTTATCCCATACAGCCTCTTTTCTTTTGCAAATTCTGCTGAATTGTGACAGGTTTTTTTGTTTGGGTTTTTGGGGTTTTCTGGTTTGTTCTAAAATGTCAGGCGCCATCTTTTAATCCTTAAATGTAGCTTGATAAATTAATTCCAGAAACTGAAAGCAGTTGAAGGGCAGGAATTGGATCAGCCATTCCTATTATCCTGAAATGGACTCTGCTTCAAAAGCGAGCTCCTGTAAGGGTTCAGGTTGTGTGCTTCCCTCTATTTAGTGCCTGGTTTTAACCAAAGAACTCATCTTGATCAGAGCCTTTGGTCTTTAAAAACTTTTATAAACATTTAACGTGTCAAAATCATCTGTTTTGTCAGAAAGCCAGAGCATATATTTGTTATAATCCCAGGACTCCTGAGAGCTGTATCCTTTTCCTAATAACCATGGCTTTTTGGGGACTGTTAAAATTAAAAAATGATGCTTATAAAAAGCAAGGCTCATCACCTCCTCTAAAGGTTTGTAAGCAGGGCAACTCCTTTCCCTGGCCATTGATTTGCGTAAGAGTACTTAAAGTGATGGCAAAGAAGCGTTCACTAATAAATGCGAAGTTATGGCTGTGCACAGCAGAACCATGGCCTTGATCTCCTATGTCAACAGCTACCGACGTAGCAAAGGTCAGAAGGAGAACTCAGAAGAGGTCTCATTGCTTCAGCAAGAGGGGAAATGTCAGCATCTCCCTTCTTGCTGGGATCACCAGCGGGGAGTAGGGCAGCCATGAGATCCCTCCCTACAGAAGGGCTAGCAAGTAGGGATGAAGTCCCTTCCAGACTCATTTGTCAAGGAAGTGCATGAGTGTACGCAGCTTCCAGTAACACAAGAACTTTTTTGCTTGCACTCTGAACAGACAGGACATTACTATCCCTCCTCAACATGCCCAGAAAGCTTTGTAACATCTAAAGAGTTAGTATGCATCAGCAACACCCGCAGCGTTAAAATTTTCTGCTTCTTCACAGAAACTGCATCTTCACACATTTCCAGTTTGGTCTGATCAGGGATGCAGACTCAAGAAGGAACAGCCATGAAAGGTCCCATGTACTGATATACTTCCCCTTTAAACGTCATCTCCTCCAAACCAGATAAGCCTAAGGCCATCTCATTTTCTTGCATGGAGAAGATGGAAAGAAGAGAACTGCCCTGTGCTCCAGATATGTGGAGCGATGGAAAACAGAGAATCATAGAATCACAGAATGGTTTGAGTTGGAAGGGGCCTTTAAAGGTCACCTAGTCCAACCCCTCTGCAAAGAGCAGGGACATAAACCTAGAGGCAGGGCTTGCTCCTCCTCCTATCCAGCCATAATCTTACTGCTGTAAAGAGATCCGTTGTGGTCAGGAGAAGCAGTGGCCTTGTGTCAGGAAGTCTTCAGCTACTGTTTCTGCAGACTTTAGCAGTGAGTTGGAGCTACCATCCATTTGCTGATTATATTGGACAAAAGAATCAAAATTACTATCCACAGCTGAGTCATGTGTTCTTTTAGCTTCCCCCTTTGAAGAGCAATTTTTCAACCACTTCTTGCCAGGTCTCAATCAGAGCCCTTCTTAGTTGGAATTACAACAAATAGGAAAATAACGGTGCTTACAGCATTTAATTATCATGACTGAAATATTATTGTAGTCTCTCTTGGCCCTGACTTGAGGCTAGAATTCCTTAAGGTGACATTTCCAAGACACAATGAAACATGTTTTACATGAGATTCCTTAAAACCCATCAATTATGCACGCTACAAAAACTTGTTATTGTACTCTGAGGACATGATCCAAACACCAGTTGTGGTTATTGGAGATCCACAGGACTTGGATCAAATCCTAAATCAACTGTATAGCCAGCTATCAAAGTAATAGCTTTTTTTCTTCATTTTCTGACTGTAGCCTTTAAAGATTGAATCTTCCTTCTTTACTGTCTTAAAAGTACAAACAAAATCTCTCACTTAATGCATATTTTTACTCTTTTTTTTCTACTTGGATGGATCAGCAAAACTTTTTGAATTTGATAATTTCTACGTTAAACAGTGTGTGACTGCATGTGTGTGTGTGTGTGTGTAAGTAATCCCAAAATATGTTTGTAAGGTCTCCAAAAAAGCCCCCTGTATTTTTGCACATCTCTATCTTTTCGTTAATTAAAAACAGAACACTCTTTATTAAACAAAGTGAAAACCAGATATTAGGAACATTAACTGCATAAGTAACATAAAGCAGCTTGGTACATGTGCTTTTTTCCCCATGTTTTATTAGAAGTCAGATTCCTGTCCAGAAGAAAGGGATGTAGTGTCCTTTCATTCACTGAAGTTTGACCGACTTGCTTCAGTTTTTCCTCACTCACATGTTACCACTAGGAAATTATTTACAAGCCTCTTATCAAAAGTCCTTTTGATGTCTAAGAGGGTTGTGAGTTATTTCGACGTAGTCCTTCCGCATTCACCACCTTGTCATAAAAGTTAGAAAGATTGGCAGAAAAATACCCAATAAGAGAGAAGTTTAGTTAATGCAGTGGATTAGCAATTGCTTTTTTTTTTTTTTTCCCCTTCCCCTCCTTTTCTAAATCTGAATATTTAACACCAAGAGAGAAACCCGTCCTGTTTTTCGGCTGGAATAACAGCAGTTTCTGTTTCTAACCTGGGAAGAATGTGATGGGGATTGAAAAGCACCCCTGTCCTATTGTTAGACTCCCCCAGCACTGATCCTTGCTTTTAACATCATAATGAAGGATGCTCTTTAGTGGATTATCTTGAGAAGGGATTAACTCCTTCAAGACTTCTTAGGAGGCAAGGTGTTTTGAGCCCTAAATACACACCAATTGCCTGCTTAACTTTTCATCTTATTTTGAAAACTGCCCAGCTGGAATTCAAATTCTTTTCCATAGAGCTGAATTTTCTTAGTAGCAAAGTTTGAGTCAGGGGCAGCAGATGCTAAAAATAAATACTGTTCATTTAATCGTGTGCAGCCAAATGTCTCGGATACTTTGCCGAGACAGGCATGGCAGGATAAGACTCAATCAAAACTTTGCTGCAAATTCAGCAAAGCTTTAAATTCTGTCTCTGTCACTCAGGTGCATGAAATAAGTCTCCATGGCCTAACCTCTCTTATAAGGCTTTCTTTTTAACAGGACAGAGAGACATAATATAGACAGATAGATAGATAAAGTACATTTCATGACACTCATATAGATTTCTTTTTTAATTTGTATTAATATATCACTTCTCTAAAGAATTAAAAGGGCTGCACATGGATGCACCTTGTGGTATTTATGCTGTAGGCACGCGCGTACGTACACCCACGCAGATGTACACGCATACAGATACATACACCCGTATGGATACACACATCCATATATCACTCACAAGCCTATTTAATACACACACAGATATATACATATGTATGGGATTTGGCCGCTCTACCTTGGCTTTCAACATCATTATCAGCATTGTTTTATGACACATTTGCTGTAGCATACAAAATGCTTAGTACAAAAAAAAAAGCACTGAAAAGAGGACTAATTGCTCTATAATTTATAATCAAGTGACTTCTTCAACCTATACTTCTTTATCTTAATAACCATTCATTTGTGTCTGCCTAATTTATTGGAAGTGAAATCTTGTATTTGTTCCACGTTCATCTTATCCCTCAGCTAACCTTGTCTTCATTATTAACCTACTCCATTGTTTCATATTCCACTTGGCAAGGAAGAAGGGAGATACCCCAAAGTTTTATTTCCTTTCTTGTTACTTTTCACTTTACTAAAAACTTGTGTTCTGCTAGTATAAAAATGCTTCTGTTTGTTGACAAGGGGGTTTTTGTTGTTGTTTCTGCAGGACTGGGTGAGGGGGTGGGGATTTGAAGTATACTTTTCACAGAAAAACAGAAGAAACATTTACTTGTGAGGGTTTTTTTCTCTTTTAAAGGAGGGAAATTCTCAACTTATTCCTGTTTTGCTCGTCCTGGTTTTTGTCCTTTCCTTTTGGCACTTTCTGCAGCAATGACATAGATAATTTGCAACTTCATAAACAAGTTTTTCAATTGGATTACCCAGCTTGGTATATGAAAGAGAGTTTGCTAAAAACAACCAAATAGATGATTCTGAGAGCAAGTGAGTTTTCTCCAATTTTAACAAAGGGAGAAGACCCAGGTGCACTCTTATTGTGAGCTAAATAAAATACCCTCTTATTCATTTTTGTAATAATAACTGTATTCCACAGACTATGCTTTAATTGTAAATAATCCCCCACATTCTTTCAGTGTAAACTCTTTAAGGAGTCATGAATTTTATTTATACTCTCTCACTCTTTGAGAGTCTTTTGTTTATTTGCTGTTTAGTTCTTTGTGAAATAACACTCCCAGAAGAAAATCCCCCTCTCTGCTTAAGGAATTAGCCCAGAGACAAAAGCAGGGAATTCTTTAAGCCTTGTTTTGTGCTAAGAGAAATGTTTGACATTTCTGTGGAGAGGTGTTTAGTTTGGATTCATTAGGTCTTAGGGACTCTTTTCTCTTTTTTGGCCTTTCAGTTTCTGTCACTGTTTTTTTTCTGTGTTTGGTAGACTGAAGAGAATTTACCAATGTGTAATTAGGTTTCCTACATTTGAATAGCAAAATCCAGTTGTGTTTTAAATAGGCGAGCTAAGCATTCCCCTCAACCAGCAGGCCCAAACCTGAAACCTGCTTTGTGAACAGACGAAAGAACGGCAGAAGGAAGAAAAAGGCTTCCCCAAGGTTACTTAATGCTTGAAACAAACACCAATAAGGCTCCACTAGTGCAACTCCATCAGTTGTAGCAAAGGGGGAAGCTGTGGTCTTGAAAAGCACAGAGTTTCCCTTAAAACTAGGCCTTAGAATGGTAAAAACTTCTGTGCTATGTGTGACATGTTACTGCTTCCTTCCTCGGGTTTATATGGCTGGAAAACTATCAGCATAAATTGATACTGTGTAATATTACTTTTAATGGTATATAACAGCTTTATAAAGAAGTTCCATCAAACTAGAATCATTAGCTCAGCTTGTCGTATTTAAAGAGTTTGTCAGAAACAACACAATAAGTGATCCAAGGGTAAAAATATGTGGCAAATACACCTAAAGTTGCATAGCATAGAGCTCTTATTTCGGTTATGAAACACAGGTAAGGGTGTTACGAAGAAAATGGGACTGCAATTCTAAAACAAAAAGAGTAAATTGTGGGTTTGTAATAAGAGATGAAGAGGAAGCTGTCCGCTGAAACAGCTGTTTTGACCATTCTGAGCCGTTGTGTCGGTACCAGCGCAGGGCTGCGTTTCTTTTGAAAATGGCAGAAAGGAATGTGCTGGCAATCTCAAATTTTTTTCTTCCCAGATTCTTATCAAAGCGGGAAAATCATCTAAACTTTCCTTAAGTAGTTTCCATTTTCAAGCAGTCAGCAAATTTCCAGTGAATAAGGAATTTTCTTTTAAAAAAATCCCAGCAGACTACATTTTGAAACCTTGTTCTTAGCCAGAGCTGCGTTTGTAGGTAAAAACAGCCTGAAGTTGTCCATTGGGGCTGTGCAACATAGTGGAAAATCAGAAGGTTAAAGACCAAGCAGAGTACAAAAAAAAAAAAAATCAGCCTTAGAGGACATACATGCCATCCCCTAGACATTAACATGGTGGTTTTACCAAATTTGTCTTTGTACGGAAGCTTTACCTCATTTCTCAGTCCTTTTCTTCAAATGTAAATAGGCTGTTAAAGGACATTTTTAATAATGAGTTCCCTACTTATTTAACCATTTCATTCAGCATTACCCAGATTTATTGACTGTCAGAGCTTTCTTCCTTTTCTGTTTTCTCTGGGACATCCCTTCTGGGTGAGGAATGTCACTGCTGAAAAACAATGTTATTTAGCTGTCTTTTTAAAGCTACGATAGTTATGAACTCCAGATCATTTTTTATTTACTAACTGACTGCTGCCAAATACAACCAGTTCATCTGGTGGAGAGACTTTGTGCAATAGCTAACAAATCTGGAATATTCTTCATTGGTATATCTGGCAGTAACCACCTGTTGCGGTGCCAAACATACAGTGTGAAACATATCTGGATGTCGACAGACTTCAGTTTCATTGCAGAGCATCACTGCTATAACATAAAAGTTTGCTTTTCTGCCTTTCAAATATGCTGAACACCTGCTCCTCTCATTGTCTTCCTGTTTATTATTGTTTCTTTTGTCTTTAATTCAAGTCATAGTTGTGTTTTCTGGTTGATAGAAGAGCTCACTGGAGTCTTTCCACTGACTTCAGTGATTTTGATACTGGTCCCAGAGGTATAGGTGCATAGGCTTTTTTAGCTGTGTATTATTTGCACAGCTTTCTGTCTGTATGTACTGATGTGCCATTTGAGACATTACAATTTCCCCCATAACACAAGCAGAGGCAACCTAGAGCCCATGAATCCTCTCTCCTTGAGGAAAAAAAGATGCTGAAGGAAGCTGTTGAGAAGCAGCAACTGGTTACTACGAAGCTGGGTTTCACCACAAATGTCCTCTTTTCCAGCCAAAACTTTCACCTTGGCAGAATTTGAAAGCCTTGGGTATTTGTTTAGGATTTCCATAAATTTCACAGCTGGAACACTATCTGGGAGTCCCAGCCATGGCCAGTACAAATGGTGTACAGTGATGCCCTGTGCGTGTGCAGCAAATCTAAGACCCTTTGGATGGATGGGTCAGATTTACTGCATATACTCAGGTCTTCTGCTAGCAAGCATGCTCAGGAATCTCTAAGCAAATGGTTCTTGAGAGCCTATGGCTGCCGAGAAAAGTCACTTACAAAAATGTGAGAGCCTGTGGACCTCTTTTCTCTTTTCGAGCAAAAATTCCTTACAAGGGAGAGGGAAACGACACTTTCCCTGCTGTCATACCAAGAGCTCCACAGAAGACTCAGAGGACTTACTGCATATATTCTGGATAAAGAGAATATTGGGATTTCCTCTTGCATAGAAAAAAACCAAATGTTTTTATTTTAAAGGAATTTAATGTTGGAAATATTTCAGTCCTGAAATAGATCAAAGGAAATTCAGTCCTGCCCGATGCTCCACCTCTATAGGCTGTGCTATATCATATATGATGCTACAAGATATTCCTCTTTTCCTTGTGGATGAAGTTCAGCCTTTAGCAGAAAATGGGAACAGAGGGAGACATGTTCTGCGGACTACCTTAAGTAGGCAAAGTGCCTACATGAAAAACATAGTATCTTGGGTCTACTGAGCAGTAGAAGTCCTTGCTGGATCCATTAGTACTACTTCTTAAGAGATCCAAATTATTGCAAACGTCTTTTCAGAGAATGTATTAAAATTCCTATCAAAGTTGAACTCATGCATATCACCATCCTTTTAGAAAACCCACGGCAGGTTTGTGCTCATAGTACCATTAAAATAGCAGTCTGTTAGGATGCAAAAATAAAACCCAAGCAACTAGTGCTGATCATATTATAATGCCATTATGCAAATAGAAGGTGTAACATCAGGTAAGGCAATGTCCTTTGTTCTTTCTTTTAATTGCAAAAAATATGAACAACTGATGATTTTGAGTTCATATATGGAAGGAGGCAGGGGCATGTTTCATTAGCGTCAGTAAGTTTTGGATTAATTTTCATCTTATATATCGTCTAATTTTTTTCAATAGAAGTCTGTAATTATTATTATTAAGGAGGGGAAAAAATAAGACAATATCTTTAGACATAAAAGAAATAATAATTTCACTATTTTTCCTATATTTCCTGTATTCCAACACTTCCTGTAAGGCAGTAGCCCATTCATGACAGTGTCGGTAGTAGAACTTTTAGAAAAGGTGCATAAAATCCTGGATAATTATGGAGTAAATTTCCTCCTTAACTCTATTAGTCAGTAGTTGGCTTCTGTCCTGAAGCATAATTGTTTATATCCCTAATGTATGGTTTCATCCTGTGTAATGTAACTGCGGATGGTCTCATTATCCATATAAGTGTTTAATAAATCCCTTTAATCCCGCTAAACTCATGCCTCAAAGATACTGTATTTTGTGGCAGTGAGTTACACATGTTAATTAACTACTACATAAGACTGATCCTGAGTATAATTTTTGGAGAATTTTTTGTTAGAAGGTTTACATGAATTCACTTTGACACCAGTCATTGCTGTTTCTTCTATTTTGTAACGATACTCTACTTCATCAATCAACTAGTAAAAAAACTAGTGTTTTCCAAACAGTTAATTTTAATTGAGTATTTTAAAGTATTCACAGAAAATGGATGCCTGTTCTGTCTTCAGCAGAGATATCAGAGACCAGGATTGCACTTTCATGCACAGAAACACGAATATGACCTCTGAGCCCAGTTAAGGTGGGGTGTGACTTCTCAGATCCTTAGCAGATGGTGCCCCAGGAGAGCAGCATCCTGCCTTTTTGAGAGGCAACATCTCCCAGTTCCTTGGCAAATTTCACCTCCAATTTGGAATGCAACAGCTCAGCCCAGACAACCATCCTGCACAGACTGCTGACCAGTCTTCTGCTTCACAAAGGTCGTCTCTTCCATGATCCTAAACCAGCACACCCTATTCTGGCAGTGGTTATTCATCTCTGAATTGCAATACAATATTGTCCAGTCATCACATCTCTTAAAGAAGATGGCACATACTGAAAAAAAACTTTAGAGCCTATCAACATCATATTTAATAGATCTGACACCACTGGACAAATCTGCCATGTCTTTAGGATACTGACTCCGTCTTGGGAAGTGAAGGAGTCAGGGAGCAGGGCTCCAGCACTGAGCTGTGTTCTGGCACGCTCCACCCCTCCTTTCCCTCATCTCAGCAACTACTATTTCTTTTCCAATCCAAGCTTTACCCCTCCTATGAAACTAAATTATTTCATAGACTAAAGATTAAAGGTAAGCTATGTAAATGGTGAAGTCTTCTCCCAAGTAACAAGTGATAGGACGAGAGGAAATGGCCTCAAGTTGCGCCAGGGGTGGTTTAGAATGGACATTAGGAAAATTTTCTTTACTGAAAGAGTGGTCAAACATTGGAACAGGCTGCCCAGGGAAGTGGTGGAGTCACCATCCCTGGAAGTGTTCAAAAAACAGGTAGATGTGGTACTTCGGGACATGACTTAGAGGGCATGGTGGTATTAGGTCAACGGTCGGACTTGATGATCCCAGAGGTCTATTCCAACCTGACGATTCTATGATTCTATGATTCTATAATCTAAGGTACCCAGATGTACCAGAAAGAATATAGACTGATTTATAAAAGAGGATTGCAGACACCAAAAAAATAAAAAATAGTTTGGGTACTCATGCAAAGAAGTAAAAATTCTTCAGAAGCTCCCCAAAACATACAGATTGCTCCTTTATTGTTATTGAAAGCAGTTTATTTATACCTTCTATTGCGGCATGGGCCATAGCTTTTTGATGGGAAAGAATTAAATCTAATGTTATATTTTCTAACAATTTAAAATGCTGATCCTGCTTTTCTCCATATATCAGTCTTATTACTCAACAAAATTTTGAGGTGCTGTTTCTTCTGGGGTGGACAACACAGAAAAAATCAAATATACTATTTTGAAGATGAACCAGAAAGGATCTCTGCATACTGTTAGCAAAATCAAGCCCACTTTTCCATAATGGGAGTCATATCTGAAGGAACTGTAAGTTTTCATTTGAGGATATTGTTTCCATTATCATTTGTTGGTTTTCTTTTGTTGCAAAATGGACTATTTTCTGAAGTTGGCTGTCACTTTTGAAATGGAAATCATGATGAATTATGGCACATTTTCCTTGCTATGCTTTATCAAGCTCATTAGAGATGATGCATGGTCTGAAGTTAACGCAACAAAAGACAAATGCAAGGTAGGAGGCTTCACTTTCTTACTGCTGATGTTTACATATGAAATGAAATCCTATTCCACTTGTTGCATTCGATGACCACCTCTTATAAGCATTTGAAGCTTCTCACTGCACCTGCAGTTTTCCTGTAATTGGAGCACAAACCCATGCTACAAAACTTTAAAGGCATAAGTTACCCCAAAGCTTTTGTTCCTCATTGTCACTGTCTCATTCTAGCTTCATTTTGACAAGCAATACATATGCCAAGAAGCTTTTTATATTTATACAATGTTAAATTCAGAGAAATCAGAATTTGTTCTGGAAAAGAAAGTCTTGGAGAAAGTATTTCCACTGAAATAACCGTGTAACAAAAGATGTTTTCTAAGTCTTGTAGATGCTGATGCATCTTCTACAACAAGCCAAGACTTTCATCCAAAAACTAAACAGCTGTGGTGTAGTTTTCAGGCACTTAATATTTGCATAAACACATTTTTTCTTTTGCAACTTGAATCAGTCTTTATATCAATAACAGAGCAAACCTCCAAACAATTATTTGAAGGGAAGAACTCAGTGAGGTTTTTCAATATTGGAAGGAGTTCTGCTTATATATTTCAGAGGAAATCTAATATCTGGAAAAGTTGGACACTGTTTGAACTAGCTGGAAACATTTGCTAGAAGTGCTTCCTTATATGGGCCCTGATTCAGAAAAGCACTTAAGCACATGCTTAGCTGTTATCACATGTTAAAGTGCTTTTCTGGATAGGGATCCATTCTTAAATCGGTACATTCTTAAATCCAGTACTTTTGAAGAGGCCAGTGAAATGATGCTCTTTGATTTCACTGGACCTTGTCTGACACACAGACTATCAAATCAATAGTCCAATGCTAAAATATGATACTGGAAAAATGGGGGGGGAAACTAAAAGGAATGTGGAAAGGCAAATGTGCTATCAAAGGAAGAATGGCTGTACTGGCAAGGTAACTTTTGATTTGAAAGGCAAGTTCCTTGTACTTTGACTGAAGTGCATTAACTGGTACAGTGCCCCATGTATCTATTGTAATTGTCCACAGGCTGACAAACTGACATTTAATCCAGGAAAAACAGAATTTAACTGCTAAAGCATGCTAGAGTTTGTACAGCAAGAACATGCATCTGGCAACACTGGGATGCTGCAGTTTTGAAAGCAATCTTCCAGCTTGTTCCTTCTGCACAGGAACTAGATGGGCTTGAAAAGCCTTTGCTTAAAGCAGCTAGAAAGAGGGAGAGAATGTCCTGCACTCTTCTGCTGGTTCAGGTTGTAACCACATTTTCCAAGCTTTGCTCCGAAATGAAGTGAGACTATTATTCTATGCAGTCACTACCGTGGGTTTATTTGAATTGTACATTTGCCTTTGTAGACCCCTGAAAATAAAACATCACAAAGTTGATGAAAATGGGGGAAAGAATCTTGTTTGCGTTGGACTTGTTAAATGTGCAAAACCAGTGTGGTCATCTCCACAGTTAAATAAAGCGAGGAAGTGCATGACGGGGAAGCCAAGAATTTTTTTTTTACCTGCTCCCACCTTTATTTCAGGATCACCATGAGCCTCCTTCAAACCTATTAACTTGCCTTGGTTATGTCTAGACAGCGGGGATAACGCTTTGCAGTGCAACCCACAGGCCTGACTCAACACCTATCCGCGCTAGCCACCCCTCCCCGTCTGAGCACTCAGGTCTCCTTCCTAAGGAAACCAAGATCCTCGGGGAGAAAGAGCCTGGCTTTTGCCTCAGCACAGACTTGGGATGAGGCCAGGGCATGCACCTGGACCCTGGAAGCCGGAAAGTATCTCCAAATCTCACAATTCAAATATACCCTTAGTTTCTCTACCTGTAAAATGGGCACCAGAGCTCTCATCAGAAGCCAGAAGCTCTCATCACCTGTCAGAAGTATTGAGAGGTTTATTTAATTAATGTTTATAATAGTGATTCGAGATGCCAGATGCTACAGTGCTGAGCTCTTTCTGTAGCTACATCAATAGCTAAAGAGGAGGGAAGACACTAAAGACATGCAAAGCATTCTTAGTTTCTTGCTGATGCAAATTACTGCAGGTAATTAAGAAAAGCACTACAAAAGAAGGCAGTAGAAGTGAAAGCTTAAACATGAAGAAATAATGACTTTTTTAGAATTTAAGAGAAAAATTAATCAACTAATAAAAAGAACTTAGCGTATTATAAGATAACTCCTTTTTTAATTGAAACACATGGGCTTGCCTCTAAATTGCTATGAAAAATAACCAATAATATTGCAATGGTTTTATTTCTTTATACCTATCATGTAGTATAAACATCATTTTGTCTCATCGCATGCATTTCTGAAGAGCGAAAGTCGCTAAATACCAATTTGCAGAATCAAGCTGCCAAAGCACCTCCTTACTCAGCAGAGAAGCAGATCTCGTCTGGGCTGGGAGGCGTCGTCTGAAATGTTCAGAGTCAGAAACTCTGCCAGGGTCAGGACTCAGCTTTTCTTATTGATCATTTTACTGCATTGTACAGACACATTTTGCAGGCTTAAACCATCCCATGAGGACAGATAGATATGGATATATAATGTAGATAATACCAAAAAAAAAAAAAAAATGGAAGCATATATTCTGTGCAATGTTTTTGGTGGGGACCTTTCTGGTGTCAGGTAGACGTCCTGTGCCACAGTTTCACACCCCAGCATCAGTGTCCTCCAGATTCTCTCAGCATGGTTCCAAGCCCTGCTTAGCCTCCCCTTCATCACAGCATCAGGGCTTCCTCACAGAGATCAGTAAATTACCATCTTTTTCTGTAGTTCTCCACTCAGGCATAGCCCCATGCAGACTTGTGACGTGTCCTAATTGTGCTGAGAGATATCACACCTTAATGACTGGCAATAACCTTGGGTTTATGTCCAGGTTGTTAATCCCTTTATAAGCAGCTGTCAGATGAAGTCAGGCATGTGTTCTGATTTTCCACTGTTGCATTTAGAGAACTGGGTTTTTTAAATCTTGAGCAACTTTCTTTTAGCAAATTGATGAGTACAGATATTTCCTAACTGTTACTACATCACGTACTGGAGAGGTAAGAAAAGAACGAGTACGCTTTCAGATAACAACTTAGACTTGTCTAACTACATCGGGATGTGCACATTACAAATCTACATTACACACTATAGGAATGAGGCCAGAAGAGGCTTTAAGAAGTTGTTTGTCCTAAGCATTGCTTTGAGGCAGAAGCAGATCTAAACCATCCCTTGCAAAGTTTCTTCAACCCATTCTTATAAACCTTTAATACCCAGGAAGGCTGTGGGAACTGCTAATGTGCTCCAGCTCAGTCAGAAAGCTTTCTGACTGGAATTCTCCTCTTGCAAATTAAAGTCATTCCTAATTTCTTGTCCAATTCTTAGTGGACATGAATAATTGATCCCCTTCCTCTTTATAACAACCGTTTAAATATTTGAAGTCTGTTATCATGTACCTCCTCAGTCTTCTCTTTTCTAGACTAAACAAACCAAGTTCTTTCAACTTTTCTTCATAGGTCACTTTTTCTAAACCTCCCATCATTTTGGTTGCTTTCTTCTGGACTCTCTCTGATTTGTCTGTGTCTTGAAGTGTGATGCCTAATGCTGGACTTGAAACTGCAGCCAAAATCTCACCAGAGGAGCAGGAATACATGCCGCACTCCCATTTCATGTTGGGATGCAATAACATCGTACTCTTGACTTACATTCAGCCTGTGGTCCAGCTCTCACCCCTTGATTCACTTCTGCAGAACACCAGCAGTGTCATGGATTTTCCCCCTTTTCATTGTAGCACTTTCAAGTTGTCTTTATTGAATTGCAGGTCACTTCTCCAATTTAACAGAATCATTTTGAATTCTAATCCTGCTCCAAAAGTGCTCGCACCCTGGCAGCTCAGTGCCATCTGTAAACTTGATAAGGGCATGCTCTATTGCACGGTCCTAGAGGTTAGTGAATATTGAACAAACCAGGCTTAGGATAAACCCTTGCAAGATCCCTACTGACATGACTGCCTGGTTTGATAGCAAAAAATTGACATGTACTCTGAGTGAGAGCAGGGGAAGGGATGAAATATTCAGAAAAAGCAGAGTAGAAGAAAAGAATTTGGAGCAAGGATGCTATAAGATCTTAAAAATAGTAAATTATCTTGCATTTAAATGACTGTAATATGTGTTGCTTATTGTGTCTACTGCTGCGCAAGCAAAGCTTAATGTGATGTTTAGATTACTTTAATAGCTTTTGTTAATAAGGCAGTTTTTCCTGCATTTTTATTTCATTTTGGAGTGAAAGCAGTCCAACCAGTGCAAAGGGGATAAAATCAGCTCATGGTTGTATTTCTTATGTCTTCTTATATCTTTTTAGATGTCTGTTCACCAGTTAAATGGCGAAACATTTGTGCATGGAGCTGTAGATGGAATCTTAGAGAATGAAGTGCTTTAGCCTGACCTGGGCTGAAGAAAGATGCTGCCCAAAACACAGGCTTCAGTTTAGTCTGAATTGCATGGCCCACTGCAGGAAGAGCTTATTCTAGCTAGTGTTTTATAGCTTCTTGTCTCATTTTATGGGGTTTTGCTGTATGTTTAACGTTCCAGGCATTAGTTGCTTAAGTCTGCAAGAGAAATAGTCTGTGGCTGCTGGTTTGGATGTCAAGAGTGAAACCTGTATGAAATGAGATGATAAGCATCACTTAAAGATGCTTACAGACTTTTAGCTACATGAACAAAAGAATATCTTTCCCCTTCTCCTTTAATATTCTATTGACTTAGCCCTTTTTGTCTTGTCAGTAGTGTGCTTAATAGGAAAGCTGATTTTCTACCCTAACCACAGGTCTGAGAAGTCAATTTGTTTCAGTAGCTTTGATTACTTCCAGCAACCTACCTCACAGAAATTCACGGCATCCAACGAATTTCAGTAAAACACATCTTGAACTACATTTATAACATCCAACGATTTGACTCCAGAATTAAAGCACCAGAGACTGTGTAAGAAGCATCTCCAGACAGGCAAAAACATAAACTTAAAATGACAAGGGTTTGGTCATCCACTCGAACATAACCTGATTGAGAAAGGCGTCTAGTAAATGTAACATCTACTGATGTTCTGCTAATGTGGAAACTGTGAATTGCCTTAGGAGACCGAAGTTCGGGTTTTTATGTCTATGCTGGAAGTCAATGAACGTCCCTCTGCTAAAGCTCCCAGCAGGAGATATATTTCCCTGGCTTTTCGGGTCACTTCTTGTCCTCAGTTTCCCTACCTGCAAAGGGAGCGTAAAGGTGCTCACCCTTTTGCACAGCATGCTTTTGTGGCTGAGGATGAAAAATGGGAAGTGTTAGATAGTAGACACCACATAATAGCTTAAATTAGTGTAAAATGCAAGCTAGAAAACCCACCACCCAGTCATGGCAAATGAGATGGAGTTTAACTTCTACCACACAGTTATACCAGGTCATCTGATCCCACAGGAAAGTGGTAGGCAGATGATTGTTCCCAACCAAAGGTGCATTATTAATACCGATTTTATGTGAAATTAGTTTTTGCTAGGAAAAATTAAGAAACCATAGATTTGTCTGGAGAAGAGAAGAAAGCAGGAGACATTGTAAAGACAGCTTGCCATTGTCTTAATGTCACCTTAGGCAAGCAGAAGTCTCTTTTCCTTATTTCCTCTTTATTAGAGAAAGAAAATTCAGACTTTCTAAACTACTGTGGAGCATACATATGAGGACTAATTGGTTAATATCTTGAAAATGTAAACAACACTGTAATGAGTGATTGTAAGGAGCATGAAAATGTTACCAAACAAACGTGTGATATCTATGAAGAAAAAGTGGCTGAAACAGTGACATTCCAGAGACATTTTCTGGGCTGCTTCTGCTTTGAGTAACACGAACACAATCTTCCTAATCCGCCGCTCCTGCTCTGACATTCCAGCCTCATGCATAGCCATTGGCAAACTTGGAACGTGCATCCGGTGCATTTTTTTGGTTGAAATGCTACATCTGGCTGAGCTGGCAAGTGTTACTATGCCTCTAGAAAGTAAGCCAAAGTGAAAAGAAAAGAGAATCTTAACTACACGCAGGAAAGGATTACTGAAATATACTGTTCTCTTTGTTTCCTGGAAAACTGAAGCTGCATTTTTGGCCTCTGACTTTTGGAAAGATGGCCCCAGATGAAAACCAGCTACCTAAGAGTTAATGTATGCAATGTACTGTAAGTATTTCGTTAATTTGCTTATTAAAAACATGAAAAGCTTTTGCCTCTTTGACACCCAAACAAAAGGCAAGCAATTGGGAGACTTTTGACCGGAGCTTATCAGATGACTGGTGTAATGCTGTCAAACCTTCCCCACTGCATGCAAGTAGGGTCACATTTTAGAGGTGTTTATGACATTTTAAGGTTCATAACGCCTATCTTTGTCAACACGAGAACGATGCAGGTCAACTGGACGGGTTAATGAGGCCACGCACATAAGGAAAAACATACAAAAGAGATGAATATCTAAATTAAAAATCACAATTTAAATAACCTGTAAAGCAAACATGTTCTACCAAAAGCTAGAAATATCACAAGTTGCTTATACTTGATTGTAAGTGCCGCCCACTGACATAATATAGACTCGGGGGTTGACTATTTTCAATCGTACAGCAATATTAGACAGCTTTGATAACCTGAAGACAAAAGTGTTGTGAAAAACTTCTTCTAGTTCTTGCAATTTCCTTTCACACTTTTTGAGAGCAGGAATGTATATCGTCGTCCTAAATATCTCCATAAACAGCAACTTCAATGGAGATGAAAACAATTTACCCCAAATCACCCAAATGGCTTCACAGCATGATCTTTTGGGGAAAAAAAACTGGGTTGATCTTATATTTTGCAACAAAAAATGGGCACAAGCTCAGATCATTTAAAATTCATTTAAGAATATTTGCACCAGATCCAAGCAACAGAGAAGTGAAAAACAACTAACTCAACACAGAAAACATTTGTAAAATTTGGAATACTTTCAAGACGTCATAGGCTACATCTACTTTCTCATGGCAGTTGTGGCCACAGGAGCAGATCAATAGGTTGGAGCAGTTGCTTCTGAGGCTTCTTTAGCTGCACTACAGGGGAGTTAGAGAGACAGGATTGTTTTAAACTTGATTTAGCTTCCCTGAACTGAAATATCCCAGAGTGTGATTCCAAACGTTCTGGAGGTCTAGTCATTGGTTTGGCCTCTTATTCCTGTAGTAGGAGTTGGAGAACATTTGGCACAAGCCTGGATCAAAGCCTCCACTTCAGTTTTCTCCAAACAGAATCCAGCTTATGTGCTGCAAAACCACACTGCGAACTGAACCACTGCACAGTAAACGGGACAGTCTGGAGGATTTGCTTCAAAACTGCATCACTGCTCTGAATCACAGCACGGATGTGGATGCAGTCATAAAAGCCTCCCAAAAGGCAATTTGAAAACAAGCATCCCAGAGGAGACATTACTGGCAATTCCTGATTCAGTGCTAAGACTGTTTTTCAGGATGGAGAATTTTTCTCCAATAGCTTGATCTTCTCAACGTATATATTCTAAAACACTGGACAATGTGTCATTAGCATCTAGGCTATACTCATTTGACTTTTCATTCCATATTCCAGTCTACTAGGATTTTTTCTTCCTGCTAAGTGTCAGATAAAATGTACAGGGAATACCAATATTCTTTGTGCAAACATTTTAGGGGTTTTATGTATATTAAACACACATGTATGTACATACACAGACTATACTGGAGGGCTGGGACGTATACAGCAGTATGACATGTCAACATTTTCTCTGCTGGGAAAATGTAATGGAATAGGTGTATACAGGGAGTTTTCCCACTGTACTGTGTCAGTGCTTCTAAACATTCATGAAAGGACACCTGGATTTAAACTACTAGTCACAGCAATATTTTTTTCAACCCAAATGTGTAAAGCACTCTGACTGAGGACTGAGACTTTTCAGAGAGGCTGGGTGAAGTCTCTAGGACAAGAGAAAGCTAATGTGAAAAACAAGATGTCATGATAAAACCAAAACATCTATTTTTGTTATCTTTTTTTTTTTTTTTCCCCTCAGAAAACACCAGTGCTTTATGACAATTGAAAATTCAGAGAGATTGTTTTAGTCCCAGGTTCAGTGGTGGTCTCTTGGCTGATGATTTTTCTTTTTTTTTTTCCCTCACGATAAAGGCATTATTATGATGGTATTATTATAATGATTGTCTTAAAAGCTTTCTTATTCCCACCTAGCACTTTCACAAATTCCTTCCTTCTCCTCCCCCCCCGCCCCAGCATTAGGGCTTCTTGGAATTTTTAGTATTATTTCAATTATTGGTAAGAAAAACACAATGTCACTAGATTCAAGTTTTCCCTGACAGGAGTTGCAGAGATTTTGTGCTGCAATCATTGCTTAGCTGAAGAAATGCCAAAAATAAAAAAGAGTCCATCTTAAAAAATAACAGTAATAACTTATAGTTAGTCTGACCATATGTGTATGAACTGTTTTTCAGCATCTTTTCGATGATGAATGTGTCTGTGTGATATCTTCTGAGATGACAATAGATCCACAGAGAGGGAAATTCAGCTTTGAGTTTAGGATTAACACACACTCCTCTACCTAAATTTAGACATTCTACAGATATCCACAGAAGAGAGCAGAAAAATACCCAAAAAAGGAGGAAGACTCCCCTTCGCTTCAGCCTCTTCCATAGGTCCCCAGAGTCGACTGAGGAGACAAAAGGTGGAAGTGTAACTGATTTTAGAAGACCTAAAAGTAAGACTTAATTTTGTCTTCCTTACCTCCTGGCTTTACCATCTCCTGACGTAACATTCATCATAAGCATCTTTACATGTGCATTGTATTAGCAATTGCCAGTATCCCGGTGATATTTTTGGGGTCACGACTAATGACTAGGATGGACAGCCACACCTTCACATGCCAAACAAATTGGTACCAATATCCTACACTCTATTTCAAAGACATATACTAACAATTTTTTCTAGTCAGGAAGAAGGGTCAAGTAGGCATCGATATGGATAAACCTAAGTATTCATACCAATATTTCTTAATTTCTCTCTTGATTACTGAAAATGTTTCTGTTTGACCCAATTTTTTTTTAATTTCTCTTCTGCAAAAGGAAGCTCAAATAAGTGATTTTTAGTTATTTGTTTTCATGAATTTTGCATGTGGATATTGGGCATTTTCAGAGCAAAGCCTGAATGATATCAAACTAAGCTGACCGTCACAAAGTGAGATTAATATGGACCGGTGGAAAGGTATGGAAATTCACTGAGTTAATGGTGAAAGAGACCATATGTCCTCTGACACCTTGACTTGATGGAATGCCTCTCCATAAATGCTTCCTTAATGCATCCCGTTGTGCCTAGGTGTGGGATGACGTATGGTCTGCCTCCCTCCTTTCATGAGCTTTCATCCCTTTCATTTACAAGCCGTGTGTTCTTATAATGAAGATTTTTCTGTTCACCAGAATGTTAGAAGAGGGCAATTAGGGGTAATTGTTCAAAACCTTTGTTGGATGCACATGCAAGTCAATGAGTAATATTTGGATATTGGCAACTTTGGGAATGGTTTTGCCAGGGCCTTCTATAAATCAAAATATAAATCTCTTCTCTTTTCTTAACACTAAGGTTCAAAGCATTTGTAAAGATGATTACTACCCCACAATCTCTTTTAAGCACCCTACTCTCTGATACATTCTGATAACAGGAGTTGCACATCTCTTTATCAGGACAAAAGAATTTCTAGCAGTATTATTTTTATTATTACAATCACCTCCAGTCAGTTCCACATCCATAACAGTAGGGCCTAAGCAAACAAGCAACATACAGGAAGACATGGTCCCTGCCTCAAAATGTTTATGATCTAATTTAAGACAAGACACAACAAGTGAGTATAACAAATGTTCAACACAAATTCAAAATGTAAACATACAGTAGATAGGAAAATGGCCATAAACTCCTCTATCACAGATAACACCTCTCAAAGTCTCTCACACAGCCTCTGTAACATGAAACATGTCAAGTGAAACACACATAGGGAGAGGAATGCACATGTTGCTGCTGCTGCTGAAAATTCAAGTAAAAACTAATGCAAACTAAAAGCTTTTTTGTGTTATTTAGGAAATACATTCAGGCCTAAGAAAGTAAAATATACAAATGACCGTGCTTCAAAGAGTCGGGATTTTTCTAGTGTGGACACTCATATAGAAACATTCTGTAGCTGATACTAAAACAATAAATAGAAAAATGTGTATGTATGCAGCTGTTCTTTAGTTTTATGTTGTCTCACATAGGAAAGACATCTGGAGTGTTGGGTTTATTGTTTGTTTATTGCTTTATTGGTTTGTTTAAAAAGGTAATATTGTCTCCTTTGGATCTGGTAGTGACTATAAGCATAACGAACTGTGAACCTGTGATTAGAGCAGTGGAGCTGGATGTATGTGGCGTCTAGGGAGGGAAGCTCCTGAACTTGTCCATATTCAGAGCTCTTTTGGGGTTGTGCTCCAGATCAGACCCATGGGCAAACACCTAAGCTCTCTCCAGCCACCCTCGTGCCTGGATTTAGCACCCAGTTACGTTCAGATTGTCAGTCCACAGCCAGGTCCCTATTCCATCCAGGGCCTCTGAAAGTGGGCATGGCACACCTTATAAATGTTTCCAGCTACACCTCAAGTCATTTGCTGCAATGAAACTCAAAGGTCGCATCCTAAATTGGCCTCAGTGAACAAGCTCAGGGGACGTTGCTGTAGGTACGGTGCTTTGCTCCAACAGAGTATTTGGGCCATATGTTTCTGTGTGAGTCACCTTTGAAGGACTTGGAATAGCTGGTTGTTCTGTGATCACCCTTTCCTCTCCCCCTTCCCCTTGTCTGGTGAGCAATCATAAGCCTCAAAATCAATAATTACAGTCAGCTTTACCAACAGGTAATATTCAGGCACACGGGTTCAAAATGTAAACATAATATAGGAAGCAAAGCAGCTGTAAATTTATCTTCTTAAGATAATGCCTCTCAAAGTCCCTTTTGCAGACTTAATAAAATAAAACACACTGAACACCAAAGGGATTGCATAGCAGCCTAAACAGCACTTTGGAAATATCCAGGCTGCCTATGCTTAGCTCCGATGACCAGCAGGCTTTCCTTGGCCCTTCCCACTCCCAAATTAGCTAGAGTGAGCCCCACACCTTTTCCGCTGAGAGCTCACTTAGCAGAGCCCCAAGACGCATAGTCTTTGTTGGGCTGGATATTGAGATTACAGATTCTGCAGCTTTTTTACTGCAGAGATTCTTTCTGCTCTTGGGTTGGACTAAATTTCCCCTCTGCTGTTACCGGGCGCTCTGCTGTGAGGCAATTTTTGCTCAGCTTCCCTCACCTGCCTGCTAGCAGCACTTACCACACAGTGCTTCATATATAGATATAAAACCCCACTGTGCAAAATACTCTATTCATCCAGGCACTTGCTTGCTATTTGTTATTGATAAATATCAATATTATCATCATTAGCAGAGGAGAAAAATTACCATTATTATCTATTTAACTGGCTGTTAGTACAAAAGAGGTTGGTTTGCTGGTTTGGAATTTTCTCTTTTTTTTCTGGTTTTGAATTTCATTATGAAAGACTGTGAAAGAAATAAGGAAGAAAAAAAGAGCACTCTGTCATATGAAATACTACATTCAATGTCTACAAACAAATTAAAATCAGATATGGAAAGAAGTAGCTCCCACAAGAGGGGATTAATGAACATACATGCTGGCCCAAGTTCTGCCCTTAGGTGAAATCAGTGAAAAAAGGCAAGTGCATATTTTTGGCCCATTACATCTTCTCTTACAATGTTTTCTTAATATAAACCCAAATCCAGGGACCAGATCAACTCCAAAATCTCTCAAGTTTTCTCTTGAGCAATATGAAGTCTTATGGAAAATGATTTCTAATATCACAGAAAACAGAGCACATGCAGTACAACTGGGAACACACTTATTTCACACAAATGAAAGAAATAATCCCGCTCATTCTAATTGGAGAATATTTTTCTGGGGCAGTGATTTTGTCAGCTGTAAAAATGATTAATGCTGTAATTCAGCAGGATACTTAAGCACATGTTCAGTCAATTCCTATTCAGCAAAGCATTTAAGTACTTAACTTTACGCACATGCTCAGGAATTTCAGCATGTGCTTATGGGCCAGATATGGAAGCGTGTAACATCAAATGGCGCAGAGCGGTACTGAGCAGGTTTCCAGCCATTGCCCAGCAGTCGTGGGGTATAATACACTGACTGCAGCAGAGATTTGGCACCTCCCTTCATCTTGCCAGGGGGTACCCTGCATGCCCTATTAAATAAGGTTCAACTATGAAACGGAGCCTAAGGCAATATTTTTGTTACAGACTTAATACATAGCGTTTTCAACACCAGTGACCACAAAGACAGCCCAGTCCCTTTGCTAAGGGGATATTTTCATATCGAGCTGTGTCCTGCATAAAAGCAGCATCAACGTGGTGGCAGAGGCAAGTTTGCCACCCTGCACCTCTCAGCCTCCCTCCTCCTGAATGCGCCCGGGCAGCTCGCCTCCCTGCTTGCACAACCCCGTTTCCTTTCCACGCCGATGGCTGAGAGGGAGTCAGCTTTGGTTTGAGTCCTGCAGCCAGCACAGCCCCAGCAGGCAGGATGCATGTGGTTGGGAGAGGCTGGGGGAGGAGAGCAGATCGCACATGCTGCAAGCACAGGCACGAGGAAACACATTTCTCTCTCTTTGCTACGGGACATGTGGAGACACATGCCTGTGGCTGCAATGACAACATGATGTAAAACAACAGGATTTGTGCATCCCCTATGGAAAGACACTATCTGAGGAGAGCATGGTGGGCAGTGAGAGCAGTGCAGGGGTTGCTGTTGCTGGAGGAGAGGAAAATCCCCACGGGTGGTGATGGAGAGGGGACAGAAAGAGCTGGAGAAGGATGACCAAGCATATCATTAGGCAAACAAAATCTTCTGGACCGTCCAGAAAGAGCTGGACCAGAGGCAAATCTACTATTTGCCAAACTGTTTGATGGCAGTTACTGTCTTGTCCAGCTGATCATAACATTCCCACATCTAACCAGATATTTTGCTGTATTTTTTTCCCCAGTTTTCTTAAACTGATACATAGGAGTCAAAACCAGGTGTCCTCAGTGTGTAAAAGTAACTGTCTTCAACCTCCAGCTGAAGATCAGCCAATACAGAGAGGGCAGCAGCAAACTATGTAAGGGAAAAAGAAGCCATTTTAAAAAGATAAGTAGTTTTTATGATGGTGTGAGAGAAAAATACATACATGTTACCACTGACAACCATAAAAATTTTAGCATGGAAAGTCTGGAAGCAGACCAATGTTTTGTAACAGGGTAGGAGATTTTTTCCCCCATTGTTCAAACACCTGTTAAAGTCAGAGCTGGATAACTACTTTGATTAAAGTTATACAGTCTAAGCATTTTACTACATACTCATGAATTTTTGCGGAACAGTAATTCCAAACAGTACCTAGTTTCCCTTAAACTGTGCATAGGTGTGCGATCGGGAGCCACCTAATTTCTTTGGCTATGTATGAAAACAGGTCACTGATGATGTCTCTAAACCTTACTGTAAGCAGAATTGCAGAGAAGTAAACACGTTAATATATGTCAGGTTATCAAGCAACAATCTGCTAGAAGTTCTGTAGGCAAATTTCTTACAATCAAACCCTTTAGTGAAGACAAAACTGCACTTCTCTGACATGATGGACCTATTGCAGTGGCCAACAGGTCCTAAAAAAAAAAAAAAGCTTTTTATTAGGAATACAATTCAGCTTTAGCTTTTTAATAAAAACAAGAAAAATAACACCTGTAAGCAACCCAGAGAAAATGCAGCATGAAATTTAACGCAGAAGACTTTTGGCATGAAAAGCTGAGCTACATGTTCAGGATGGGTGACCCAAATACAGATGCACATAGAAATATTTGTCTTTGACATGCCTGATGGAACACCAGGAATTAATAATTTCCCAGTACCTTAGGAAAAAAAAAAAATAAAATGCAAACTGCCTGGTTTTAAGGGAGCAGCTACAGATTAATAAAGATAAGTTTGTCATTGTGATATGAAGTACCAACGATCTGTCCTATAAATGTTGTCTACCTAAACCAAGGAACAGCTCAGTTTGTCTCTTCCTTCCCCCAACACTGAAAATGAAAATACTGTTTCACAGGGGACAAAAGGTGCATACCATATTTTTAGTAGTTCTGGTCAAACTTTGCGAATAACTTCAAGAAATATTTTTTACTTTGATTTTCAATGACAACCTTTCAAAATGTTATTTGCATCTATATCATCCAGAAATATATCTAAAACTCTTTCAGGGTGATAATCATATAAATCGGAAAACATTGTCAATCTGTAAAATCAGTCTTCTATAAGGCAGGTATTCCTCCTTTCACCAAAAAAAAAATCATTTGGCACAAAAACTCAAATTATTTGTTAAAGTTAATCAGTGAATAGGAAAAAAAAATTAAAAGTTTTATTGAACAGAGTAAGAATAAATTAAATGGGGAAAATATACAGTCTGAGGTAACTCAGAAGGGATGGGATGGTCACTACTGAGGGAAGTAAAAAAGCACAAAGATCGTGGATACAAGAGGAGAAAGCAGGGCACAGTCGATGAGAAGAGAGATGGAAGGAAGGTCTGTGGGACAAGAGTGGAGGAGACAGAGTATGATTTCCTAGAGGGAATATGGAAAAAGCACAACAGAACTTCTTTGTTTCAATTTTCCTTTAAAAGCACCGTCACGTCTGGGTCACAAGTTAGCACACCCTTACCACCCAAACTGGCTCTGCAAGTTTTTCACTCCTTTAGACTGTGTTACTGTGTTGTGCTTTAAAACCAGTTTTTCCTGTGGTCAACAAAAAGTCAAAGAAAAAGAACAACACAGCTCCAATTGCATTTTCGGTCTGCAGTTGATAACATTGCTTGAATGCATTTGCACAAAATCATTTCTGATGCACTTCTCTGTTCATACACGCATTCAAGTTAATGACAAAAAACTGCATCATTAATGGGCCTACTAGCAGTAGTCCAGTTCTTCATGATTATTACTATTTTATTATTTAAACTTGGAATTAATTTGGTTCCTTTTAGAAATCAAGTCAGGGCAATTTCAAGTATACCCAAAACCTACTTTAACTGGAGATACCTGCCTGATGTCACAGAGGCAAGAGGATTGTTAAAAAGAGATTTTTGCAGGAGAGCAATTCGTGTCAGAGATTTGTACTGCTGAATTCATTTTCATGATGTTGATTGTACTCATAATTAACTAATTTCTTAAGAAGATCAATAAGTCTTCTTGCCCACTTCCATCTTGCAGGTTGACCCAGGTGAACCAACTTCAGCAGTTTGCACAGACTGTTTGCAGAAGTGTTTGTTTAATTGATATAGAGAGGAACTTTCCAGAGCCCACAAAAACATATAAGTCTACAGTAAGTTCCATTAAAACTTAGGAAACTTTTCTCCTCCATTTATACTGGTTATCCCTGTGTGTCCATCATTTATTTATTTCTTGCCCAGTGCTGGGAATGCCTTCCAATCCTTCTCTCACTCTGCACTTCATGACTGTATGCCAAAGTTACAAGGCTTCATACAACACTTCTATTTTTAGCACCTAGCTGCTAGTTCTCACTGCATTTTCTGAGCAAGATAACATCTTTTTCTGGAGTTTTGATATGGGTTTGTTATTATTTCCGAACTGATGAACGTGGGTAGGATTGGTGGAATCACCTGCGAATAACATGGACTGTAATTTTTGGCATTTACTGTAACTGAGTAGTTATTTACAGATATTTTTTCCATTATGAGCTAGCTGCAAGTACACCTGCAACATCAGCAGATATATGGTTTACTTGCTGTGCCGGTTACAGGAGGTAGCAGTTAAACAGCGAAAATCAGCAGCTTTAGCTTGTTTGTACTTATTTCCCCACTTATTTCCCCCCAGTCCCCACTGGTTTAGTAGTTCTCTCACATTTAATATTCTTACAGTTAATTCCATTCCAATCAAGCGATCCCTACAAAGCCACTGTCAAGAGTCATTATCCCAGTTCTCCATATTTATATACGGATGGAGAACCAAATAGAAAGCTTAGGTTCTTTGCCTGAAATCCCAGCGCAATTTAAGGCCCCTTGGAACTACAGGGCTGACAGTGTCAGCCTGTATCCTGACCATAAGGGGCTAGAGGCTCAAGGAGCCTTCTGAGTGTCCCACCATGGCAGGGTGCCTACAGCACCAGCAGGTCCTGCCTCTCAATGATGGGAGAAAAGAAGGGGCTCTTCCTCTTCTATGCACCTCTTTCTTTCATGGAGATGTAAGGCTGTTTGCAGTCAGCCCAATGGGGAAACATAAAGTTACCTGATGCAGGAACCTACTCCTCTTCTTTAAGTTAGGATCAGGACACAGAGCCTTGTAGGATTCTTCCCTTTAAGAGAATGGTTTTGCTCAATAATATTTTAATTTCTCCCTTCCCCACTCCAAAGTCTGAAAAGTCCTATTAACTGTTCTCACAGCTATTCCTTCTTCTACACACTAAAACTCAGGAACCCCCTCTCCTCCCTGCCCTCGCAGATGCCACTGTCTGAAACAATCTCCTGGAGGATAAATTCTTCAAGAATAATAGACTTTAAAAAGTCCATGAAGATAAAACTTTGTAAAGAAGGAAAGAAAACCAACAATGGGAAACTGCCCTATCTAGGTTAAATACATATTTTGGTATACATGCTATTTACGCAATAGAGCCTAATGGCTCCTTCAAAAGCCATTAAGGTGTATTAAGTAAATACATAATTTGGTACGTGAGCTAATTTTGAAAGCACATTATTCTGTTTACAATACACTCTTTCAGGTCTGAAATCTACTCTTCTGAAGTGCCTGAAGAGTGACTCACAAATGGATCCTTAATCCACAGCAAGGAAATCACCTTCTAAAACCAGACCGGCTGTCTTAAAGTTTACATAGATGCTTGGAAAGAAAAGAGAAAAGAATCCAAATGAAATATTAACCAGCTGAGTGCTCTCCAGTGTACTGAGTCTGTGGGATAAAACATACCACCAATGATACTCTATCCACATAATACAGATCATGCCATCTGAAATACCACTGCATGTGAGATCCGCATGTGAGGGCATGCACTTAGATACAGCAGGAGAAGGGTTAGAGGAGTGCTGCCTTTCACTGTGAAGCAAAATAAATGAAATGACAATTTATGCTTCAGGAAAGATCTATTTTGTATTGCATAGTATGTGAATTGATGTAATAAATGACAACAGTAAGTCCTTTTTAGTGGTTCATCCAAGCTAAAACTGCAGATCCAAATACTAAGACTTTCAAAAAGTTTGGATTTACATCTGAATTTTTCAGTTTAGGTCATCTGTAGTAACAGTAAACATGCTGCTTGTCTTACACAGAGGACTGTGTACCAATGCTGAGATCTCCATGAACCTTGTAACTTTTTTTTGGAAGGTGAGACACAAATATCCTTGTGCATTTTGCAGCAGAAATTCTCATTTCGTGGTGAGTGTGCACATCATTACAAACATACAACTTGGCCCAGTCCCTGGCTGTGCCCAACGATTTACATGTCAAATACAAATAAGGATAATCCACATGCATTTCTGGGGAAGGTTATGGACTTCCTTCCACTGATGGCAGCACACATGGCAGTAGATTTTAGACTGAAGAATGAGTAACTAATCAGTCTGTATTTTATGACAGAGGGGAGCAATATTTGGTTATGAAAGTCATGATGCAGGCTAAGAGATAAAATTTTAACCTCCTGATCTGTCTGAGAGCTGGTTTGGAAGCCAGTTCTGTGCTCCAAATCCAATTATCCAGAAATATTGACCTGTCCTCTTATACAGATAACTCCAGCTATTTATCCTAAAACTTATCACAGTATTGTCTGATATACAGAAGCATTATTCTTTCTCTTCTACAGATGGGGAACTGAAATAGAAAGAGATGAAATAACTTGCACCAAGCCACATAGGAAGTTGTTAGAGGATCTGGGGGCCAGATTACCTCAATCTTGCCTTAATACCTTGATTACAGGGCATTCCTCAGAAAGGCCATGCTGGTAACAAAACAGTATATTAAACCAGATGTCATTAAACTCAATATAAATGATACATACTAATAAAACAGATTTCTTTTTCTGAAAAACAGGAGAAATTTAAGACAGGGAATGGGGTGGGAGGCCTAGATTGAAGGAATAATATTCAATGTTAAGAAAATGAAGTCGTAAAATCTTTGTCAAGCATTGCTCAACTCTTCAAACCATATGGAGCATGACTGCTGGGCTTCATATAATGTCCCAAATGTTTTTCATTTTCTATTCCACCGTTCGCAGCAAAGGCACAGTGCTGTAATCCCCTCCTTCCGTTAACTACCAATTGTTTCTTTTGCCAACCTTTTTGCTTTAAAATATCATTTTTTATGAAGGATAATGTTATATAGTGGAAAACTGTAAAAATTTTATTGATAGCCTTGGTGCTGAGAAAATGCATTCTTTCAACAGTTTTTTATTATATATATTTTTTTTTGTCCATTACACATTTACAGGGTTTTCTCCATTGTATATATGTGTGTTTTATAGTTCATCCTAGACAAAAGGCATTATGTTAACAGTCCTATCATTTAGAACTTTAATTCACTATTATGTTTTTACCTTTTTGTGGAAAGAATTATATTATTTTTTTCCTTCTTGGTAGTGCTCACTGCTGTTAATAAGAATCATGGGTGACCCTAAACATGGTTAGGTGTGAATAACCACTGAATGCTTCAAATGTGTGTCTGAGCCACAAGAACAAGTGTGGAGATCCAGCTCCCAATACATCCGATGGGACAATTTAACTCCAATATGAGGCAGGCTTACATGTTCTGTGCTCTCGGTCAAATGTTAGCCAGTCTCCCAGTCTCTGTGCTTCCCCCATGTCATTTCAAGCATCTGTTAACCAACTCTAGCTCTTGCAACGTTCATTCACAGGTAAATCAAGAAGAAACGTGCTCATATCAAAGGAATGAAATACGTTTAGTTCAACTTTAAAGAGACACCTATAAACTCTCTTTTGACATTCCTTCCTACTAACCAGCCCAGTCCACTCTTAAAGATTGACATTTCTTCGCTCTACATCAGGCCTCAAGCCTTTAAATGTCATCCTGGACTCCAAAGGTCTACTTATAATCTCTGCTGATTCACAACCACCCTACTGCAACTCCTACCTTTCTTTGAAGCTGAACTCTAAGGCACGGCTGAGCCACTGGTGCCACTGCCCTTTCCTATGTGCTCCATTGAACAGTCCAGTCCAAACATTGTGAGCCCGTGGAGGATTTCACGCTGGTAACAGAGCAATCTAGCACAGACACAGCTAGGTTACTACAGCTAGAGTGAAGCCAGAAGATGAGAAACTGAGACAACAGAGGGTCAAGAATGGTAATCAGAGAGCATGACCTCCTGAAAGCCTCCTGTTATCCGAGTTCTTCGGCCAAATGATCTTGAAACTTTTACAATGATTAATGGAGTCCAATTTGAGAAGAAAATTAAGAGCAAGTTTCTTTTTACATTGTGGGATTTTGATATGATATGGTCCTTAAGTTTTCAAGCAGCTAATCACATTCACAAGTAATTAAATACTGCAACTTGTCTTCTTTCTTTTCACTATAAATTGATATTTTCAGCAACACAGAACAACTGCTATACATACATGGTTGTGAGTTCTTTTTAGCTTTATTGTTCATTGTCTTTCATACATGCTAGTTAACGGGCAGTCCCTGAGCACCTTCTTTCCCCCCTCTAGCAGCAAGGAAGTCCATGCAAAATAGTCATGGCAGACAAAAGCTTTTTTTTCCTTTTTCTTTTTTCATGGACACCTAAGGGAAGCAAAGGATTTTCTATTCATAAAAAAAAATGAAAACTTAGAATCAAAATATGATGGAAGCCAAACGGTGCACTAATTACATAAGAATCATATATTCATAACAACTTTTATATACCTTATTTGAGACTAGTTAGCTTGAATTTTTTACACAATGGTGTGAAGAAAAAAATCTTCATCAGCCCAGAGTATGAATTCATACACACAACCTTAAAAATCACTCACAGAAATCTGTGAAAACAATTTTTACTGTCTTATAGCTTGAAATATTGTACTATTTAACATCAACAACTCTTCTGCTACCAGATACCAAGGCAGGGAGAAGAGGTTTGTCCAGATTCAAGGACAATTTTAGTGACTAGTTACTATATTTTCCCTACTAGCCAGAATTACCTTTAACCACTTAAGTTATCTATACCTCCTATAGTTATTCCCACTAGCTGCCTCTGCAGCTCTGCTTTTATGTGTTGAGTCATTCCAGCTTCCTGGAATGTTTCTGTTATTTCAGAAAGGATGAAGGATGTCCTGGATCCAGACAGGGTCTTTATCATAAGGGTATTCTCTTCCATCTTCCTCTTTCACTTTAGTGCCGAAGGCTTTATTAGGATGAATGCCTCAACAGACACACTGGGGCTCTTCACAAGAAGACATATGTACTACCTTCCCCACCTTTGTAACTTAGCAGTTTGGAACAGAAGGATGCAAAGGTATGAAATGGATGTAAACCAAACTCAGCAAGTTCCACTCCAGCGCTCTGGTTCTTTAAGAGAAATCAACAAAGTGTTTCCGTACCTATGGACTGACGATCTTTCACCCCTCGCAGGAGGGAATCAGGTCCCTGTTTACAGGAGCACACAACACCACAACGTCATACTCCACCAGAGCAAGCACTGGGCCTGGAGAAGGCTAATGCAGCAACTCAGAAGATTGTGTTAAATTCCTTTGTCATTTATATATGCCCTCTGTGACAATCGTTCTACTTGGTTTGTGCAGGCAGGACCTATACCTTATGATGATACGTGGGGACTACACTGTCTGACAACCAGTTTCAGAAAGCTTCAGCCTCCACTAGAATAAGTTGACCATACAAGACTTAAACACAGAGCTGGGAGACATCAGCCAGACTTCCTACCTAGAGGTGGTTAGATCATCAAGAAAAATTTCACATAATAATTAAGGTGCATGTAGCAGGATATTTGCTGCTGAAAACCCTAAGTTTTCATTTGCCTCAAAAAAGACTTGCACTGCTTGAGTCAGACTCTAGTTTTGTGTTCACATCATTGAAGTAATAGGAGTTACAAATTGTGAATACTCGTAGCAAACTGTTCTCCAATAACCTACAAGCCAGATCAGAAATTATTTAGCTAATAATTTGAAAAGACCAACAGAATAAAAAAAAACAAACAAACAAAAAAAAAACAAACAAAAAAACAAAACAGCAGAGTATTTGCAGGTCATTCATAAACAGGAGAAAGAGATTAAATGTCAGATAAATGGTTCATTATGGATTATTCATTCAGCCTATGTGTGAACATGTGACCAAAGAAAACCAGTTATATCCATTCCTTACTTTTTTGCTTTAAATGAGCATGCTCAGCATAGGCTATTGTTTAGTTGGGTTACAGAAGCATTTCATAAGAAGGGTTTCCCCATTTATCACTCAAAAAAAAATCAGAATTAAAAAAAAAAGTGAGGACAACGACCCTTCTGGAGTCTGAGTGCATATGTTCAAAGTAACTCTACTGTATAAGCCAACAGAAAATTGGCCCCCAAAATGACTTATAAAGGGATTTTGTAAGACATGAACAGAACAGCATGGGCTCTGGCTAGGCAAAGAATTCAGAGTTGTAATAGAAAACATTTATTTGGCTACAGCTAAACATCCCAACACATGTTAGCATTTGCTGCCAATATGCTTCCTAATTAAGAACAACATAAAATCATAGGAAATCCTGTATCCCTGTCTTCATGCACTTTCCTTATATCTTCAGTGTCCTGGCTCTGTTTCTCAAGTATAGCCTGCACATGAGAAAGGTTAATTCAAAAGTAATGTTTTGCCAGCCATTAACTGTGTTGTCATTAACAAGATTAATGTACATTCCACTATGCATCACCAAGTGCATTCCCCCTCCTGCCCCCACCCACCCTTTAAACAACTGCTCCTATTAAAACCTAATGAGCACAGCACAATTTAAAGAATAGCACCATTTCTGCTGGGCAAAGTGTTGTCTGTAAACCATATAAAGCTGCAGGATTATTATGGATCTAATTGAAGGGCAGCTGAAAAAAAATCTGTTCTCTCTTGGACTATGAAGTCTTGGCCATGTTTGTATATTTTATCACAATGAGCAGATTTCAAGACGAAGGACAGACTAGTATCTGTTTTTCTTCCCAACCCCCTCTTCCTTCAACCTCTACTCTTTCTTCATCTGAAATCATTCAGAGACTCTCGCTATGCACAGTCCCACACCCAGGTTACCTCCAACTCATCATCCAGTGATTACTGCACAGATAAACAGTTGACTGGATCCTTCTAAACAATCATGAGATACATTTTTGTATAAGCTGCTCTTAGAGGATCCTAATTCATCAGCGTGGATGGAGCCTGGACTCTCCTGCCCAGCCAAACTCACGCTGTTTTTTCCAGAAGAAGCAGAAAACAAATTGCTGGGCAATTATAGACAGTGCTCCTCCTTCATTTTCATATTGAAGTGGCCACCAGTTTGGAGATCAAGAGATCAGTCATGAGACGCTTCCAGTTTTTCATTAGGCTCTTGAGAAATTTCAGAATTATTTATTTTATTTCCAGAAAATCCATACTCTCTATGCTGCTCTTTTCCTGCTTGGTCTTTTTACATTTCTGTTCCCCCTCCCCCAAGCTTTTTTTTATTTTTAAATCTATTTATTGCCTGTTTTTCTTGGCTCATTCTCACTTTCCATTTTTCATTATTAGTTCTTTATGATCTTCTGCTTCCTTTTTTCTTTTTTCTCTGTCATGGCTGCTCTCCCAGTTGTTCTCCTCTGGGGCCCTGAGTTTCCCTTAGCTAATGAAACAAGAGCTGCCTACCTCCCTTGCTTTTGCAATCCAGCTGTTTCCTTTTTAAAATATAAACTCATCTTTATTCAGTGAAGTTCCTGTGCGGGGTCTGGTCCTTTAAGAGGAGATTGCATTTTGTGACAGCGAAAGAGAGGGAAAAAATTAACTTTGCTGGAGGAAAAGCCCTTTGGGTAGAAATCCAACCAGCTTGCTCTTGAAAGGCAGAGACTTCTCCAGTAAAACTGGGTTGTTATTTTACTTAGCACCTCTTGGCACCTTGACATTGCAAAAGTCTCCTTGTCAGTCTCCCCTCCCTTTTCCTCCTTTAGCTCCTAAAACCTCCCACCTTGAAAGCTTAACGTTTCCTGGCCTCTGTGAAAGTGTAGTCTAACTAACACCACAAACCTGGATTTTATATGATTAGTTAGTGAAAACTTGCCAACTTTAGGTGCAGCCTGCCAAGTCAAGTCAATTTACTGTGATGCTTTGACTGTGCAAGTAGGCCTTAATCCCCCTTTAATCTCCAGTGTACCCTTGACATCATGGAAATTACTTACAAAGCTAATGTCATCAGATGATCCATGTTAGCTATTTCAGTGAATGTTCTTCTGCACAATAGAGCAAGTTTACCTTGTAAGACACAGGCCCCAAAATATTTTTGCTTAATGAGCCTAGCAGATATCATCTTACAAATGGGGAATGAAAACTCCTTCTTCTGCACTATAACTCCCCAGGCCTCATGTGACTTGGAACTTACATGCTAGCCAAGCATCAGGTCAGTGTATTTTATTTCATGTCTGATTGATTGGATAAAGAGATTTACATAGTAGCCACAACAGCTATGAGTTATTAGGAAGGCCAGTTTCCCTTTTCAACTATGCAAGGCCCCTCCTGTGCCGAAAATGTTTGGCTGACAGAAAAATTTCTTCGAGAACCATTTTTGATAGTGTGTTCTGCCATCAAGAGCATAAAGGAGACAGAAAAACAATGCCATGCTGTGCACGTGGCAACCAAGGTGAAAATTAGCATGTCTAACAACAAGGAGTTAAATCTGTTATTATTTATCGATGTAATAATAAGGACTTCCATTTATGTGGTACCTTCTATCTCAAAATGACCCAACGTGCTTCATACACCCCAAAATAATGATGTGCAACCTAAGTAAAAGGATCATTTTGCCCATTACAGGAGCATTGCCAGCACTGGAAGAGGGACAGGACACACAGCAATCTCCTGGGCATCCTGTGCTAAGGCTAAGACTTGGGTTTAAGACAGGAAGTGAAAGGAATACTATATGCCCTCGCATCTATAGGATGAGATCATAATTTGGAGAGGAGCAAGGTCACTGGGGTCAGCTATCTCCTGTAAAAGAAAGGAAGCCTAGAGGAGTTATTTTAAAGGTCTGCAGAGGACAAGCTTGCTCTTGTGTCAGGAGGGCAGTGCTCTGCATGGACAGTTTGTGATTAAAGAGTGACTCATTAGTGTCTTACTTAGAAGGAAGAGGAGCACTTCTGAATGCTCCTTCCTGGATCACTTAAGAGGCTTTTAGGAGTGTCTCATCCCAGCACCGTTCTCTCCTCCTCATTTAGGTTTGACATTGCCCTTTGGAAGCCAAGGAGATGTCTAACATTCATTTGCGCGGGAACAGGCCCAGATACTTCACTTGTGATACAAGATGAGAAAATACCACACAGCAGAACATCTATGAGCCGCCAGACCCTGAGAAAAAAAACCTGTCCAACTATCAAAATGAAGGTGTAAAAGATTGTACATGTTCTGTATCTGTCTACAAAGCTGCTTCTTCACTTGCAAAGTGCAAAATTTGATGTGCAGAACCAGTATTACATATGCTCTTTTGAGAAAAAAAATGCCAACTTTTCTTCCACATATGTCTCAAGTCAACTAAAACTTTGCCTGCTGTGAGAAGAGATCTTTTTTCTTCCCAACATGTGGCCCCTGGGACAGAAAGTGGCAGCTTTATGTCAAAGGACCTTGCAATACTTGAGGAAGAGAGCAAGATGTGAATCCACATTCAAAGTTTACACAGTGAATGGGTGTCTCCATTGATGGTGCTAATCCACATCAGCTAGCGAGAGAAAGGGGAAGTAAAAATTAACCTAAACAACAAAAACTAAGAGGGAGTTTAATCAGGAAGGTAAAGCGCAGCTACCCTATCTGAGATTTCATTAAAACACTGAGATAGGAGCCTCCCGAGCTCTCACAGCATTTTTTAACTAACAGATGCAGCCAAGCTTTCAGTTTTATATTGCCATCATAACTCATGATACACAATCTTAGGCTGTTTTCAGAAGGTCCGTAGAATGAGGCCAGCTTGCGATTTCATACCGGTGGGGGCTGCAGTGCTGCTCTGCTGCCAGCACCTGTGCCCGACATCTGATCTTAGGGCTGGAGCACATCCTCTCCCCCCTCTTCCCTCTGCGGGGCTGGCTACGCCAAGCCAGCAAAGAAGCATTCCAGCAGATTATGAAGTACAACTATCTTGGCCCTCGCAGCTCAGAAGAAACTGGACCTAATAGGAATTTCACACGCCATTCTCATGGATCTAAAGCGAGATATACGGGTAGGTCTGTAAGGCAGTTTCTGTCCATGTGCTCATCTGTGACCATGAGACATGCAGATCCCTAAATGCTATGATTAGGTCAAGGATAATGGCAGGGACAACTGCTGTGTTGAAACATGGGATCAATGAAATGTACGCATTCTTAGAAAAGGTGGCAAATACGTAAATGGGAGTCACCGATGTTTCCAGAGAATGGCTTGGATTACTGAATTTATATAAGGAAGAGTGTACCAAATATAAGGGAGAGAGGCAATGTGAAAACACATCGTCTCAAGCACTGCCTTAGGAATATTAAGGCCTCCTAAACAAAGACTGTTATCTCTGAGCCAGACATTTGGATAGAGGGAAGTATGAGCCTAACTCTAAGCTTCCACAACTCTAATCCTCCTGGGACAGTGACAGGAACGAAACAGTCTGTTCAGAAATCCCTCAACACTGTCACTCTTTTTATAGATCCCAAAGCAATGGAATGAAGAATGGAAAAGCACTTTGGTGTCACAAAGTGCACAGGAGGGGTCATGACAGATCAGATGACTGAAAAGAAAAATATGAAATTCATCTTCTCCTGAACTGTAAAAAGGGGAGAAAAAAAAAGAAGTTCACTACCCTCTCCCAGCTGAAGGATCCAAAAAGTGTTCCCTATAGTCAGGGCTTCTTCCCAGAAAACATTATTACAGAGTCCCCACAAAAACTCAGCAGCTGCTTTAAGGCAGTCAGTGAGCATTTCCCATCAATTTTGGAGGTCAGTGCTCTAAGTCCTGGCTGTCAGGCAGGTGTGCTAAATGCAGTTAGCACCAGTCCCACAAAAGGTATTCAGGCACTTCACTCCTATTGAAGTGCCTGAATATCTTTGTGGATATGGCCTTTAATCTTTGCGTGAGCTGCGATCCCAGCAGAGAAATCTGAGTCCTCTAGATGAGATCTTCCCTTCTGCCTGATCCAGGGTAATTCCAAGGATTACTACTCAGAATATTGGGAGAATGGGCTGTCACGCTGTTTCCAGGCAGACGGCACTTCAAAATACCCGGCTAACACTAGATGCACACCGGGCTCCAGTGCCAAGCTAAAGGATAGGAATTGCAGTGAAATCCTATTAACCAAGGGCATTACAGTCATTAAGTGAATGACTGAATGCAATTTTGTGTTGAGGAACAAGGGGAAGGAGATAAAAAAGGAAACTGCATCTCATGAGGAAAGGGAATTCCCTGTTCTCTCAGAGGTAAACTTCAGGCTTCAGTGACGTCTAGCAGAAGTTTCAGAAGCTAGATGAACAAGAAATGGCACGTGCTACTTTTTTTAATCTCTTTTTTTTTAGTGCAAGCCTTCATGTTTGGTCTTGTTTGCAACCCTGATACTTCATGTTCCTTTGTGCCCTTTAATTCTAAGGGTACTGATAGGCTTTATAGTAATGCAAACAGAGAGCATTCCACCTGCATCCGCCAAAGCATTTAAAGATTCTATTAATCTGATGTCTTAATTGTTTTCGAGATGAGGAAACAGCAGAGCCTTTGTTCTCACAGCCTGGGTGATCTCCTAGAGAACTGGTGGAGGTTGTTTAGTTTTTGTATGTTGAGGTTGTGATATGACAGGGAAAGGAGCGTGACTCAGTGCAGGTGATTCATAAGGGTCACCAACTTTGAAAGTTCATGACGTTTTACAGATCAAGAATAAAAATGCTCTGCTGGGTTGTCCCTGCACAGTAGCTTTGTGGCCACAGTGCTCCTGTTCCACTCGTCTCTCTGCTGCTGTCAGCCAAAAGTAGAAATTATGTTTACTCACGGTTCAGGGCTGCTAAATTAGGAGCAAAGCACTTCCCCTCTTGGATCTTATGCCAAGTGAAGGAGGACATTCAGGCTGATTATGGCTTTTTCCTAATGTCAAGACAGGGTCCAAGTGGGATGAGAATGAGATTACGAGAGGGAACAAGAACAATGAGGGATCAAAAGGAGAGAAAAAAATAGTGGTGGGAGGAAAATGGAAACCAGAGAGGGAAAAAGTAGGCTACTAAATTGTCTCCACTGCGCTATTCAGGCAAAAAGGCTAGAAATTAATGAACAAGATAGTCCATAGCCACTAGTTAAGCAGTGGCCCTGCTGTTCACCATACATGCACTAAAGCAAGCAATAACAAGAAAAGGACATGACAAAAGTGTCATCCATTTGGGCAATGCCTTGCTCAAACCAGAAAAGAGCATGCTAAGGAGCTAAGGAACTGCAAAGGGAACCAATAATAAGATCTAAGCATCTGTAAAACATTTAATAGGGAGCAGCATAGCTTGGATGAACCAGCCATGATTTGGCCTTAGGTCTGAGGTGAAGTAGACTTTGTCAGAGTGAAGTAGACTTGCCATATGTCGCCTGGAAAGATTAAATAGTACAAGTAAGATCAGATCTGGCTGCTGTATGGACACCATATGATTTGTATATGTATCTGTGAGCTCCAGGATGGTCCCTCCTCTTTCCATGCTTGCCTTTTTCTATGAAATACAAGGTGAACAGTTTCACATACAGGATAGACCAAACTAACAACATTCTGAGTGTCACCATGTATGCATGAACACCTGCTGGGATTTGTTGCTAGAAATGCTTCTCAGACATTATCCAGCTGCAATGAGCTTTACAGCAGAGCAGACACTTTATGGAATGGCATAGCTAACTCACACTGTAGACTTTCTAGTAGCAATAGATTTTTTTTCTTCACTTGAGACGCCTATGAGCTTATTTACAGAGTCAATTAACAAAAGATAACCTCCCATTGCGCAATCATCAATAAATCAATTCTGTTAATACTATCTTGGAATGTCCTCCACTATTTACTTTAATATTGTTGACTCTCAGCACTTAAGAAAGCCAGAACCTTCAAGTTTCACTTGATTATGGGTAAATGGATTTTTTAGTAGCCATTAATAAATATAAATTGTTTTGGAAAATATTTAAGTTTGTCGAATTTAACCGCTTGCTGAGCATTAAGAACTACCCCTTATTGACTGTGTTTGACAATTACTTCAAGAGAGACAGTCCCACGTTGTAAGATTATACTACTGCACCTATGTATTTTGTTGGCTTACTATTCTTACAGCTCCTTCCGACTGTGAAGTGTGATTACTGACATAAACGTATAAGTTAAGACTTAATTAAACCATCCAGCTCAGTAAAGTATTTTTCTATTATTTAGCAGACTCCTATCCCAAATATTTTACCTATCCGTAGGTGATGTGTTACTCCATTTACTCACAGTGAGTAGCATTTACTCCATGAGTAGTCCCACTGATTTCAGCTCCGTGAGCATGTATGATGCCACATCCATTAATGTTCATCAGTACAGAAGGGTCCGTTAGTCATGCTGAATTGTGCCTGCTTCCACAGCAGAATGATTTATATCTGTGGGACTGCTCAGCATGAGCAAGGACAGTGGAATGTTTCCCTAAATAGACAATATATAGGCATAGGAATGGGGCAGGGTCATGTTAAGGAAACCCGATGCCCTCAGCTCATTCTGCAAGGACCTCCACCCAAAACTTCGGCAAGAACATGCTACTTTCAGGGCAGAATATAATTAATGCCAAAGGGGCAGTTTAGATTTTTGTTGCAGGCTGTTTGCAGTCTCAGGCAGAAAACATAACCTGGTTTTTTTGGTAGGCATGTATTTCAGGTTTTTCTTTGCACCCTTGATACGCTAAGAAAGATTTTTTTTTTTTCATGGTATGGCTTCAAGGCAGCCTTAAGAACTTTTTCAAAAACTAAAATAGAATCAAGAAAGTTATTTAAAAAAAAAAAAAGACAACTGAACACAGCTAGTGTAATTCTGAAGCCATGTTACCTTTGAGGTAAGAAGTCAATTATTTCACTTATTCTCCTATTGCTTCAGAAGTCAGTAGCCTTGGCAGTAAATTGAATATTATGCTGCCGCAGACAGTATCTTCCTTGTCAAACATCTAGCTCCATTCTTCTCTTGATGATGATTGGTGACTTTAAAATTCACATGACTTCTAGATAATAAATGAAAACTGTCATTGTTCTGGGGCTGCTGGGATTCATTTTTTTTCCCTTTCCTCTGCTTTGACCTCATTGTGATGTATTGTCTACTTCAGGGTGTTTGGAAAAGTAAGGGAAATACTAGGCAAGGACTTTTAAAGAAAAAACAGGCCTCTAATTAGATCCCTCCAACAGACCCTGAAATGACCCCATTTAGACAGACATTAATGGATGGGCCTGACTTCCATGACTGTAGTGTTGTCCTGACCAAACCTGAGCCCAGACGGAGCCTTTTTGGTGGTGCCCAAGCTGTTGTCAATCTCATCTTCATCTTCACCATGGGCTGCATGTCCCTAAAGTTCCCATTGTATCAGTGCTGGCAGTTGTGTGAATGCATGTTTGGCAAGGTCAGCTCGTTGAACAGACTGAAAGCCAACCTTATTGAGGGACAGAAAAGACAGTAGCTCTCAATGAGGTTAATCTGGCCAGATAACTGGTGTAAATGCAAGTTAGATTGCAAGAACATGTAACTAAGGCCAGAACTGCCTTTTATCCGCAGCCTACGGCTATACTAACCATGCACTGACCATGTGACCACACCTGTAACTATCTGCACATCTCTGCAACCCAAAACATCTGACATCCGTCCATTCCTTTTTCAATCAGGAAAAATCTTTGCTTAAGTAGTTAGTTCAGAGATTACCTTTGGCTTAAACCCCACACTAGACAGTCCCTGAACTTCAGGAAATTTCGGTTCCTGTAACTCAGTATAATATCAACACAAACTATGTTTCACTGTTCACATGCTTTTTGAGTTGCTCATCTGCAATATAAACCAGAACGAACTTTCTGAAAGACAAATATTTTGTGTTTTTGAAGGCCTGGGGTGGAGCTGGAACTGAACCAGCTGAATATGGGGAGGCAGGAGTCGAACATGACAGAGGACAGAGAATTTGCTGACAGGGCATTTTCTTTGAAGAAAGCGGCTGTGAAAGAAAGTAGTCACAGAGCTGGATAAAACATACAATGTGAAAACCAAGAAATTCAACACTGTAGCCATCGTGCAGTTCAGCTATCATCACGTGTAGGCAAAAAAAAGTGCAATCATACCGTGCAACACCTTTGGTCAACCTCTTAAATGAAGAAAATCATGGGCATTGAATACGGTCTTTACCTCTGCTTCTGTGGCTGCATATTGACAGCTGTGAGGACACACTGGCTAAGAGAGACACAAAGTCTAGAAAAATGAGTTAGAGAAGGGAACAAGCTGATGAATCATATCTTTCACCACAAGTTAAAATGGGTTGGATGTGTAATGCTCTTAGTTCCATAATGGTTACATTTGACTTTCTGTATTAATTCATTATAACACAAAAATATTAAAAGAAATTAAAGGAAGAATAAGTCCTGTTCAAAAATAACAGAATATGATGCAGGAAAAATGTGTCTTTCAAATCTGGGAACAGAGATTACGAATTAAGTGGTATAAAAGAACATGTAAAATGTGTGTAAATGACCATCATTTAGCATCAGGGAACCCTAAGGCAATGCCCACTGGTGACAATGATAATTGCTAATTTTCCTCAGCAGGTAAATCGATCCCCAGGTTTTTGAAAGTCTAAGGTAACCTTGCCCGTGCATGAGGAAACCATTGCAGCAGTAACATCTCCGTTATACCACTAGGAAGTACTTCTAGTTATATCACTAGGAAGTGCTTCTGAAAATGTACCTCCTCTGCTGCAGTCCGTATGGTATCAAGCACTCTGTTGGCTCCTCACAAATAAATAACAAGATAGCGCATATCCCTGCAGTATGGATTTATGTTCCTGCCTTCTGGGGTCATACAAAAATAAGGCAGGAAAGTAATAATCATGGAAATTATTCTTATGCTTTCATACACACACACACATATATACGTATATAACAAAATCATGCCCCAACCACTCACCTTGTCAGCATATAGGCATTTAAAATATCTCCCACCTGCAATGCACAGAACACATGGCTGAATAACCCACTCTCCCACTGAACTAGATGGAGAACTGAGAGCTACATTATAAATAAAAATAGTCACGGAAGCTATCAGTTCTTAATCTCTTTGTATTACATCTAGATCTTTCAACAGTGTTTCAGAAGATGATGGGATGCATGAGGCAACCCCTGCCCCTTTTACTCACTCACCCAAGTGATCCTCGTCCACTTGGGTACAAAATATGTAATGCAAGCAGAATCTGTATTTAAATAATTGTAGCATAATAGAGGGAGTAAAGGCTAAGAAGGAGCTGTTCTGGTCCATCGGGTAAATATTACGATCTTTATAGTGGAAAATAAATGCCCAGCTATCTATGAAACCAATAGAGCTGTTCCAGTCTATCAAATTATAATTCATGTTTTTAAAAAACAATTTTAAATGGAGTTGCTCTGATCTATAAAGCACATTATAGAGCTTGGAAAGACTCCGAATACATACTTATCTGGAAAATTTAAACAGCTCCCTATAAATAATAAGCATCTGAGGGGGGGGGGGGGAAGCCCTGATTAAATATGTCATTGCTTTGCACATAAAAGCAGATGAATGCAGAACACCACTTCCCACAGGAATATTATATTTGAGCCTTGTCCCTTGTCTCACAAGCTAAGATGTGTCAAGTTAGGTCAGTCTTGGATGAGAGACCTCCAAGGAAGACCTAGTTATTGCAAGGAATGGTGCTGACAATTCTAGTTTATGCACTGTCCTCTGAGTCAGCACTGAATTCATTTTCCAGCTTGATGCTGAGGTGTGCTGAGTTGTTGTCTTTCAATGATATCGAAAACAAAGCCTACCCTCTGCAACTGCAGCTCATTAGATTTTCCATGGCATGCTTTGCGAGACTGGGGTGCCAAGCCAATGTTCTGAAGAAGTTCCAACAGAAATAATTAAATTGTCTCTCAGGTCTCCCTGCAGTTTCAATCGGATGTGGTATGCTTCTTGCATTTCTACCCTGGTGTGTAGTGTCACTATACACCATTAGACAGCTGTTGTGCTTGAACCTTGGGATAGCTCCGTATCAGTGGTGGATGACGCTAATTCGATATAACACTTACCCAACTCAGAAGGTTTTTGGCAGCTTAATTAAGGTGCTGGTTGAAAGACTCTTGAGAAAGTGTAGTGTACTATTATTTTTCCCTTTTAGTCATATATTTACATGTTTATCAAATAAACTGTGGGATTATCTCAATAAAAAGCAGGAGTATGTCATTGGTTAACAGCTTGCAGCACCCCTTGTCCACATCTCTGGGCTAAGATAGATTTGACCAAGTCCTGCCCCTCAGTCTTTCAAGATAATAATGCACATTTTAAAGAGTATTTTTCTTTGTTTCCATAGTGCTGTAACTTCAGGTCAAAATGTCAGAAGAGCTTGATATTCTTGCCTTTTCTCAGGTTTTGTCATACCGTTATTTAAACATAGGTTTTTGGATTTAATTTGACAATCTTTATGTAGTTGCTGGCATGGTAATTGAGTCTACTTGTCTTTTTCAGGACACCAGAAGATCTAACTAAGTCAGAATGTCTCAGTTACAGTCCAGATTTCTATTTATTACCTACCTCACCGAGAAAGACAAGGTGAGTTATCATTCAGTACAGAAAACCTGAAAGGCATTTATATGCTCGAAGTACTGTATAACCATCCTGTACAGAGGCACAGCGCTCAAGTAAATGTGTTACAGCGCAGACAAATCCCTTTGAAATAATACTATTGAGCCCAAATTGTCTATGCAACTGAGGGCAGAAATCTAGAAAGCTTACCTCCCACCCAGGACCAAAACAAACCCCTTCAGAGATTATTGATACAATGGTTTATGACAGATTGCTCCTCAGCCTTACGACTTACATTCTGTATGATAAATTCAACATGAAGTGACAGTCGCAGCAAGTGTTCAAGGCTGTAACTAAAAAAAAAACCACCTCGTTTTTAGTGAAGTTAGAACTCCAATGAACGAGAAAATGTGAACATATACCTACGTATATATCAAAGCTGCAACCTCTGTAAATGCCATCACCATTACTTATGGCTGGGATGATGCTAATATTTGAAAATATTTCAATAGAAAGCCAATTTCAGACCTGCAAATTGTAATCACAAAGACAATATTTCAAGGCTTTCCTTAGGAAAGGATGCTAGTGGACCAAGGAAGAAGAAACCTGCCTGTTCCACTTATGTCCATAGCAGGTTGGATGAGGCCATCCTACATATAAATTTGAGTGGGAAGTGCTCTCAAATTCATTCTCATCCTGGGCTACTGCTTGTCTTTTTAAATTAGGCACATTTAGTGAGCAAAAATATATATGGAGTTCGTAATCATGGGTAAAAATTAGTGTCACCATTTTAAGCTTTAATCTAATTGTGTCCCCAGTGTAGCCTTTAGCTATTAGACTACACAGAAGAGATATCTTATTTGTGCTCAGGTTAATACTGAAAACCTAAAGGGAAAAAAATGAAGATGTACCTACGATAATTCTTTGAGAAAAGCATTTTATTATGCCTACATGCTGGACCTATATTTTTTTCCTGTTGTAACGTGCTTTAAAACAAATCCAGAAGCAAAGGGTATCTGTGAAGATTTCTTCTTTCTTTTACTTTCACTGTGCCATTTGGCTGAAACAGCCTTGTACAAACACTTGTGAATTATAAGTGGTATTTAACTTTTGTTTTTCACATCAAAAAAATTTTAGGTAGATAATCTTAAGCTATGAAGAGTATTTTTAGATTATTAAAAATGTTGACATTTACTGGCCAAGAGCCTGGCATGTAGTTGCAAAGGTCATCAATGAGTAAACAGACATTAATGGTTAGCTGGATAACTGGTACATAAACAGGTCATATTAATAATTAACACAGAAGAAAACTGGTGGTCTACAGCAAGCTTAGGAAAATAGCTAATAGAAATAAGTTTGGAAAGGGCAAGGACCAATATTTTAAAACATCTAAAAATTAAACCTAGAGGAGCCTAATTTTAAGGCATTCATTTCTTTCTTTCTTCTCTCTCTCAACTTATGAACAAATTATTTTTTAATTCATGGAGAGTGAAGTTATTTGATTCACTGAAAAAAGTATTGCACAGCTGTTCATTCTGCAATTGATTCTCAGAGTGATGCTGTCTTGTTGACAACTCTGCAGAATATAAAATATTTAAAGAATTTATTTCATCCCCAAATATATCTGGTTAAAAACAAAAAAGATAGCTCCTCCCTTTGTTCATTACTGGAAAGAGATTGAAATGTATCAATATTTGGATTTACCATTCCATCAACACTTGCTAAAGCTGCCTATTGATTCTAAGCAAAATATACTTTAAATTGCCAACGATAAAAGTCTTACCAACATCTTTTTTTCTAAAATATAAAGTCTCAGTATTTCTCTCCCACATCCTAAAAAGTGAGATTTTTTTTTTTCTCAATTCCTTTTGGCTTGTCAGCTCAGCAGCAGCTTTCCTGTGCAGCCCTATCTATTTATTCCAGACCAGTACCAAAATTACCATGAAGCCAGGCCTCGCCCTTAGGTCCACAATTAGTCCTACTTGACTTGACTGTAAATAAGTCCCTGGTCATTCAGGCTAGGAAATACAGGCAACCAGATCTGAGACTAATTGAATCTCTCCTGGCATGTTTTCATAATGCAAAGTTCAACGGACACTAATCAGTTGGCTTCTTACTTTTAATCATTATTTTTACTAAAAATTATATAAAGCACATAGAACTGCATATTAGAAGGGAATGGAATTTCCAATACTTCAACAATAATCATTATGGTACTCACACTATGCAAAAATGTAGAAAAAAACTTTCTACAGATAAGTATTACACTTTTCTAGTGCTTAAAAAATAACACTGCTTTTGAATGTTAAGGAAAATAGTGCTATCTGAACATGGAGTAAACTGTAGAAACATCTAAGATCATCTAGAAGATACAGTCAGAGAGCTGAGCAATAGGAGAGAGGACATATTAGGGAAGCCAAGGAAAAGTAGATGGAATATTTCGTAGTGCAACAGAAACGGTTTCTGATGATGGACTTAGAGAACCAGGAGTCTTCTGTGGACCTGCAGATGTAACACAAAATTCATGCTACACTGGCAGGAGAAGAGCTTTCCCCCCTGATTTTTACCAAAATGTAATTTGTTAAAGTTTTCTTAATGATATACAGAAGTCACCATCTCTGCGTGCCAGCATATGGATTTTACAAATGCAGAAGTATTTATTGTGCATCTAGTTTATAGACAGTCTCAGACTTACAATGCAACTTAGCCTAATAACTTGACTAAAGAACTGAAATTTAACATTTCTACCATCTCATGGCCATGTGGCTATTTCACTTTGTGGTTCCTGTTGCCACATGAGATCTACTTCATGATACTGAAGTCTGGTTAATGATAATGAGCTATTAATTCATATCTGTTTCATCCACCACTGCAAAGATATTTCTTGTTACAGTAGAATAAAAGGATACAAGCTGTAGATATATCCTTGTCCTTAATGTTTTTAAGATGCAGACAACTATAATGCCAAATATGCCTCATCTTTTAGCATCCTGTTTGGTATGACCTGGGGCTCAATCCCACCCAAAGCACTTCACTCCTTCCCTCCCCTCATCCCGAAGATATCCAAAGACCAACACATGCAAAGCTGGTACTAAAGGCTCCTGTTTGATCTAGATTTGAAAATACATATTCACACAGTAGAAACCTCTGTGAAGGATGAAGAGCTCTCCGTTTGGAGTGGGTGTTTGATTTGTTAACTGCCTATTTCCGTGGCGCAGAAGACTCATGGTCACAAAAGGTCAATAGTCATGGGTATGCATTGCAACAAAAGTCTGCTTAACATTTTTAGCAGTAGACCATCTTCTATTTGTCTGAATTTGTTGTTCAATGCAGTTAAGGCTCTCAAGACATTTAATGGTTACACTTCAATATACAACCTGTTCTTGTCCATGGACAGCTGTATTTCTTCACCCTCGTCTTTCTTAACATGTATCTTTTTCTCATAAATTTAACTCAAAAAACCTTACCTCTAATTAACTATTCTTTAATCCATTTAATGCCACTAAAATACATACTGAAGAACTTTACAGACTGAGTCAAAAGGGCATTTTGGCAAAAGAATATTGCAGCTGTGTTTCCTGAAATATCTGAGAAGGTAGTGTCCACAGGGAGCGGGAGAACTTGGTAAAATACTGACAGATGTAAATAACAGTGTCACATCTGGGGATGAAAACCAGTTCATGGTCGTGCTCATTAAGAGCAATTTCTGTATCTCTGTGAGGCTGCACGGAAATGGGGAGGTCTGCACCCCAGGCAGCAGATACCACAGCAGTAGAGAGAGGAGACTCACTTTGCACTGCTAATCCAGTTAATCCTGGTTATTTCAGGGTTCCTTCTGGAGCGACACAGAGAGTGATGGGGCTGGGAGGAAGGGATGAGCCTGAAAGAAATAGTGGGCAAGGGCAGAGGAAGTGGATCCCCCCTGGTCCTCCTGTTTTTCCAGGGGAGAACTGCTGAGCCGGGGTGACTCCAGCCATCAGGCCAGAACAGCTAACACGAAGCGACACTTTCATCCTCTGAAAATTTTACTGCTCAGCAGACATAACAAAGCTGTGCATGGTGGACACGATTTGCCCCCTAGGTCCTCATTTGGCAAACCTTCCTCTGCTAAACCCACCAAGGAGATCCAAAATAGACACTCTCCAGAGGATGGGACGAAGGAGCACATGCAGGGGTTCAGCTCTACCACCCAAGCTCCAGCCTGCTGGCCCTGTCAGCAGGGCAGGAAACTGCAGCACGGACTGGAAACGTCTGGAGAAAAATGCGTTTGGGATTTCAAGGAAGAAAAATAAAAAATGAAAAATAGGAAAACCACCAAGAAAATAAACTGAGATATAAAAATGTGAAAGCCATTAAAAAACGCTGTTTAAACTTAAGAATAAATGCAATGGCATAGTCACATTCTTTAAAAGCTTTGCTCTGCTCAGAATGGCTTTGTTATTAGTGATTCTTAATGCATGAGATAGTGGTTTGGAATAAATCTTTAAGTAATTCAAAACAAGGACTCTTCAGTAAATAGTTGAAATTAAAGGGGGAGTTAGAGTCATCTGGTTTCCATTAGGATGATAAAATAGTTCACTTGAAACCTTTTACAAGATGCTTTGTTACTGGGAGGTGTCTGTGCATCTCACTCCATCACTAGCCATTTGACACAACATAAAAGGCTTCAAAAGCCATGCTAGGCCTCTTAATCAAAAACTAATTGTAATAGATATTGGGGAGTGTTAACACTGTGACCGCTAGGTTGTATCTTCAGTATATAAGCAGGAGTGAACATTAAACACAACCCTGAGTTGATAGGGCTTATCAGAATTTCAGAGTTAAGTGCTAAGTACTGCAGCCCAGTATCTGCGTGCTGTTGCTTTGTACCACTTTTGGAGTTAATTGCACTGTAGGACTTCATCTTCCCACAAAATTTATAGCATTCTCAGAGAAATTGGAAGCCCACTGAAGAAACTGCTGCAGTTTGCGGGAGTTCAGTAAAACCACAGGGAAAAAAATTGTGGTTTCTAGTTCAGCATCTAAGACAGTTGCTGAGAAGAGGTGTTCCCCCCTCCACCCCTCCCCAGTTTACCCCATAATAAACATGAGCTGTTTCTCCCTCTTGAAGCTTTACTTGCTGCTAATGCAAGGGGCAGAAGAATTATGGCACCAGCTCCCCAAAACAATGCCGCCCCTAAAATTGTCACTAAACTAGCATACGTGCTTGCTTGACATTCCCATGTGCCTTGTTATGATTGTCGACATGAATATTCACAGTGCTCATGGAAATAGCTGTATTGATTTTACTGATACAGAGTGGGATCGGAGTTACCAATTTTAACTTAATTCATGCATTTTTCCAGATAACAGATGACCTTAATATTTACACACTACTATTACACCATAATAAACTCAGGCCAGATCCTCTTCTGTTATATGAACTGTTGAAAATAAGAGTTCAAATTTTTTAAGCAAGGAGCTCGGAACCAGACCATCGTACAGTGAGGAAATCAGAGATATGGCAATTTACTCCAGCTGAGAATGTAGCCCACAGTGTAAAATTCCTCGTTCAGCACGGTAAAGTGCATTAAAAAGACTGCTGCTGTTATTTCTCATGAGTTCATTATAACCTGTATGCTACCAAAATCTCCAGACAGCTGTGTTCCTTTTTACTCCAATTTCAAACAATATAATTAAAAAAGCATTTGATGAAATGTAGACACTTCTACCATTTACACTGGAATGCTGGCATCATCTAAAATCAGCTACTCTGTAAATACCAGATTAAGATCTGTGTAGTCAAGGTTTTTATTCTAGGAAAGCATACTCAAACGATAGTCTCAACCTTTCTGGGTGAAGAATAAGCTTTATTTTTAAAACCCATAATTATCTCAAATGTTCTGAGAAGCTGAGAGAGCTGCAAATGTTAAAACAAAACATAAGGAAACAGTTTTGGACATTTAAGTGGAGGCAAATAAGGATGATGTACTTTTCCCCTATTAGTTTACTATATAAATGAGAAGACATTACAGAGTGAAATTTAATTAAAGTAATTGACCAAATTGCATTTTGTAGTAGTTATTGTCGTTAGCAGCCCTGACTCCTCTGTCAAAAGGATTTGCTGAAGATTATTTCTAAGGGGTATTTATTATGAATATTAATCTCTCCAGTAAGTACCATCAACATATTAAAATTCATTTGAAGCACTTTATGGAAGACTGCAAACAGAAATGACTGGTGAAAAACAAGGGTCTAATCATGTTAGCTTGGTTCACACATGGTTAAACCAGAAGTAGAACAGGGAGAGGAAATGTAATAGAAGTTACATTGGTTATATCGTGATGAAAATGTGCTTAAAGGGTACCTGATTTCCAATGAAATTCAGGCTGCACTACCAGGAATGCAGATGGCTCTGCTGTTTAAGGAAGCTTTTATATAGTTTTGCGCTGTCTCACTAGAAAACTCTGATTCTTCAGCCTGTGTGTTAATTCCTGTTTGATCTTTTTAGTGATTGTTTGCGGGAAGTATTTAATTAAAGAGGGTCCCAATTCCTACAGAGAACTTGGTTCACAGTGTTACCCACACTACTTATACCGACAACAGACAACTTGAGTTCAGTATTCCATACCCCAAATTGCATCCATCAAGACCCTGTCTTCAGCAGGGGGAAGGACACGCAGTGCATGCGTGAAGGGCTGTATAGAGTTGCATCGCTGTATCTTCCAGCAGCTTAGATGATGCAGTTTCTTCTTGTCAGTGCTGCTTGACCTCCTTGTTGAGAGAAGAAAAAAGTGGAGGTAAGATGAGAAAGTAGGGATGGGCCATGAAAAAAAACACAAAGGGGGAAAAACTAGGAATTCTTGACCCTCTCTTTTCAATTTTCTATGTTCTGGAGAAAGGATTTGAAGACTGGTGGCTGTATACTGGAGGGAAAAAAGGCATTTATGAAATTGCCAGGGTTGCAAGTCACAGGTTGGGTCACTCTTGCTCCTCCTCAGTCCCGCCTCATTCTTCCTCTCCTCTACCTCTTTGCTTTGAACATTTTTTCCTTTCCTTTCAACAACGCCATCTGCAACTTTCATACCACCTGTGTTTAAGACAGCAAATAAGCCCTAAGTATACACAAGTTGGGAGTCCCAAGTTGTGTTGCAGCTCTAGACATCAGCTTCTCTTGTCCTTTTAATAAAGGCTCAGATCCCTATCATCTTAGCTCTCTCCGTTTTGCCAGGAGGCATTCCTTTCCCTTCCTTACGAAACAGGCTAAACATTTTCCCTTTGTAAACATTGTTCCACATCTGTTCACGCTGAAGAACATCAGAGCACCATTTCTCAGAAACCGTTCTGGCTACACGTAACCAAATGCACCACAGAGGAACCAGTGCGAGGTCAGGAATTTCCTCAAAGTCAGGGCTGGGAAGAGTCACTTCACCCCATTGCTGCAGTTCCTACAATAATTTTCTTGTAGGCTTTATGCACCTATTAGCACCAGTCAGTGTGACTGTGGCTGCCCAATCCCTCTGAGCAGACCAAGGCCATGGCAGCCACTGGACTACTGACCTGGAAGTAAAAAACCTAAACTAACTCTATTCCTGAGTAGAGTAAAAAAGAGAAACCATTTCTATTGCTGAATATGGCAAAAATCCTTAAGGGAGTCCACTGATTACACTACTGAGATTTGTATGAACTAACTGGGGTAAATAATTAGACTATATTTTAATTAATATATCGGTGCCTGCTAGCACAATATAGTTAAATTTGTGCCACTATTAGAGCTGAATGAAAGAAAATTGTCCTATTTGCGGTGAAATTATAATCGTGACCTTTCCAAGAAAAAGAGAAGGCAAGAAAAACCCTGCAACTCTTTTTTGTGCTGAAAGAAGTCAAGAGGTGCCTTTAGTTCACCAAGTACCTATGTGCCTCTTCTCTAGGCAGCAAACCTGAATATGGCAAAAGCGTCTCTGGTGAACAGGGAAATGAGCCACACACACACGTATATATATGTGACACAGATCACAAAATGAGGGCTAAAAATACAGCTCAATTATTCAAAGTATATAATTTTTTTCAAGCTTGACCTTGTTATTACATTGAAGCACCCGTGTCACTCAAAAGGGGCCCTCTTGCACAAACAAGAAAAAAATATCTGCGCATTGCAACACAGGCTTTCCCCAAAACCTTGCTCCCTGGTTAACGTTGCAGTTTTGGGGAACAGACACCTCCCTCCCTATGGAGCATCAGCAGTGGTTTCGCAGGGCCCAAAATGACCAGGCTACAGGGGGAGCGTTTCCTGGCTCCTTTACGAATGAGACTTTCTCCCTCACTGCCTGAGGAGGCAACTGCTCACCATTTTTCCATCAGGAGCAAGGAATGGAGGCATAATTAATCCTTTGGACTTCTCAGTACGAAAAAAGGTGGTCTTTGCGACAGCAAAGCAGTGCCAGCCTGCAATCCTGCACCCACAGCAAAGCTCTTATCTGAAAGTGAAGTCTGTTGGAACTCCTTTGTCTGGGGCATGAGCAGGAGCCAAGGGCAAGGGATGTGGAGGGAGGGCTTGCCAGCCGAAAGATGTGATGGTGAGCCCTTTGCAGCCACTGCTCTGATGGCACCTGAGGACTATGATGGCCCACTCAGGCCAGGACATCTTGGAGGTGCACCAATGGGTGAACCTGAGACAGGGAAGTGCTTGCCAGCAGCAGAGTCAAACTCTGTGCAGAAATCCTCGTTGCGCTGGCTTTGCAGGAGGAGAGGCTTTCTGAGCCTACACTTCCCAAGGTGGCAGCTGATCTCCGCTCTGCGGCAGCCAGCGTGAAACACGAGGGCTTGATTTTCAGAAGGTGGGAGGCTTAGCACTTCCTGAAACTAAGACGCATTTAAGTTGTCACGACAGCAGTCACCTTGAAAGATTTAGGCCACGCTGTCTGGTGAGATGGCCGTTCCCCTAGCACTGTCGCATTTATCAACCCCCCCGCAACAATTCCCTCATCTTCGAAAAGCTGTTTATTTTTTGATCTCCCCAGAAAAGTTAAGGTATCACATTGGTTAATATTGTTGCTGCTCCAAACTTCTCTCACTTTTGGCCCACACAAGGCAGAGGATAACCCCTTCCCTTCTGCCCCAGCATCACTTATCAAAAACACAGAGTGAAGAAGGCACCACACAATTCAGCTTTAACATTAATCTTCCCACTGGCTTCTCATTACTTTGCCAATAAGATGATCTTCCTCACACCACATTTCGATATATTTGACATCTGTCATAAAACTCAGGTCACACATATCTGTCTTCTGGTAAAATGAGTCATCCTACAGAGACCCATACTATATTGTTCGGGTCTTGCCAGAAATAATTATTGATATATTGTCAACATATCCAGCCTACTGTATTAATAAGAGTCATAAATTACCAGCCTTTTTTCCTCCCTCTACCTAGCAAGGAAATGAGGGGACATACAGCAGGAAAGCAGGTACAGGGCATTCAGGTGATGGATCCAGGCGTGGCTATTCACTGCTTTCTAGAAGCTTTGCACAATTTAATCATATTTAAGAGAGTAACTAGTTTTGGAAATCATTCAAAACTAGCAATGACTTTCTCTTTGTTTTGGTATCTTTTCATACCATACAGGTTATGATTTCTCATCAAAACAAGCAGCTACTAACTCCCCAAAACCTGCAGATGATAAACAGTCGATATTTAGGGGAGAGAGGTTGCAGACAGACTATCCTCAGAATAACGACACTGAAGAGAGAAGTTTAACCTGTTCTTGGTACTTGCTGAGCAAGACAGATGCAACTTCTGATTCATTACGTGTATGGAGTGCTCCCCAGTTGATTTCATTAACAACTTAGGTATACTTTAGGTTATTTTCCTGTTTTTTTTCTTTTAAAGAGTAAGCTTCCATAGCTAAAGATGAATGAACAGAGATTACAGCCATGGCTAGAGGAGGTGAATAGCTCTTCGCACAAGCAGTATACTCCTGCAGAACAGTCACTGGGTTTAAACACTGCCACAGTTCCTTCCTGGGGTTGCTAAAGTGAGTTCAGTTACTACCTACTTGCAGCTTAGGGTATTACAGGTTCCTCTTACTCCACATTTTGGTATCAGAGGCACAAGGTCAAGGTGGGTAAAGCATCTTCTTGCAGACCCTGTATCAGGAGCACAAACTTTGCTTTAGAGACATGACTGAGCTGTAAGCAGTACCTGGGAAGTCAGTGATAGACATCACATGATGTTCTGCTCCATCGACTACAGAAAAAGGCCATTAGGATTGTGTGATTAAGGTATGCCGATCTACAGCCAGGCAGGCTTTGACCTTGACCTTTAGCAGGTGAATACCATGGTTTGCAGCACTCTGCCATCGCTCTCTGGAGTCGGGACTGTGATTGCCTCGTTAGGGACCTGCAAGAACAGACACCACCTTGGGGAGGACATTCCTGTTGTACCAGCACATCTGCAAAGGCTGCTGTGCTAGAGAACATGAAGTACCCCCTGCAAGAAGGCTTTGACATAGGGTTTTGCTGAGGGGAGGACAAACCCACCAAATGTCACCTGCGCATAGCAGACATGTAGGAGAATATTCCTTCTTGCACAAATCCCGACGCCCAGCCCCAGTGCCAAAACGTCACATCTTTTTTGTGCAACCTTCATTTGTTTTTGTATGACCCAGCTGGGGTGACACCAAGAGTGAGTTACTCAGGCAAAGGGGGTCTGCACATTACAGTAAATGTTCCACAAGCCCAGCAGCAGCAAAAACGTCACCTCAGTATTGTACGTTTTTAGCCCTTCCATATATACAGGAGCATTGAGATCACCTCAAACTAATTAATGAGCTGCTCTGTATCTTTGTGCATTACCTTTCTTCTTTTCCCCCTTTGATTCACACACAAATTATTTTTAGAAAAGGGAAAAAAAGATTCTTTTTTTTTTTTTTGAAAGCAATGAACTGAGGTCTGGCACTGCTCACCTGCTCTGTTCATTGCCTCAGCGGTGTATTAGGTTTGTGGGAAGGTGGAGGAAGGAGAAAATGCAGAGAGTGCCTTCACTCCTGTCACCTTCCTCATCCCAAAACCTCCCAGGTCCTCAACAAGAACCACTCCCTTCCTTTCTCCCTCTCAAAAAGCCCTGGTGATTATATTCACAAAATCTTGGTATGTATCTCTGACCTGTACTCTGTCCACTTTCCGTTATTTTTGTAAGAGAAAGGTTCTGTTACAAGGCAGTTTGTTTTTATGGGGTACCTGTGGGTGGCATATACCTGAGTTAACTGACGGTGGTGGTACTTCTAGCCTTACTCTGTAGGCACCGTGTGATGGCACAGGCACATCAGATACCCGGTTCAGTTGTTGAGTTTCTGGGCAATTCTGGGCCAAGAAAAGTGACCTGAAGAGATCATTTTAAATCCTGCTAATTACAATATCCCTGAATTTGCTCTAGTTTTTTTTCCAGGTTGAATTTAGCAGATAGGAGAACAGAAAGCCACTCATGCCTTTCTGCTTGGGCACTGAGCTCTGACACACTGGAGGATGTCGTCTTTCATTATTAACTTTGGCAGCATTTAAATTAAGTAATATTTTGACAGGGGAAAGGAAGGGAATAAAGGGCCCTGGGAATATTTTTTTTTCTCCTGTTTAATTGTACTGCATTTGATGTGTTCCAAAAAACACTAGAAGATCTGCTCTTCAGAGACCAAAAAAAGTTTATAAACCCCCACCAGTTGAGGTAGTTTGGCAGCACATAGAAGGTTAGAGAATTATCATCTGTCCAAGGAAATCCACCCCCTGCTTCTCCCAGCCCTCTTTCAGCTGGTGCATGCAAGATGTTCCTGCTCACTTCGTCCTCAAACGTTTAAACACTTTGAGGACCACACACCTACAGTACGTTATTTGCAGGGCTTTCTAAGCTGAAATCCAGTGTGTGTGCGTGTATCCGTGGGTGGGAATGGCTGGATAATGTTACCGTGATAGCTGATGATAATATTTCTACCAATTGTTAAGCTTCCTAAGTCCCCACTTTGTGAATACCTCAGCGCATTATTTTCTGAAAATGCAGCCTTCCTTGCCTAGGGAAAGGTACGAGTCAATAATGTGTTCATGCAAGATTATCTAGGAACCTCTGATTTACTCCAGAGAAAAAAGTCTCCCTTACACAAATGCACCTTTCTAAACACTTCAGGGGTCGCATGGTTCACTGCAGGATTGTGTCAGTACAGCCATAAAATAAGGCGGCAGTTCAAGCTGTCTTGAACTAGCAGCGTAGCAGGTACTGCAGAAACACAGATGTGGTGTAGTCTGAGCTGTTTAAAAGCAGCAGCTTGCTTGCGAGCACTCTGCTTTTAGTCCGAATAGACATATAGAAAAATGTGTGAGGGACAAAGGAGTGTGGGTCTTCAGTGTTTCAGGAAAAAGAAGTGTGGGAGAAGAGACAATTTTGATGAGTCAAACTCCCAATTCTCTTCAGACCGGTAAAGTCAGTAGGAGTTGCTTCACTTTCATCTCAACATGCAAAGATCAGTGAAGTTAGAACAAAGGAAGCTGGAAAAAAATAAATTATCTTTTTTATAAAGTGAGTTTAAGGAAGACCAAAAGAAACAGCAATGTTCTTGGTCTAAGGACAAAAGCAAAAGAAAACTATTATTCTGCATAACATATTATTTATCTCAGCATACTTATTCAGGCCCTGGCTTCTGAGAAGTCCTCTGCTCATCTTTTTTCCATTTCCTCTGCCATGGTGACTTTTCTGGGCTGTAGCATGCCTTGATCAATGCACAATATCCTCCAGGACTTTGTTAAAGATACTGTTTAAGACCAACTTAAGTGTCCAATTCTTTTGACTTTATCATGCCTTTGCTTCATATTTTCCATCAGTTCTTCCTCTTCATCCACTGCATCAAGGCACAAAATTATCATTTTAATCCAAGACATTTACAGCTTAGACGCCCCATAATCATTCCCTCCTCTCAGTTGTTTTTGTCCCAAATCAATCAAACCTGACTGTGCGCTTCTTCCTCAAGCAGTAGCAGTCTCAAAACTTCCCAAACTCCATAAATTAAGCATAGTTTCAGCCCTCAAAACACTCCATAGCACTCTTATCCTGCAGTACATAGAAAAATCTCCATCTTAGACTTTTTGCTTGTGACCTGCTCATTGCATTTACAAAGTTGTACATGTGATAGGATTTGCTAAAGCGTTCTTTTAATCCTGCCAGTTTTCCACATCTTTCTTATACAATTCCTTCTGCTTTCTTACCACTTTAGGTCTGCTCCAAAATCCACTAAGCTACAGGGTAGAGGGGAAATACTGATTTCCAAGGCATCATAGACCAAGCTCTTATCCCACCAATTCTTTAAGGCAGTGATTCATTTGCTACCATTCCAAATTTACCTTAAATTTAGTCCCCAGATTTCCCTGACTATAGTTGCGTTACTCAGCAGTTTTGCACCTCAAGCTCTGCATGAATGATTGGGTGGTCCTGGAGCAGAGAACTTACTTTAAGAGGTCTGAGAGAGGTAATTGAGAAATGTAAACCTACTGTTAGGGTGTTTAAATTTGCTATAGAAGAGAAAATTCTTGTGGATTCACAATTCAAAATTGGTTGAAAAATCACAGTTGTAGATATTTGTAAATTGCCTGATACTAAAAGGTTCTGCCTTTAATAGCCAACTGGATTCTACTGTAAAATAAACAGTAAAAATTATATTCTTCCCATCATCTTGTTAGGCTCCCATACTCTTATCCTGAGAGCTCCCCTGATTTGAAGGACCACTCTTCCTTCTGGAGAGCACAGAAGAAATGGCTTATACAAAAAGTCAGTCTACTCACAAGAGAAAAAAAAAAATCAGCACTAAGGAAAAGCTAAGCAATAGCAATGAATCTCGCATTTCATTCGGAAAGCAGAGATCTCTAATTTTGTTTATCTTTTGTGTGGATGAGTTCCCTGGTCTGGTTCCTTTTTTTGTTTTGGTTTTTTTTTTTGAAAGTCCCTTCCCCCATCACGGCAAGCTTCCTACCCCAGCTGACAGTCTCATTGTCCCCATGGCTGTCGTGGGTAGTCATGATAGATGGCTACGCCGCGACCCTTTTAGGAGGTGCATGTTCGTGTTATGCTCAGAGACCTTTTTTTGATCAATAGTCATTTCAAACCTCTTCACTTGTGTGTACACACAAATATATTTATGTTTATAACATACGTATGTATAAATAAGTGGATGGAGAATTGTTAAGATGAGCAGAACTCCTTTGATAGGTTTCAGCATTTTGGAACCCAGAGCAGCAGTCTCTCATGAGTAAATGTGGTCATTTGCAGTGTGTGCAATATTTTTTTAATATTTGAGTCAAAGGAAGAACAGCCAGAATATTTTCATTGTGGGGAGCACAGAGACTTGAAATAACTAGATTTTGATACTAGCCATATTGCACTTCACTTTTCCTCAGCACAGAATGCCAGCTTGTTTCTTCAAATTAAGACAATATGCTTATAGTGATGAACCTTATTGGCCATCTATCTTCCTTTTGTAATCTGGCTCTCATCAAGCTGAAATGAAGCCATTTCTTCTGACTGTGGCTGATTAAACACAGAGTAAACCTAGATCTCTGAGGAGGCTCTAATGATTCTCCACAGGCCTAGTGTCAGCCCGGCACCTGCAGCATTCAGCTTCCCCATTTCCATCATAAAATGAAGCATCTGTTACAAAGAAGTGTTATCTTTTTATCATCGATGGTATCTTTCTGTTTGAATTCACCTACCCCATTTGGTATAAATTACAGCCATTTCGTATGTAATGAATGGTCACACAGGATGCACTCTGGTTATTGGGGGTTAAAAGGGCACAAAATCCTTTTACTAAACCTTTATTTAACTTGGTGAAAGTTAAGAGTACATGGCTTGTGTAAAACCTTCTTTCTTACAACAAACAGAAGGAAATACTTATCACAGCTTAATGCTGAAGCATTTTGATATTGCTTATCTAAATACCGGCCTTTGAGATTTTTGGAAGCAGTTTCTGGAGAAACATTATTAGTTGCAGGGAAAAGAAACAGAGAAACATGTTCATGCCAAAGACATTTCTGTCTTGATAACTTGATTAACTACAAGCCTGAAATACAAGACAAGATTTTTTTGCTAGAAAGGGTCGTTGCCAACTTAGAACCTGCTGTAAATCCCACAGAAGTCAATTGGCATATTTTCAGTTATTTCAACAGCGTTTGTTTGGATCAGGCCAAAGATCAGCTAGCTGTTTACATTTTGTGTGGTCCACATGCTCCTCTACATTTTACCTTTTTCAGTTTTCCGTCAGAGCTGAAATAGGCAACTTCATCTTAGAAACAATTTATTTTCAGCTGATGGGGATTTGGGGCATAACTTTGCTAGGCATTTTGTTGTCTCCTGCCTACAACATGGATAGTCTGGACAACTTCACACCTCAAAGAATAAAAGAAAAACTTCCAAAGGTGCTAACTTGGAAGTAAAACTTTGCACATGCCCCTTGAAGTAGAAGTATAATTGATGGGGACAAAACTGTTGTAAAACAGCTAAATAATTCCACCTATTAACATGTAGCTACAAGAATCAGAGGTGAGAGGCAACAACTGCACAACAGCCTTCCTGGTCACATGAATCTGATAGACATTATTGTAACATAACCACCACTTCAATAACATCTGAAGATTGCAAATAAGAGATGGCTTTCTCTGTTTGATGTTGTAAATATAGATAAAGTCTTCAGTGAACTAAAGAACAGCACAGAGATACTCTAAAGCGGCTTGCTCAGGTATTGATATGAGACTGTGAAGGAAACCAAAGATCAGCACCACCTATTTCTTAGAAAATTCTTGGGGTGTCGAATGGTTGAGGTGTTAGATTAAACTGGGATAGGAAAGGCAGTTACAGTCCAAAGCATTTCATTCCACTCATTGTCCTATGCCATGCTCTGAACAGGATGTGTCACCACTGAAGTCACTATGACCTACAGCCCAGCACAGTTCAGCAGTCTCCCCAGGCTTCACATTTCTCCTCTGTGATGAGTGTTAACATGTTCTCCGTCTCACCACGATTGCCTGAGATTTCTTTTCCTCATTTTTGTTAACAAGTATGGAAGATGCAAAGGACATAAAGTAGTACTGTCAATGTTCTATTGAATTACAGATGTTGAACAATCGAAAGGGAAACTGTAATCACAAAAAAAAAAAAATTATAACCACAGCCTCTTTGGTGGATCACTTGCCTAGTTATTTTTCATAGCACATTACAGATGAAATAATTCTACAGCATAAAAGTAACTTAAAAGCATGTACTTTATTGTTACATTTAAACTTTCAAATACCTGTTATCTACATAGAGATGGGAGTTGCTTAATGGACCCATTGACAGGGAAAAAAAAAAATCATCCTTGTGAAAATAAGGAAGAGTGAACAATTTTGTACCAACATGCATTTTCATGATCATTTTGCAAGCCTGCGTTATGTGGCCACTTTCTGCTGATCCATTTTGTAGCAGGCAAAAATCACATTGTCCTACCACAAGAGCACACTTGTTATTCAAAATAATTAGGACATGAGTCATCTTAGTATCAAAGTTGGCATTAGTGATATATGGGGTTGATGACTGATGAGTCCAATGAACGTTTGACTCATGTAGACTTAAAATATGCAGCTGAAAAGCTCAGTTAATTCAGAAGAGACACAGCACAGCAGTGATAGCATCTTGTAAAAGCAAGATCCAAGACAAGTAGAAATGCAGTACCACTAGTGATGAAAAGAGCTGAGGTCTTTGGATTTCTAAGAGCAGCTGAAAAATGGGAGAACTTTTTCATTAAAAAATTCAAAACTCGAGTGTTTTACACTTGACAAGGTACAAAATGTATTAATTTATTTTTTCTACTGTTTACATGATATTTTTGTAAGTGCTGGAGTTGTTTTTGTTCCCTGTTCATTTCCTTTCATTTTTCCTTTTTGTTACTTTAGTTGAATAAGTGAACGATATCCAAAATTTCAGTTTGGTTTGGAAAAGTTATAACAGCAGAAAGAAAAATGAAACTAGCTCAACCACTTGAGAGAGTTTCAATTTTCCTTTGTTCCCTTCTGTAACTTCTCCAGAACTAAAGATTTGGAAGAGTTAGTCCAAAACAGGGAAAGGAAGCACAAGGAGTGCAAAAGGAGGAGAAAGGAAAATGATGGAAAAAATCCAAACCACTCCTTATTCTCTTAGAGGAGAAAAAAAAAAACCAGGAAAACAGTGTTTAATATTTATTTCAAACAAAAGATAGAAATAGGAAAACCTGAAAAGGAGCTTTTGCTCATTGTCTTCTCATGGATACCAACCACTTCCCTGTCAGCAACTAACTGACTAATGCAGTTAGCATGTGGCAACTATTTTCAACTGTATTTAGCTAAGTCTGCTGCTGTGTTTCAGACATAAGGAAGGCTTCCAATGCCCGATAGCTGTCTGGGTTTTTCCAGCTTTACTATGGGATCTAACAAATGCCATTGCACCTAACAGCCTTCAATGTTTCCAGCTAAAGATGTTTTAGGACAATATCAAGGTATAAATCTGTGGCAGGTACAATTCGTTTTGAATGCCAGCTTCTGGAAGGACTTCCACTTGGTATTCCAGTTTAAAAGGTGCTCCAAAATCAACTATCTTCAAAACTGGTTCATAGAATAGTAAAACTAATAAGAGCTTGTATTGCAGCAGCTGGATGCCCTGAGGGCAAACAGACAGCAGTCAGAGCCAGAAACCCCAGTCAGTGTTTTCTTCCTCCACCGGACAGCTTTGGGTGATGCGAGGATGTTGCCCACCTCTGGGTTAGATCCAAATGTTGACTGTCATTTGAGTTAACAAGTTATAAAGCAGTGGAGAACATCACAAGGTGCCTATCAAATATTAACTGGTGACCATAAAATTTAAAGGACCTTGTTTCCATCTGACACCTCAAATAGAAACCTAATCTGCAATGGGTCAAAAATAAACATTTAAAAACTGGGAGAAGAATACATGAATATCACCCCAACAATTCTAAACACCGAAACATCTTATCACAAGCTTAATGTTAAAGGATTTGAAATCTTTGAAACCTGTCTTATATTTATAACAAAGCATGCAGTACAGTGCTCCCCTAGAGAAAAATTTGACCGTTCACTCCTCTTATTCTTTTTTAAAGAGCTGTCTCTTTTTAGGTTTAAAATCTAATAGTGACACAATCATATTTGTGATCAAGTATCTTCTTGCTGTAAGATTTTTTCCTTCGCTGATTCAAATGCTGTAATATATGTAGCCCATATATAATGGTGTCTGTAGAGGCTCCATTAATGGACTGAGGCCATTCAATGTTTTTTTCCAAACCATCAAATCATTCTGTAGTTATTCTGAGGGGAAAAAAAAAAAAAAAAAAGAAAAAGAAACTAGAATGAAATATCAGAGGTGGGTACCAACTTAAATGATTGTGAAGAATAATATGTGAAAAATGTTGTGATCACCACAGACAAAAAAACTTTGAGATGAAACTGGTCTTTCACAGTAATATCAGTTTGCTTCATCAACAATGCATCTGGACAATGCGCCGGTGTCATTGACTTTCACCGTTTTAAAGGCCTTTAATACTGATTACTGCACAGTGAACAAAAGCTTTTCTTGTGAGATGCCTGAAAAGGCTGATTATATGTACATTACAGCTGAAAATGGATCAGACAAGTAGTAAGTTATGAAAGTATGAACACAACAGAATAAAACCATTCACTGGGCTTGAATTACTTTAGTTTATCTTCTTAGGCTGAATTGTGGCTGTGGTCCTTTGCAACTCAAATAAAAAGCGTAGATCAAGATGAGATAAAGATAACTGAGTATTGCCAGCATTAGGCAATAAAACTCGTAGCTGGAATGGAAGAAAACTTTGATAACTACACAGAAAAAAATTTAAAAGTTACAGTGATACAGGCAAAAGTCCTCTGTAGCTACTACAGTCAAGTAAATTAGGCACTAAGACAACAAAAAGATACAAGCATCTGCTCTTGCATTTCTTTGTAAAGATGTTTGGAACTGAAATTGTTCTGGCTAGCTGAAGGGACTGTCTCTGATATTCCAGCTAAACAGGGTTTGAAAGCTTCCAAAAGATGAGAGTGGGTAACAACTTTCATATTAGGGCCTACACAGAAGGGTAAACTTCATTCAAAATTCAAATTTCTGGTTTACACTGGGGGGGAAAAAAAAACCCTTCTATTAAAAAAAAAGCAGTTTGTTTCTCAAAAGAATTTTCCATTGTGCTTTGGAATCATGTTTATTTCCATACCTTGCAAAGAAAATTAATTTTTAATTACTTTACGCTTGTTTTAGCATGAAAGAGGCAACACAGCCATCCCTGGAAGGATGTGATATCAGAATTCGTGTTGATAGCAAAAGCTCACACCTCAGGAGGAAGAAAGACTGGTCTGCAAGGCTGAGTACAGAGTGCAGATTGAGCAGTCAGGAAAAGAATCTGATCATTTTCTCTAAAAATTGCATTTTTGCTCTAAAAGTCACAGTAAAAAACCATGGAAGCCCCAGTGTTATTCCTGTGAAACAAAGCTCATAGTTTTCAGAATAAAATATCCTAAATTAAATTTTAGCCACTACATTAAAGGGTCATTTCCAAAAGATGAAAGTATGTTCTATGGCAGTGTAAAAAGATAATAGAGGGCAAAAAAGAATTACAACACACTAGTATTACTGAAAAAAGAGCATGAGTAGCGATATCCATGAAATGTTAAATTTTCCGCTATTCACAAGGCTCTGCATTCTTAATATCTGTAAAGAATGGTCATCTCAGTTGCTAAAATATAACCCAAGTGCTCAAGCCACAGGGCGAAAATACTCTAAAGTAGCCACTACATCCAGCTGATTCTACCATTTAGCACTTCTCCTGTAACATCAGTGGTGTAACCTTAGTCCCCAAAAATTGGAGGGCGAGTTATGCCATTGACCTCGGTCTGATCTGGCTCTAGGACAAGCAACCGTGAAGTTCCTTGGAGCTACAAGCCATGGGGAAACTCGAGGGTTCTGCAAGATGGAAATAGCCCCAGGCAGCTCAACTGGAGGAGAAAGTCAGAGCTGTAACCTCTCCCTGGGGCTGTTAGGAGCCTGCAGCAGGGGGGGCAGGTTTTGACCCTGTTTGTCTTGGCTTAGGCACACGAAAATGGAGAAATCCCAAACCGGTGCCCAACTGGTGAACTGCTGAAAGGTGCTAGATGCAGCCTCGTGTACAAACAACTCAAGTCAGCCGCTGGCTTTTTGATGCTTATGCATGCTAAGTGCACCCTATCATACCGAGAAATTCGTGCATGCGTGTGTTTAGACACATTGCTTAGACACCAGACAACCCTGTACTAAATATTGTGGGACATGTGAGAACCCTCATGCTTTTTCACTAGATGTCACATGCTCCCACGTGCACAGATATACATACGCACGCGCATACACTTACATGCAACAACTCTTTTCTCAGTTGCAGACAAAAACTTGCTAATTGATGTTTGTTAAAATTAATATTTTTGCCAGTCAGAATTAGTCACACATGAAGCATCCTGAGCTTCAAGTAGGTTGTCTTAATTAAAGTTTTATCTGTCACTTAATGGAAGAATTATTATCAATTTTGATCACTCCGTTTTTCTTTCAGATAACCGTAGTGTTATTTCAGTCTTTGTATCCCTGTATATAAAGCAAAATTTCTTCCCGATTTCAAATGCAGGCTGATTTATTTTACCACGTTTTTACTGCAACCTAGGCTACCTCAGATACAATGCTCTCACCCCACATAGCACAGAAGCCGTGCAAACAGGTGAACCCACAAAAGGAAAGGACGCTGCATGTGCCAGATATTTTCATGAAATGTAATACCAGTTGCACAGCTTTGCTTTCACCTGCTTCAGACATTTTCAACTGCAAAAGGCCACAAGAGTACTGCTGCTTTTTCTTTTTTTTTTAGTCGAATAATAGTTCAGTAACACTGATTTCTCTGAAGTATGGTCTATTGCCCCTATGCAAATCTGAAATAACAGCACTGACATGAATGGAGTTAAATCTGGAGTCATTCAGGAGCAGATGAGATCCAAATTCCCCAATCAGTAACATTTTGTTACAGATTGCAAAACTTCTTGTTAAAACGCAAATCCTCTTTTTATGAGAAGTTTAAATGAGTTGTTAGTGACGTCTTCACAGAGAGAGATGGAGAATTTATGTGTACTTTACAAAGAAACTCTTCCTTTCTTTAAAAGCACCAGTTGTTTTAATTTAAACTAATATTAAAAGTTTCTTGCCCTGAGTCTGGTGTCAGCTATACAACTGTACAGCACCTCTTTTGCAATGTAGGCGTGCAATGGCATAAAGACCATGCACTCAGGTGAGACACATCCTCATATCACTTCCCTCATATTGCTAGAATTAATCCAGATCTGCACGCCACTCATCTGTATGGAATGACTGGTGCCCAATTCTTTCCTCATAACCATGGAGTTTATCAAAATTGCAGGTAAAACAAGCAGCTCTACATATTGTAATTGAAAAGAATGGAACGGTAAATCAAAATCTCCCTTTTTTCCAAATAGTCACAGATTCAGAAAGTTGAATCAAGTGACAATATGTCTCAGAAACTGCATTGTCACCAATATAGTGGCACAAATCAGGAATGCTTTGGTGGCTCTTCTAAGTAGTTCTTTTTCTCTATTAAAAAAAAAAAAAAAAAAACCACCACAACACAGATAGCAGCCAACCTTCTTCTGACATCAGTAAACACAGAAATCTACAGAATCCTCTTAAAAGTATTTTGGCCATGCACAGTGGACTTTTAAGAGGGTCAGTCCTATCCTGACAGGTCACACTATGCTGACTAAATTCATTTACACTTTATGATTTCAAAGGCTTCATCCCAAAAGATACTCCCCTCTCTCCTCTTTTTTTTTTTTTTTTTTTTTTTTTTTTTTAAAGGAGTGCCATGATCAAAGTGCTTTTGAGAATGTTATTCATTATTACTTGGAGTCAAAAAGCGAAACCTAAGGAGATTCCAAGCAGCATTTAATTTTAAGTGATGCATAAATTTTGCCCAACTGCTCAGCTTCCACCATTCAACCACTATAGGTAATAACCGTTGGTTAAAATATTTACCGTTAACCTATCAAATTGCAGTTTAATATGTGAAGAGTTCTGTCAGTGTGAAATGATACCACGTGCATGCCGAAAGCTGAAGAGGTGCTCAAGAGCTTTAAACCAGCCAAGGGTACTGGGTACGATGCAGAATTAAGCCAACAAGATACAAGTGAAATAAAGTAGTCTTCTTTGGTTTAATTGCTATCATTTCATTCAAGCTTTGAGTTGTGTGGAGCAAAGTTTGAAAAACTGGTGAGTTTAATTATTGCGAATGAAAAGGAGAAAGGAATATTTCTGCTGCTTTCACAGAATAGCTCAAGCATGTAACACTAAATGCAGCCACGTGCAGGACTTCAGCATAGATGACAAGCGTTTTAGTCTCCACACCAAGTTCATATTTTTATGGTAGTATCTAAAATACCCACTCAATGCCAACTGCGTATTTGCCTTGAAAGGAAAAGCCAAGCTGTTTCTGCCAGGATTTAAACATACTGTTCCTGGGGAATGTATGTTTTCCACGCTTTAGGCTCAGACTACCAAAATTCCCACACCAGCACTAGTTACCTGGTCCAGGGAGGGTTAAAAGCAATCTACCTTGCCCCCAAAAAAACAAATTTTGATTCTTTTCACCACTTTTTCTGAAATATAAGTCTTTTCCAGGGGACCAGCTTCAGTTTATAAGTGGGTGGTATGTAATGACATAATATTCTGGGCATAATGACTACAAAGGTACACTCATGCCATACGAAAGTTTATTATCAGAAAGCATTGTCATTCCTTTGCTATCCTTGGAAAAATGAAGGGGAAAACCACGTTAACTGTTACAGCAGAGAGGGGAAAGCCACTCGCATTTCTGCCGTTGGTATCTCCAGTTCAGAGGCTGAAAAGTTAATGTATTCAACCCCTCTTTAACGCCAGCCTTCCATCGTGTTATTCATACAACTTAACTCCAGCTGCCTCCTCCTCATCCCTCCTGCTTTGCCTCATGCTTCTCAAAAGGCATTTCTCTGCATGGCACATCAGAAACCAAAAATCTAAGTTGCTATCTTACTTCCAAACCGAGCTGTTGTCAGCATTAAACCTACACAATGCATTACAATATAATCCATTTACAGGGTGTCTTATCATGCAAATAGCTCAAGGTGCCTCACAATAAAATGAAGTGGACGAGAGGAATAAACCTTGGCCATTGGAACACACAAAAAAGAAACCTTGAAATTTACTTTTAAGCACACTAATGGCTCTTTTCTCCCAGTGAGGCATGAAGAGGGATGGGGCAGAGGATTTGACCAAGGAATTCCTATTAGCATTTGCTGGGACTTAAATGTGCAAATCCACTCCAAGATCACTGGAACACTAGACTCCTTAAAAGCAGAAACTTCCTTGATATCTTGAAGAGAGAAGATTCATAAAGGCACGAGCAGTAGAGAAAAGCTTGGTCACCAGAACATGATCTTGTGGGCTTAGATCTAAAGAAGTGTAAGGCCTGAATGATGTGGCTTAGGGGCAGGAGCCATAAAAGCTCCATGCAACACAGAAGCAGAAATACTGTTTAAAAGTAAGAATGGCTTTGGCCAGAACCTACTTCTGACTCATTTCCAAAAAGAGTCCTTGTTTAAATTAATGTTCCATTATCAGTGTAGAAATAACAAGTAAAAGGCACTTTTCCCCTTCCTACTTAATTTCTTTTCATTTTCCATAGTTCTTCCTTAGACTGTTATAAACTGCTCTTTGGAAGAATGGATCAGTAGCTTCCTCCCTCTCCTTTGCTCCCCTGGGTTGGAGCATGAAGCAGTTGGAAGAATTGATCAGCTCAGCTGTCCCGGGAGCAGAGCAGGAGAGAGACAAGGACCAAACCACACTCTGAACTGTTGTCCTCCCTCTCTCCCTGAAGGCAATGCCAGCTCACTTCATGGCCTACCTTATTCCCCCTGTCAAGCCAAACGAACTTTACCAAAATGACAACCAGATGATGGGGCAAAGCGAACACGTCTATTCCTCACTAAGGCACAGGAGCAGCACTAGACACCACACGCCTCGTATGGCACCCAGAAATAAAATCACCGTAGGAGAGGCGACAATTTGAGTCACTATTTTCCTGCTCCTTAGAGCCCAGATTTTAATATAGTAAAAATGTCAAATACTAGAGATATAATCCAGCACCAGAAATAAATGTGTGAAAGTGTCGGCTTTTCTAGCAGGTTGTCTAATGCAGCTGATGCCCACAATAAATGCAACAATTTAGCTGAATGGCTACTACCCAACTGGAGACTGTGGCTGAAATCAGGCTGAGGAGCAGAAAGACTTGTTGCACCAAATTCAGGCTGTTGAAAAATCTCTGACTTACAATAACAGAGTACAGGTTTAAAACGGTCAGAGGTGGAGATTTATTAGTCAAATACTAGCCAAGAAGTTTGCAGATGACACTAAATTGGGTGGGAGTGTTGATGTACTTGAGGGTAGGAAGGCTCTTCAGAGGGATCTGGACAGGCTGGATCGATGGGCTGAGGTCAATTGTAGAGGTTCAACAAGGCCAAGTGCCAGGTCTTGCCCTTGGGTCACAACAACCCCCCCAGGCTGGGGGATGAGTGGCTGGAAAGCTGCCCAGTGGAAAAGGCCCTGGGGATGCTGGTCAACAGCCGGCTGAACATGAGCCATCAGTGTGCTCAGGTGGCCAAGAAGGCCAACAGCATCCTGGCCTGTATCAGCAATAGTGTGGCCAGCAGGACTAGGGATGTGATCGTGCCCCTGTACTTGGCAGTGATGAGGCCGCACCTCAAACACCATGTGCAGTTTTGGACCCCTCACTACAAGACAGATATTGAGATGCTGGAGCGTGTCCAGAGAAGGGCAACGGAACTGCCAAAGGGTCTAGAGAACAAATCTTATGGGGAGCAGCTGAGGGAACTGGGGTTGTTTAGTCTGGAAAAGAGGAGGCTGAGGGGAGACCTTATAACACTCTACAACTACCCAAAAGGAGGTTGTAGTGTGGTGGGGTTGGTCTCTTCTCCCAAGTAACTAGTGATAGGATGAGAGGAAATGGCCTCAAGTTGTGCCAGGGGAAGTTTAGATTGGACATTAAGAAAAATTTCTTTACCAGAAGAGTAGTCAAACATTGGAACAGGCTGCCCATGGAAGCGGTGGAATCACCATCCTTGGAGGCATTCAAAAAACAGGTAGATGTGGCACTTTGGGACATGGTTTAGTGGGCATGGTGGTATTAGGTCAACGGTTGGACCTGATGATCCCAGAGGTCTGTTCCAACCTAATGATTCTATGATTCTATATTAGCCAAACACTTCAGCAGGCCTCAGCACTGGCCTGCTGGTTTTTGATGTAAGTAGTCACATTCAAAGTATTTCCGTTATTTTCTCTTCACCATTGACCAGATGTACACACAGGTTCAAATTCAAAATATTTAGTGAGTGTTCAGCTTTGGGGCACTCAGTAATGGAATAAAGAGGACTGGAGCACCTCAAGCATCAGTAGATAACTACCACCATAGAACAGAATGCTTGCGGATATCCTGGCAGAATTGAACACTTCCTCCTGCTCCCAAAAAAAACTATTTCCAGTACCCAAAATTTGCTGTATATTTTTTTGGTGGGTAGCATCAGACCCATAATACGTCTAACATCCATCTATCACATTCTAATTTTACTGAAGATTATATAGCCTATTTCCAAATCACTTCTAGCTGCCATTATAGAATATTAACATTATGCACCAACATTTGATGTACTTGTGGAGCTCATTGCAGCCAGCCTTGCCTACAAGCTGGGTTAAGTCTACAGTCAAATAAGCAGAAATCTAAATTGTAATTTTACGTTTTTAAGACCGCTTCCTTTCTTTCAGGGTCACAGTAGCCATAGTTTCTATGTTGCTTAGAACATTGGCTCTACTCAGATTTGATTGATCTTTTTATTCAGGATACCCACTTCTACGTTCATTCCCACTGATTTAAATCCAGAGTAATACTTAAACAGTGAATGATATTCCACATTTCCAAATGCTATCAGATTGTTGCCTGTGGCCCAGGCTAAGAAGTAATGAACTCCTAAAGTTACTTTAAGAAATAAAAGACTAAATTGCAATTTAAATTGGAAAGCACTGTGTTGTTTGACTCCTCTTGCTTCAAAGTAAAAAGACCAATTTATTTCCCATTTGAAGAGGATGAAAGCCTTTCTAAGACACTGTTCCCCCTTCATCTGTCATATATTGCTGGACATGTATGGCACCCATCGTTTGTGAGAGCCCTTCCTTGAGGATCATAGTTAATTTCAGAAGAGACAGAGGGTTATGTATCCTTTGCCTTTCCAAGATCAGAATCAGGTCTGCCTTGGTAAGCTAAGCTTTAGCTTGGAGAGAGTTTTTATGGCTGAGTTATAAAAACCCTGGAAACAGCAGAGTTTATGATAGAACCACTGACAGACCCTTAACTATAGCAGTATTCATGGTTACCACTACAAGACATGCATTATGTTGGAGGGCAGTAAAGTTAAACCTGCCCATAGGGCATTCTGAAATGTTAACTGCCGGTGCATATAGTAAGATTTTTAGCACAGGTGTACTCTCCAAATAAACTTGGCTTCCAGAAACCTCCTCCTTTTCAAAAAAAATAAGAAAGGAGGGGGAAAAAAAAAAAAAAAAAAAAAAAAGGTTTTCATCTATGACATTGGAAACATTTCTATAGTTGTGAACAACTACATTTGATTAAAATCTGTCAGATTTATCTTCTTAGCAGGAGGGAAGAAATATGTGTTTTCCTCCGAAAGGAAATCAATGTGTCTTTATGATAGATGCAGAGTGAAAATGGGGACGGTGTCACTTTAAATGGTGAGGGAGGAAGGATGAGGATGGGTAACCCACTGGATATTACCATTAGCTGCTGGCATAATTGTTGTGAGGCAATGTCCCTGTTCAGATCTTAGATTCTGCATTTATAGGACTGTTTTATGGTCACTGACCCAACAGTTATTACTCAGACTCTTAAGGCACAACATCTTCAGTGCAGAGGCACTGAGGTTTTTTGTTCTTTTCACATTGCTTAATTGTAATACCTTAGTGAAATCTCAGGAAAAAAGTCCTTGGCTGTTTTTGCTGACATTATTAGTGCTGGAGTCCAACTAGCTTCTTTAAAACAGCAGAATAGCAGCAAAATAATTTTACTTGAAATAATGCAAAATTTGAAAACTGCTTACAGCATGCTGGTTGATTTAGTGGCCAAAACAAATATTCCCATGGAGATAATGTAACACCAAAATTCAAAAAATATATTACTTGAAAGTGCGACATCGAGCTTGATTAAAAGCAGTCACCTAATGCCCTTATCAAACTATTTGACCTTAACAAATGTATTATCAGCTTGGATTACAACATTATCCAAATTTACCAGACAAAATGGTTTAATGACATGTACGTATAAATATGCTGCCCCTATCTTGGAAAGCTTAGAAGCTAAATAGAGGAGAAGGAAGAAATAAGTAATGATTGCACCTCTGAGCAACTGCACCACAGGAAAATGAAACAATTTGCTCAGTAAGAAGATTTTTGGCAGAGAAGGAGTAAAACCTGTATATCCTGAATGCCAGACGGTGGTCCTAACTAGAAAGCCATGCACTCTTTTTGAAATTATCTTAAATTTAACTAAGCAAAGCCACCAGAGTTTTCAATGCCAAGCGATACTCAGCACCATTCCTTGGTCTGCACAAATCCCTTTTAATAAAGTCCTGACAAAGGAATCAACAAATGCGCATGCATCTCCAGGAAGGGTACATAGATTTTTAAATTTTGAGAAGGTTTCACAGCAAAGGCCCTGAAACTGAGCTATTATTAGGATGAGATAGTTCCAAGAATAAATATCCACTTTTCAGACCACGGAGAGTTTTTGAGCAGGGTCGTCCCAGGAGTCCATGTTACCAACTATACTGATCTTATATGGAGAAATGATAGAGAATTATCCAAGACTATCCAAGCTAAAAGTACTAGTTGCCAGGGTATTAGAAAAACAGGAGAAATGCAGTGTCACTGGGTGGAGAGCATGCAAGTACGATACAGACACACATGCAGGCTCTGGACACGTCTACGCCAGCAAGATCTCAGTGATTGTGAATAATTCACTGAAGCATCAATTCAGTGCTCCACAAAAAGGAAAACAAGGTAGAAGTATACAAGTAGAGAACGAAAACCCAGAAAATATCCTCATGCCATTTATAAATCCACGGTGGTTCTGGTCATTCTGACTCAAAATAATACAGAAGATTGTAACACCTTGCTGCCTTATTTTAAGTAAAGAATATCTGGAAAAAAAGAAAGAGGGGACATGATATCTAGCCTATAAAATCGAGAATAGAGAAGGTAACCAGAGAATGATTATTCACTATTTTTCGTAATACAATGTAGGGCACCTATTACAAGAAAGTATTTTTCTCCTCAGCACGAATTAAATGATGGAACTCATTTTCTTAGATGTTGCAGAGAACAAAAGTATATATGGATTTAAAAAAAATGTGAAACTTCACTGAATAATATAAAACATCAGCTTTGGATGTCTTTTAACTGCTGACTACAAAACCAGGAGGGTACAGAGTCCTCCTTCTAATAGTCTTTCCCTCAGCATCTCACAGACTATGCTTGGGTCAGGTTTTGCTTTGGTTTGACCCAACTAGCAATTTACAATATAATGAACTTTATTTTGAAATTTTCACATAGTACATAAAATTGTGCTAATAAAATCCATAAATGACAGGAAGAATTATTATGTTAGCAAATGGTGGGAGAGGACAAGATTCTGATTCAGAGCAGTCTGTTATTCTACATTTACTGTAATGTAGATAAATACAGCAAAAGACAGGGAACAAGGCTGCTTTTACAGAATGGGAAGCTGTCTCAAAACAGTTGAACTTGAAGGATTTAATCTCCACTTCTACTCGATACTATAGCATAATGAGGCCAAAACCCTCTGGAGTCCAGAGCTAGAATAAAAAAAGATCCAAGTAGAAACAAGGAAATTATCTTGTTTCTGACAAAAAGTACAGGTAAGATAAGTCATTAGACAGCTGGATCCAACTCTACTTTCAAAAGGGAGACAAATACTAAGTAAGACCAGAGGAGATGAAAATAATCTAGGCAACAGAAACAAGCACTAGTGTGCAACACAGAAACTCAACTTCTGCAGTTTAACAAAAAGGAAGGAGGAGGACTTGATTTCTAAGCAGTGGTACCTGTGCGCAGGGAGAATATTGGATAACGTGGGGCATTTGACCTTGCTGCCAACAACATGACCAGATGCAAAAGTGGAAACAGAAGTTACAGAAACTCAGCTTTGAAGTAAGATGCAGTTTCACAGTACTGAAAACTGCTGAACTTTGAGACCAGTGGGCTTGAATTGTTTAAGGCAAAATTTGCTCTCTAAAAAGAGGGGGGGGAAAAAAATGTTCTGCTGTAGCTTTTCGGGGAAATTCATGAATCTGCAGATACAACAGTACAGCTGAAGATAAACATAGCTGGAGGGTGTATATCCACTTTCATTGATGCAACATAGAACTTATCTTCTTCATGGTCTGACTTGGAATCCCCGGTAATTTATACACACTCGTATTTTAGAGGATATAGGGAAAGAAGGAGGATTCTTATGCAAGTGAGAGACGTGCATTGCCAGCCTCAGCACCCATAGACCAAAGTCTTCCTCTTATTACTCCGTGAATCTGGGGCCTTGCCTTGTCTTCTTTTATTACCCTTGTGGTTCAACATTAAGAAAATATTTATGTTTCAGAGTCCTGGGCATTAGCCAGGTACTTACAATATCAAGAATAAGTCTCACACCTTGGTGATGTGATTCAGCTTCTGGTCACGCTTTATTCCAGTAATTTTTTCACTTGGCTACATCAAAGATTAGGCAATGCTAGGGTTGAGGTGCTGAAGAGGTGGTCAAAATTGGGGGGGGGGGGGGGGGGGGTAATGGAGAGATCTCACAGGTGGTACCCAGTGTCTGTTCTTTTCATGCCCAGGACTGCGAGATCACCAGTTTCAGATCTGAGAAGGAAGTTAGCCCCAGATCAGATTATCAGGGACAGTGAGGGAAATCTTACTGTGTGGGATTACTTGGATGTATTTCACCCAGTTTCTCCAGACATTAGTGCTACCTTGTTGTGACCTGTTCTGTGCCTACATTTAATATTTGGGCAACAAGAAAGGGCAGAGCAGAGGGAAAAAATTGTACAGACTTTTACATAGGTTGCAATCTCTGGTTTTATCGTAGGTAATTTGTAGTATTTAATAACCCTGATATACAAGAGGTCACATGAAATCATTTAGAAGTCCTGTCTGGATTCAGTTTCTAAGAATGTATTAATCTCTGCCTGGCACAGGAAAGATAATGGCATTTCCTTCAGTAGAGCCTCAGTCAGTGCCAAGAGCAGGAGTCCGCCTGTCATCAGATCAGCCAGTGAAAACAAGAGGGGTATTTGGTTGTTTATTTATTGAGTCATTCCAGCTTGATATTGGCTTTATGCCAATGCATATAAGTTCAGAGATAAAGAGTTATTCCCAACGATAGCAGGACAATCCGTTTCTCCCCACTACAGCACAGAAATCTAGTGCGAGATTAAATCCAATCCCAGATACGCAGGTAACCTGAACCTCGACTTTCACAAGGGAGAAAAGGTTCAGGAGACAAGCTGGGACAAATCCAGGTGCAACGAGCCAGATCCCTGCATAAAAGTTTTGTTCTTTCAACAGCCCAGCGCAGATTTGAACTTGGAAAGGTCCAAAGGAAACTATTTAAACCCAGGCCCCAGAATGCAAAGCGAGCTAGTGGGATTGCTCAGGAGCCTGAAGTGGCGCTTTTTTTTTATAGAGCAAACAATATAAAGTAAATAAGGGAGAATGACAACTCTGTATATTCTAAAAGAAAAGTAAAAGCTGCACTGGTGTGCTCTGCTTGTCAGAGAATACAGGAGTAAAATGCAAGCAAGTTAAAAGGCTCTAGCCTGGAAGAACTTTTTTTTTTACTTTTTTTTTTAAAAAAGCAATGAAATGGTTCAACAACCTTCTGAGAAGGTGAAAAATCTTGCCTGTCTACATTTGTAAGAGAAGCCTGAATTACCTGCCTTTCCCTTTAAGCATTTTCAGATACAAATCAAACACAGATGGCCCATTATGTTTATGACCTCACTGTCAATTGCTCTAGATAGTGCATGCATTAATTATTGAAATATTTTCATAGTATACAACTTTTTAGTGTTCACATTGTCACAGATAATTTCAACTTTCTGATTAGGAGGTATAAACAGTGTTATTTATGAGGATTAATCTCTCGAATGCCATAAAAGCCACAAACATACTGGACTTTTTTTTTTTTTATACAATGAATCCAACCTTAAAAGAAAAAAAAAATAAAACAACAAAAAAACCTGGCCTCAGTCCTGAAAGTCAACATTATGTTAACATTCCCTGTGATACATAAACGATGCCAAAACCTATTACAATTGCAGTAAATTTTGATTACCAGAGTTGTTTGTTATTTATGTCTAGAAGATAAAGATAATATTGGGAATAGCTCTCTTCTTTTCTGTGTATAAACTACATCCATAAAATACTGTGTTTTTTAAACAGTAAAAAAACTTGATTGAGGTTTTCAATTTATTGTGTCTATTCTGCTTCAAGAAAACCACCTTTGGAGAGTGAGCAGGCAGTAGCATTTCTTTAATTCTCATTTACTTTCATTAGCAAAAATTAAGCAACTGTAGACCAGGTTCAGAAAAGTGCAAAGAGAAGTAAACAGCTCCTAGGAGTAGCAAAGGAATCATTTTCAGAACAGCGTCATCAAAAACACCAGTTTCCCCAGAAACAGCACATTAACTGAGAGTTAAGGCATTCTCCTAGAGGTGGAATTGAAGTTCGTGAGCAAAGAGGAGGAATAAATCCAAACCTCCACATCCCTGGGGACATAGAGGATAAAAGGTGGGGAATAGCTCTTCTGCCAGCTCAGTTTTGGGGAGTACCTTGAGAGCATCAGTCAACTGCAGATCCCTTGACTTCAAACGGGGATGTCCCACATGTGAACAGCACCAGCCCCAGCCACACGCTCTGTGCTGCCCACTCGTTGCTGGATCTCTTTAAAAAAAATTAATTTAACCTTGAGTTGCTATACTATTTTTCTCCTCCCAAGAACCTAGATTTATACTGTGAGAAACTTTTCCAGGTAGGATCTGTCTTTCTCCTGCAGAAAAGAATAGAAACTTTTATTCCTGTTGCTATTTATAAAATAAAAAAATAATAAAAAAAAAAAAAATCTCAGCGGATCACCTGGTGATTAAGATTGCAAGAGGTATCTTTATCTAGGAAAAAAAAAGCTGCAGCTTCTTCTACTTATACTTTTATTGCCTTAACATTTCTGCAAGAGAAAACTAGAAAGGGAACCCTAAATTTATGGGGTGAAGAATTATAAGAGTTAATCCCTCCTAGAATATTCCAGATGAGCAAACAGAAAACATCCTTTTTTAATATTACTATTTTCAGCACACCCCTCCAATAAGCTGATGCCATCCAAAACAGCAAAGGTAGAATGAGAGAGGGAAGGAAGAGAAAGAAACATCTCATGGAAGTAACCCAAGGGAGAAATAAGTTCATGACTAGCACATTTACACCTTTCTTGATTTATTTAAGGTACAAGAATAGTGTAATATGACCTGTTTGCTTCCCTAACAAGCATTTATATTTGCAGCAGATCAAGTCCAGACCCACTTCTTGGGGCACAGGCACCTCTCACAACCCTACAGAAGACCAAGAGCACAGATCTAAGCACTGCAGCTTTCTGTAAGCACAGAAGGGAATAAGATCAGCTAAAGGAGAAGAAGAAGGCAAAAAAAAAAAAAAAGAAAAAAAAAAGAAAAAGGAAAACAAAAAAAAACACAAACACAACACATTATTTTTTAGCCAAATTCTATGGTGAAGCAGCAGTATTTCCTTTAACCAAGGCCCCCAGCTTCACATACAATCTCCATCTCTAAATTTTATAATTAAGTGGGGCTTGGTGTTTTTTAGAGCCCAGATTTATTCTCCCATCCCAAGGAAGAACCACGCCAAACAGAGGAGTGGTTTTTGAGTACTTCTAGGAAACCCTCCCAAACAAGCATTTCCCCTCCCACTCTTCCCAAAAGCTCACCATCTGCTGCAGATGCTCTGATAGTGGAAATATCCAAAAAAGAGAAACAGCTGGCAAACAAAAGCCTAAATTTTCCAAGACAACCCTTGTCTCATGAGATGGAGAATTCTAAGTCCTCCAAGGTCCCAGCATTCCTTTGGGCCAATTTACGTGCCAGGTCCCAATTGGCTATAAATTCAGTGCAGCCCCAAGGGTGCTCCCCTGAATGCCTCTCCTTCCCTCAGGGGGGTCCTGTGTGTTGTTAGAAGGGAGAAGGAAAGGAGAGGAAAGGTCCTCTTCTAGGCAGAAACTGCTCTGCCCCTGAAAGAAAATAAGACGGTCTCCTGTGGGTTTTCCATGACTCTTTCTGTGCAAAATTGCTGTTAATCCATTGTGTTTATTTTATTTATTGCAAAATTGTTATCACTAGGTTTTGCTAAATCTAGGAAGCAGAAGTGGGTAAATGAGGTTTCTTAATTTATTGTTTGGTTTGGGTTTTTTTGCTGTAGAGGTTTGCTAAGGTTTTTCTACAGCTTGAAGAGCTAAAGCTCACACTTGTGAGCATTTCAAAGGGTTGGTCACTATCCACTCTTCTAGGACTAGTGCTTATGAGAGACAGTAAATATTAACTCTTCCTTTTTTCTTTCCTCCTTTTTTTTCTGTTTCTATATAGAAAGCAGAGGCCATGTTAAGCTTCTGTCCTCCTAGATAAATAGGAAATGTGTTGTTTAACTGCAGCAGATCTTTACTGCTCTTTTTCCTATACACTGTGAAGAAAACTGGATATTCAGCAAAGGGCATATCCTACTGAAACATGTTTGGGGCTGGTGGAGGCGGGCTGGCTGTGCAAACAGATCTTTAGGGATTTATGATGATCAGTTTTTCAAGCATTAGGAAAGCCTGAGAGCACATTATTTTTAAATGAGTTATATATTTAGCGCTATGCCCACCATTCTTTCAGTTCTAATTTTAGAGGGCAGGGGACAACTCTGGCACTATTGTAGCCTTGTCTAAATTTAATATAGTTGAGCAGCTGATGATTATCAGAGAGATTGCCTTTTTGCTCCTTCAGGAATTTTTCACTCAGGAAAAAAAGTCGCTGTGTAGTGCTCTGCTTAGGGTATTGTACAAGCTGTTGTAGTACATGAGAAAAAAAGTGTGCTCTGAAATAGTCTTTTAAGTCCTACCTCTTACTCCAGGTAGAGATTTCAGTTACATGAGAAGTGTATTAGGTTGGTTTGGATGATTTTTCCTTTACTTTCAGCAGAAAGAGTAGTAACTTGTGCTGGCCTGTAGTAGATAAGATGCTACTAGATAAAGAACAGAAGGATCTTCCAGTTCACCAGTTGTGTTGTGGAAGGGGTGAGGAGCGTTGTTCCCATCTGTTTGCCCAATGCCAAGGGTCAGGTGGCCCATCCAGTGCTGTGGTTTGAAGACCAGAAGAGAAGCTCTTCTAATCCTTTAGTTCAGTCTCTTACAAGATAAAGCCCCCAGGTGGTTCCCCCAGTTACAGTCCTGGGTAAGTGTGACTTTTAACTCTTAAACGGGCTTCAGAACAGTCTAGACCCGAATGTGTTGGTTTTCTTATTATCACCATAGTGAGCAGGATCATGTCAAGCAGTGCCTCTGTGAATTTGTCAAATGGTATGCTATTCATATTTTATGGAAACAGGGACTTGTGATGGAGGGAGGGTTTTTTAAGTGTTTGTAAGTGATTAAAGGCAACATACACAAACACTTTAGTATCGGAGGCGAGCTTAATCTGCATAACTCTGCACAGTGTCAAAGACTTACTCTAGACAAAGGGTGTTTAATGAAAAACTCTGTAAAAAGAGGCCTTGCAGCTTCCTATAAATATTAAGCTTTCTGCCTTCCTTCTGAAATATATTAACAGCCTCAAGAGGGATTATTGATGCTGGCAAGTAAGTTTAAGCTGTCCTTAGAAGTTCCTGACACTGTGTTCAGCATTGGAGTTTTGCATATGGTTCCCCCCACATGCACTTAAGTGTTTTGAGGTTGGGGTGACTGCAGGTCTCTGAGAAAGCAAGATTGATAAAGCAAAGCAATCGGAGTTATTTCCTATGCATGAAATTGATTAAATGCTTCACTAAATGGCTTATAAATTTGGCTCTCATATTTCTGTCACCCACTGCAAAGATTACAGAAACTCTGTCTATGACCATGTTGTATACAATACCAAATTACAAAAGGTTGTAAAAACTAATGTTTTGTTTAAAGTTTTGAGCAGGACCATATGCCTTCGGTGACCTTGAGTAAGCTATTTTAATTCAAAACATTTTAAAGAGCAGAAGAGAAGGAAAAAAAATCCATCTGCATAACAAAACTGAGCTAACACAATTTAATACTTAGTATGCTGCATATCATTTTTAACTTCTTGCCAGAAAAAATGTTGACTCCACTTCTACCAGAGTATTCTAATTATATAGCTACTATGCATATGTGGCATGAAACCTAGAAGCTCAGGTTTCCCCAGATTGAATTTGCTTTTCTTATTCTACGAACTCTGTTAGCAAATCTAACTGGGAATTTATATGGTCGCCTTTGCTCCAGGACCCATGTGCATCAGGCACTAGTGGTTTTGACCTCATCAGACCCTTTAAAGTGAAGCTTTATTGATTTTTGCCTTACCACAGAGTTTCATTACCTCCCAAAATAGCATGAGAAACTGAGGCACAGAGACATTGAGGATCCCAAGATGCCAAAAGCAGGTGTGAGTACAGTTTGTGCCCAGATCTGCTTGCTTCCCCTTCACATGGGGTGGCCAAAGGACTTCCTACAGTTTGGGCTCTGGGGTATAGCTGTGCAAGCATAGTCAGCTGCTGGGTGTCTACTGGTACAATATTAATTTCCTGACTATGCTTAGTCACACACAGTGTCCTGCACACATTTAATAACAGCTGCTGGTTACACCCAGTTATGCTCTCTGTCCACAGCAGAATAAACTTTGGGCCAACTGTGTCTTCTGTTATTTTAAAATCTTGTGTTGGCTTATGCCTTGGCTGTCCTGGTGTAAATACCTGACCTGGAAACTTGAGCTCACCCAAAGCTATCTAATTGTGAGAAAGGACACTACTTATAAAGTCATAGATACATAGTTAGCCACACTAAAATAGGTAGATTGCTTTATAAATCCAATAAACACTGTTCTTCTGACAGTCATAAATAAAATTTTACAGGATCCTTTTTACATGCATCTCCATTTCACAGATGGGAAAACTAAAGTTCAGCAAGCAAATGGGCTTTGCCCAATGTCAGAGGGTAAGTTCTCTGGCAAAGCTGGAGGCTAAGCTCTGGTTCTTCTGCTCCTCAGTGCTTTAAGAACTCAACCATACTCTTCTTAGCTATACAAATAAAGATCTTAAGCGATTAAATGTGAGTGCTGAAGCAAAGCTCATAGCAAGCAGGAGTGAATCGGCATGAAATGCAAACGTAAGCATGAGAAAATAATCCCTGTGTTTTAACCATAAATGCCTGTTTTCTGCAGGAAAACTATGTTCTCCTATAACATTTACAAGCCATCTTGTCCCCAGCAAGGATTAACATTTGGCATCGAAGTACTGATCTGGCATAGAGCTGCCAGTAATGTAATCTTTTTTACAACCAACGACATGCTTAAAGTCTTGACGGACTTGACCTCTGCCCATTGCTAATCCCTAACTTTCTTGCCCATTCAGATGTACATCTTTAAAGAGATGGCACGGAACGTATAGCAAACAGCTAAACTTTAGCTGAAGGTGAAACAAGAGCTGCCCAGAGAAAAGCCTTGGGTGGAGGGAAATCTGAGTGTTGCTTACCCAGCCTCATGCTGGGATTTTGACCCCATTGTGGGGGAAGAGGGGCCTGCTCAGTTATACATGTGATTTTGTTTCCGCCCAGGTGGGAGAACGCACCTTTTGACAAGAGAGGATGTAATGTATTTGCTTGGATTACAGGGGCACTGAAGAGCCCTAACTATAATCAGACCCTTTATGCTCGGACTGTCTGAACAGTCCTTGATCCCAAAGGATAAGCTAAACAAAGTAGATGAAGCTCACACACAGAAAAATGAGGTATAAAGAGACCTTACATTTTACTGAATCAGTTTCTCAACTCCCAGTTCAGGCGTTCGGTTGAAAAACCGAAGTGATAGATCTACACTATGTTCAGAGAAAGTAACAGTCAATCCAAAAAGATTCCAGCTGTCTTTTCTTTCATTTGTGTGACAACCAGTCCTGGGACACATGCCAGCTCCTCAGATATTGCTACTCCACAGGCTAGTTATTCTAAGTTATTCTAGCTTCTGGCAACTGGTTATTTGACCTCTTGTTGGCTTGTCGTTTTGGTATCACTTTCTCTATGTGGATAATCTAGCAGGAATCCCTCCTTTATAATGCAACAGGCTATACATAGTAATTGGCCAGAACACTGAAGTATTGTGTTGTTAAGTCCAGTCTTGAGCTACAGCTGAGGAGCACTTATTGTGGTTGGGAAGCATAAAAATATGGTTGTCTCTTGTTCATGAATTAGTAGTCCCCAGCCATAGGGAGAAAAGTCTAATCTTTTCTTTCCTGTGCCATGTGTTATATACCAGCTTTGGATCACTCTGAAGACACCTGATAGCAGTCTCCTCCTCCCAGATGAGCACAGCCCTGGCTCCAAAGGGCATACAAGGAGGAGATCAGCTGAGTAGCATCAGCCCTCACAGCTTTCACCGGCTTGTGGGTGACCACTTTTGTGTGAGAAACACGCCAGGTGTAAAAACTTATCTATAGTCCTCTGTCCCATTTCCAAAGATTACAAAGTGGCATAAAAGCCAGCAGAGTGCCCTGTAACCCATAGAGATCCTCCAGCGAGTGGCCAGCGCTGTTGGATGTTGCTTTTCATTAGTTTCCAAAGCAGCGTAAAAGCATCTCAGAAGAGCCTGGTGTCTCTAGACAGTCTCATCTTCTGATGCTGTACTCTGTGAAAAAGCATGCAAGCAATCCAAACAAAAGAAGCAGCCATATATCTTTAATTTAAGGTGATATTCCATTGTAAGCTCTTTGTCCACCTTGAGTGGTCAGAGCACGGCCGTAGATTTTCCAGTGGTCTGGGAATGGGATCTTAGAAAACGGTGTACTCTGTCTGATATGGACTCAAATATGTTTCAGAATGATCCATTGTGCATCAAGTGTTTAATTGACATAATTAATATTTTTAAGGGGAGCCATTTACATTGTAAGTTCTATACCCATTATTTACAATTCCAACAGTAACAGTTAATGCTCTGTGACAAACTATATTGTTTCCAGCTTGTTATCCTTTCATAACAAGGTCAATGTATTACCATTATTTTTGTGAGTGTAGCTGTTACCTTGAGGCAAAAAGTTAATTGTAAATTACAGAGGAGGGATTATTGAGTTGTTGTTTTAACTGTATTCACTATAATGTATGGTAATGGTGCTATTTTATGAAACATTCACATTTAAAAGCATTTTGTTATTCATATCAGACGTGCTGGACAAATTCAAATCCAAACTTTTCAAGAACTTAGTGGGAAGGGAAGAGACGTTTGAAAGGATCCAGCTGAACATTTCATAACCATTGCAGTTAAAACCAGATGCACTCTCATCTGTCTTCCTCCTTTGTCTGAGATTGGTCCCTCTGCCATTACTGTCCAACACACCTCTGAGAAGTGCTTAGTGCTCTGAGAAGCGGGAGCAGATTTGATCGTAATTTTGAGTAACACTCCAGCCCTTACATCACAAGAGTGATATGTAAGAGATGTATCTTAAGATTTTATTCAGCTTCTGATACACAGTAAGTATACAGTGCCAGTCTGGTGTCTGGACTCTTCTACCTCCCTACTTTTGCACAATGTCTACTACATTGTCTGATGCGCCAGCAAACAAAGTTAGATCTTACATTTATGCCTTGTTTGCTCCTACCTGAGCAAAAGTCAAAGGGCATGTGGCACCACTGCTTCCCAGATCACAGTAACAGTTGTCATTCATAGGCTACACAGAAAAGGATGGAGAACCATCATAAAATCTCTTTCCCACATCATTTTAATGGTGCATCTTAGGGCAAAACCCGTGAGCTTTCCATTAGAACATCTTAATGGACAAGGGAGAGTTGACACCGTTTAACTTCAGTCTAGACAACACTTCTGCTATGCCCACAGGTACAGCAGGTCTGCCTGCCACATTGACCTCCACCGTAGTTGTCTCCTATATTTGTACTTTGAATTAGGTGGCTTGTTTTTATTCTGGCTTGAATTATAACACTGGCACTGAATCTTCACAATCACTTCCAGAATAATAGAAGACAAACTCATAAATACTGAATACTTTGAGCTGACCACAGGAAGGAAGAGGATGATCACTGATCAGATGCAGAAATGCATTTCCAGTAGCACAGGAATAAGAAAAGTGTGTCAGAGTTTTATCTTCCTTTCTCTACTGCGGAACAGGCAGGTGAGAGCTGTTGGGATATTTGCCTAACCACCCTATAAAAGATCTGTTCTAACTTGTCGGTGATGACATTTCTGTAGTATGCTAGGGGTGTTAGGGTAAAAGAAACGGATTTCCTCTGAAATTTTATGGAGAACACTTTAAATTTGTTAGAATCCGTTGTTCTAACACCCAATTGCTCACTTGAAAAAAACTATTCCTTTCTTCCTCAAGTCCCAATGCAAAAGAAATTTGTCAGACTTATGTCTTCTATTTGAAAGGCTTAATATGCTAAATCAGACCAGATTTTCTTTTACTGCATGCTCTCAGAAACTTCAAGGCATAGTCAGGTATTAACGTATCCAGCTTGCGAAGGGTTAAGTAACGTTATTTCTGTGGTCTCCATCGCTGGTAGTATGTTCAAAGTGCACAAAGCTCAAGACATGTGCATTCTTCGTCCAATAACTTGTCCAGTAATTGGTATATTGATTGCTAATGTCATCATGTTTTAGTATATATAAACCCTCTCACTCTATCATACAGCCGCCAACAATCCAAGAAGTCATTGTTTATTCATTGTAACTCCCAAACTGGCCGTGTCAGATTCTGCTTGAGGCCTTGCTGATAAAAATCAGCAGATGATTGGGCACACACATTCTTGACATGGCTGACCCATGACATCTTAGGGCCAGCAGGGAGCCTGTCATTATGTGTACAATACTCTTCTTTCTTTCCCCTTATCTATTCCCAGATGACTTTGAGATTTTTATTAACTCATTAATGACTGAAGATGTCATTAAAGAAAGTGGGAAGGAGGGGGAAGAAGGACATTTTGTTTGTTTGTTTAAAAGTGAGGAGCAGCAAGCCATTGGCTCTGCACAGAGAAAGGCGGAGGAAGCGTAAAGACAAAGCTGAAGTCTATCCAGAGGAAAAGACGGTTAGCTCATTAGGATCACTAAAGCTAAGCTTTGAAGGGAGAAGAAAGTATTAGGCCACATTTGAAACACAACTGAGGAAGGAAGGAAGGAAGGATGGATTTTTCCACAAAAAGAAACAGCAAAAGAAGACTGGTCAAGTTTATGTAGTACAGCAACGGGTAGTTCTTACAAACACAGAAGGATATCTTCTTGGCACTGCCTAGGTGTTCAAATGCTTAAATAGTCACTCAGAATGAGTTTTGTGATCAGGGTGAGCATGTTATCGTGTCTTTGAAAGTGTGTTGTTTTATACAGGGAAATGGTACCTGCTTTTTTTTTAGTTTTTCTTGTAAATATGTCAGTTGAACAGATACAGAACAGCATTATATACTAATCACACGTGCAGTTCTTTTCCAGTTGTGGGGGTTTTTTTGTATCTTAAGTTTGTGAATTCTATCTGTAAATGTAGCAAACTACTAAATGTAACTTTGCAGGTTTTTACTATATGGTCAGGGTTTGGTTGCATTAAAATTAACTCTTGGAGCAGAATTTTCATGTGAGTTCGCTCACAGCCTGCTTCTGATCCTACTGCAGTCAGTCACTAAACTTCCCCTGAATTTGGGATAAACAACTAGTCCCACCTTATAGGCTTTTCTTCCATTTTAAAAACTGGCCTACATTTCATAATTTCTCTTTGAAACAATTTCACAGCCGATATTTTTACTGGAAGCTGCATTCGTGTGACAACGAAAGTCATCTTTTTTTCCCCTGAAATTTGGGTGTTTCCTATCATTAGAGGCCTGTTGGTTTAGAACCAAGGACTTAATATTTTAAGGATTGCAATTATTTTATTTTAATGATTGCCATTTGTGGATTGACTGAGGAATAGTGAATGCATTTCTGTCTTAGGCAGCTGCCCTCCATATGGTTGTTGGTTTCAACCTTGAAATCTCTGATGTGATTGCAGTGGTACTGGATGTTAAAGTGACATAGAGCTAGATGTCATCTGCATTGGCCAGCCTTTAAAAATCTTTGTTTCAATGTCTAACTTTCTGGTGAGGTGAGTGGAAGAAAGATGGGCCTGTTTCCCTGAAGGACCTGTAAGTATCGATATAAAATAATAGAATAAGGTCCCTGGATGGGACCTGTGAATTACTAAAACCAATTCAAACAGGAATCTGCTTACTCCATCACTTAAACTGCAGATAATGGCTTGGCAATCACGCATATCAGTCTGACCTTACAGGCTGACTATACTAAGTTTTGGAACTCCTAATAGGAGTTAAAAAAGAACACTTTAATTATGCCATAGTCTTTCTGACAACTTTCCTTTCTCTCCACTCAATAGATGATCCAGACCACCTGGGTCACAGGGCAAACCTTTATTCTCAGGAATAATGATAATATTTGCTGTGTCCTGAGTCTTATGAAGCAGCAGACATTTTCTGCAATATTAGAAGTTGTTTCTGGTTTGCTGCTTTAAGAGAGATTTCTTTTCCTCTTTTGTCTCCTGATAGTTAACGGAATATTGTTTGTGTTGCAGTGGGAGCTGGGGTTCTCCATCAAAGGTCAGGGACTTGTGCAAGGTGCTGTCTGGGGCTTTAAAAAAATACATATATTCCAAAGGAACATGGGTGGGCTTGAAAAAGTTTAAAAAAAAAAAAAAAAGGCAAGAGTACATCAGCATGTGCTGGCCTAATCAGCTATGCCCAGCTTAATCAAGGTGTGCCATTTACCTAAAGAACCTTCTTGAGGGGAAGCTTCCTTTCTCCTCACTTTCTGACATGCAGGCTCTGTTCCATCGCATACCGAAGTGGGAACCTGTGATGAATCTTTGGATAATGGACTGTTGCTTTGACAAACTACTCCTGTAGTGAAACACGTGCCTATCTTGGTGACAATAATAGCAAAGTGCGGATTTTGTGGAAGAAATAGAGGCTTTGAGGGCTACAGCACCAGACTCTGAGTCTATAAATTGCTGGACTGGGATGTTAGATGCCTTTTAATATTTTCAAACATCCAGTAGAGTAATGAAAGAGCTGTAGGACTATCCTGATGTAAGACCTCAGGAGAGTTGTTTTCAGAGATCACGGGAGCTCACAACTTGTTTAAGAACATGAAGTTTTATCCAAGTAATAGCTGGAAATAAGTTGCTTGATTTTTCTTTCCCTAAAGACAAATTCTTGTAATAGCAAAAGTGTAAAATCCAACAAAGAGAGGCTTGATACTTTCAGATACTCCAGCCACTTCCTAGTGGAAAAAAGGCATACTGACAGTGAAACTATTTGGGGTAAATAATGAGGACAGACTTCTCAGAAATAAAGTGGCATGGATTTGGCCATGAGATGTCAGATTCATAACTTGGGAAATGAAAGCTTCTATATACCAGAGAGCAGGCCCTAGCCCAGCAGTGGCAATTCAGCCTTCTGAGCCACAGGGATTTCTTTATAAGCAGTGGTATATTAAATGTGAAATTGGGTAGGCCAAAGGGACAGAAGTAAAACAGAGACAACGTGTAGTGACCAAAAATGAGCTGAAGCCAGACACTAATTACTCTGCAGTAATTTTGTTTCCCTTTAGAGTTGACTAATACCTCTTGCTCCTGAAAAGCAAATGCTTTCCTATCACTTAGGTTTTACATCCAGTACTTTTTTATTTTTAGTTTAACTGAAGCTGAGGAGAAAGCAGGTTTTTTCTATTTATCCGATTTAGTACCTTTATCAATGTAAAGATGAGGGAGGGATTCTTATACTGTGCACATAGCTGGAGTGGCTGAAGAAGAGCACTTTTAGACAGGCCTAGGTCAACAAAACAGATTCATCCATCACATCTGCCAGAATGGAAAGATAGTTGTCTCGATTCCCGGTCAATCCGAGACCTTTCTACTGAGTCAACTGACAAGATTGCAGATATTCGTGACAATAAGGACACTTATCCACCAATAAGTGGTCTGAAGACCACCTACACTTTTGGCGGTGGGTCTTCATCTTAGGAAGCTCTAAACTCTTGAACACCAGCATATTGCTATTTGCAGTCTTCTCCTTATCCGTTGAGAATCATTACCAAAAACTAAGCTAGAATAAGACAAAATAACAAAAGGAAGGGATTCTGAGGTGATAATGGTGGAAGGTGTGAGAGTCAGTAGAAAGTACAGTAAAGAAACCCATGACAAGTCATGATAAATGGGTCGTTATAAAATTCATGTTTAGGCTGCACCAGTCTGGGGATAATGCCATTCGTCATGGCAACACTGGGGCACTAATGAGCCCTCATTGCATATTCATGGCTTTGGCGCCTCTCTTCTCTTTCTGCCTCCCTCCCACCCCGAACCAATGCCTGGTAAATATCTCCACCTCAAGCTGAAACTCGACTTAGGCTGCTTTTTTTTTTTTTTATTTGTTATGTTGCAGCAATTACACTGTAAAAGTGCTGCACAAGATTGATTGCTCTGATCTGTAGTTCAATTGTAAATTAGAATACACATCCCCCTGGGGACACACGGCCCCTATTTGTGATTAAGAAAAAAGCCCCATAATAGACTAATAGCTAAAGTTCTCTCTCTTTTACTTTCAGGCAATTAGCTTGATGAAATGGCCTCTTTTTGTGTACCCTGGAAGTGTAAACCGATATCATAATGAAGTATATGATGTTTATTCTATTATTTTCACCTTGCCATGTATGCAGGAATGCATAAATAATGGCTGCTTTGTCTAGCACATTTACTGATTCAGAAGTAAACTATGTCTTAAAGATGCAGAGTATGATCCTGCAGCCTTCTGTTAAGCTGGGCACTGTGACTAGTCCTTATAAAAAACTGATGTTCTGCCTAGAGAAGCTGGAGACCATTTTTAGTCAGGTGATTAAACACTGTTTGCAAGGCATGTATAAAGAAACTTATTTGGAAAATCCTCCTAATAACCTTGTGAGAAAAATAAAGTATCTCCATTTTACAGAAAGGAAAACTGATAGGGAGATGTTGAAGACCTTACAGAAGCCCACACAGGACCTTGGTAACGCTTAAGAAATCCTGGCTCCTTGAACTTTTTTTCAGGCAACCAGAAGCTCCCTCTCCTCTCTCTTGTAAAGTGTTACAATGCTGTCCTGAATGGTTCATGGAGTGGTTACGACCTTATCTTGCCTCAAAAATGTAAGACTGTGGTGTCATGGTTGCCTTCATTCTCATGTGACATACATTGCTAAAGCTCTTTCACCTGAATCCGGGGTGGATATGGTCATGCCCATATTCAATATCGTGTGTTGCTTGTTGGCTTTCCCAAGGCTCAATTTAAGCTGTCAGCCTGAGCAAACGAGTCACGTTGTGCAATAGCATTGTAACACTGTGATGGTGTTCGTGCAGTTGAGCTCAAGATAAATATCTGGGAAGAAAACTGCCATATGATGATAGCTCTGGGCATAGCTGCTTTGTGACAGAAGGTGCTTCTACATTAGCATTTCACTTTGGCCCAGGAGTGCACTTTTGAAGTGAATCCTCTAAATGATCCTGCTTACCCTGCCCCGCAACGTGAGGCAGCCTTGGAGCACGCAAACTGAATTCTTTTGTGTGAAATCAAACCAGATGATGTGGTTTGGGTCCTCTAGCAGCTAACGGCAATTCAGTCCCCAGGAGCATGCTAGACCTAGTCCAAGTAAACCTCTGATATGCAGTGACCTGGGGCCTGTCCCTGCTCTTCGGTGCACAGTGTAGACATACATTGTTTTGCCTGCTTGCTAAGCGAAGCAGGGTTCTTCTCAAGGAGTTACGAGAAGCTCAGACAGTACGGCAGGGAGAGCATGTGAAATGGCCTGAAAAACCTGTGTGAGAAAATGCACTCGTTTATGTATAACCCCATCAGCTTGCCTGCAAGAGAATTACTTTCATTTAGTTTCAAATTCTGTGTGAGAGGTTCCGTAGAGGAATATAACAGAGTTCGGAAACATTTTGCAAAGAAGCGCTATCAGCACAAACCTTTAAAGGGTAACACTCTGTACATGGCTACAATACCATATTCTGTTTAAACTTGTTCATCATTGTCTTCTTGCATGACAGCCCTGGCATTTAAAATATGTTAGGGGTGACACAATACTTTCACCTGGTGCAGACATATATCACTGGAAGGATGTTCTCATAAACAAAGTGCTGCAGGCTATGATCTTATCATTCTCCTCTTCCTTCTTCTCAGTTCAGTTCAATGACAAACATGTATTTCTCTTCTTTGCACTGGTTTCTGGTCTAAAGAAGCCTGGTGTTGGAGCAACAGGTGATGTTGCAAATCAGGAATGACAAGCATTGGTGGTGGCCTGATGGGGGGAAAGCAGTGGAGGGGGCAGCAAACATGCAACAAATTTTATTATGCTTCAGCTGGCGCACCAGTTCTACACTGGCTACAATTTTATAGCATGAGCAAAAGTTTACTCACGTGCATGCCTGCACACGCACGTTTTTTTGAGAAAGACATAAAGCAAATTAGAGTGTTCACGTGTAATTAGCTGACTATTAGTGTGGTTAAGCCGAGGCGATAGGCAGACAGTAAACTTTGAGATAGCTCACAGATAAAAGGACTGATGGTGCTCTGGAGAAACTGGAGGTAACAATTCAGAAGAGATTCCTGAGAAATTGAGCTGACATCTAAGGATGTTCTTGCCCTACGCCATTAGCATAGCACAGCGTAGCTATACAGGCCTCCCCTCTCCACCCTACAATCTCCTCCCTTTCCCGGCATCCCGGGCTCTTTCTCCTTGGATAGCCCACTTTTAAATTATCTAAGAATTAACCATAATTTTCTGTTTAAACATATTAATTTGGACTAAAGCTGTGAAATTCCCTGCTCGTGCTTTCTGCTCTCCTTCTTGTGACGGCATATGAAAAAGAGACTATAATCCTTGTAGAAGCTGGAATACCTCCAGCTATTTATTGAAGAGTGTAGATGACCAGGTTTAGTGAAAACATTATCACTCACCACAAGTAAGCGTCACACTTGAAAAGAAACAAAAGGTGTGTCCGAGTTCAAGTCTTTGCAACTTCTGTGAAAATGTGGGTATTTTACTGAATCTTTTTGCTAAATGAAAATGTCATCATATTTTTCTCTCATTTTATAGCTGGCAGGGAAGTGCTTTTTTCTGTCCTTTGGGAGTTTTCAAGATTTCTTTTTTTTTTTTTCCAACTAATTCTCTGGCTAACCAGTAAGCTGCTAAAAAAATAAAAAAAATCAGACTGAGCCATTTGCTTCAGTAATTTCGAAATATTTCATTTTTTGCTTTCACTGTTAAATTAAAAATTAAAACCAAAACACGTTTCAAAGCAAACAAAGATTCACTTAGAAAAATATCTATCAGGACACTTGCAACACTTTAACACCTTTTTTTTTTCAGTTGAGAAGCCTTATGAAAACAATAGGATTCCCTCCCAAACTTTTTGCCTGTTTGGCCTTTTACAGTACAAAGTTTTCATAGGAAACTCCAGACACAATCCATTTGTATCATCAATTCAGTATCTCAGGGGTTTCTTGTTTAGGAAGGCTTCTGAGGAGGAATAGTTGAGGACTTCATGCTCTGAGTTGGGCCAGCACTGAAAATTTCAAATACTGCTGAAATTCTCCATACTTCCAGTATCTGTTCATGTAAAAGCTTACATTTCTCAAGGCCTGTATACCTATGGCCTGTTGTCCCTCCCATTACTCTCAGACAGGACTGATCTAAAGTGTGTCTGTTGAATTAAAATTTGTCATAAGTTTTGCACAACTTGTGCACTATTTCTTTGCCAGTGTGTAAACTCCATAGCAAGTCTGTTAGGACTCCAACCTGCAAGGAAAATGCACACTTGATATATTAGAGGAAATTTTCTTCTTTTCTGCCATGCCAGACAGAGATTTCACCAAACAGGCAGAAGAACTAGCACTGTTGAAGTGGGTAAAGCCATATTCACTAAAGAACATGCTATTTTTTGCAGGCAAGCATTCACTTCTCAGCGCACGATTAACACATTCGGTAAATAGTAATTGTTTAACCCCCAAAGAAAATTACCACTTCCAGTTTTAATGCTCATGTCTTCAAGGCTTATGTAGGTATTTTTCATGAACAAAAGTTGCAGTAAATCCTCTATAGAAGAAATGTTGACTCAAGAGTGCGAGATTGCGTTGATGTTTCGGTTCATCTTGAAGGAGGGAAAGCTGTTGTAGATCTCAAGTGATGCTCAAGGGGAAAAATAGTATGTACAAAGAGGAAGGCCAGCATGCCGGTGGCCAAGAGCCTACCACTAGAGATAAAGTCCCAGGACCATGTCAAGGTAAGGACCCTCACAAGCCACCCAGCAAATGCTTGCTTTGCAACTCTTTCTGCCCTGCTTACCTTCTTCCCAAAGCCCACCCTGTTCGTTTCCCTCATCCCACTCTGCAGGATGACAGGAAAACTGGAGGTTTTTCACAGGTTTCTGGAGGAGCAAGCTTTCGAACAATGACTTGTCTTGCCTTGAAGTAGCTGTGCTGGGTTAGACCAAAGGTCCAGCTAGCCCCTTACCATGTCTGTGGCAGAAACCCCTAGCAGATATACAGAAAAATGTCAGAAGCCAAACACAAACTAATTTTTCTCCTGAGGTATTTTCCTTGTTGCTGTCACTCAGTGCATTACAGAGACTGACAATAGAAGTTGTATGAAACAAGAATGTTTAATAGTATCAAAGGAAATATCTTCCATGAATTTCCGGTACTTTTTTAATCTGATTATATTTTGGGTATTTTGTAGGAGAAAGAAATCTAACTGTGCTGCATGACAAATATGAAATTTTGTTCACTTTAAACCTCTTTTGCTCCTTGTACTAACATAGTGAATAAATATTCCCCTCTTCAGAACATTCTTCATAACATTTGTCATTGTATAAACCTCAGCCATCTCCTTTCAGAGTTTTAAATTTATCTAGTTTTTCCTCGTGTGAAAGCAGATACATACAATTACCCACAAGACAACCACTATCAAACCCAACTGTTGTTACTGGGACTGAAACTCTTCCCAAAATTAATTTATTTAAAATAATCCAAACGGTGCAAATACCCGAAGATCAGGCAGATCTATAAAACCTGCCTGCAGCAAAATCATGCAATTAGAATCATGCTCATAAGTGTTGGAGTCTTAAAACATTAATAGATCATTTTAATGGAAGGAGTTATTAAAATTGTATTTGATTTGCATTATTACAACACTGAATGCACTATGGAAAACTGAGTTCATGAGAGAAGTGCAGCACAAAACAGATTCTTATTATCTAGTTGGAACTTTAAAATAGACCATGCTTTACAGTTCTGCCTGAATTTTCTTTAGTTTGATTTCTCTTCTAAATAGATAAGAACTCCTGGGTTTATATTAGAAATAGAAAATGAGGGGGAGGATAAGAAAATAGCTGGAGATTGAAATAAAGCTTCAGAAAAGTAATTTGAGGAGCAAAAAATCCTTCCCAACATAAGTAATTTTTATCATATATGAGATGTAGGGTTCTGATCGTAACCACTATCAGAAGTCCCATGAATTGTAAGGTTTCTGTAGATGATTTAGGAAAAAGATGCCTCAAATATGGAAGCAATTAGAAAGAAACTCATGACTCCTTGTTTTGTTTTATTTCTGTTACAAGTAGACTGTAATTTCTGGATCTCTATCTGACATCTTTTTTATTGGGCACTTACCCTCCCTGATGTGTTTATAAAATTCCCAATTTCATTAGTGGGACATCACCAGCAAAACTGACGTACAAACATCTTCTTTAATCCAGTAGAAAGCAGAGTTTGTTGGAGTCAATGGAATAATTTCCATCATTTCCAACAGACTTAGGAATAAACCTGCGAGTGTTAAAAAAATATATATAACCATAATCACGAAATGGAGGAAGAAATACAGTGAATTTGCTCTGCAACTGGGATATTTTTAGTTTTGTGTTCTTTAGAATCACTGTAAAGGTACGTCCCTCATGCACCGTTGTCGAAAATAGCATTTAGGCATTTAGACCTGAGTTGATTTAAGCTACTACAGAAGGGTGCTCTAAATTTTTCAGAGTAGTGCAAATGTGCAAAAAATGGTGTCTGGGTGTTCAAAAGCTCTGTATTATTTAGAAGAACTGTGTCAATAAATTAAACAAAAAGAAGAGTGTTTCTATTAAAAATAGAAAGTGTCCTGTAGAAAAAATATTGTCTATCTTCTGAACTTAAAATATGATATAAAATTCAATTATCAGATCCTTAGCAGGTGTAAATCATCACAGAAATGATACTGTAATACTTTACGTGATATTACCAAATTGTTTTGCTGGTAATTAAGAATATCCTCAATGGAATAAGGACGAATGACAGGAGAAAGTATAAGTTGATATTGTCTCAGCATGTATAAGTGGTAGACAGAAATATTCATGTGCATAATCTTACACCTTGCCTATATGATACCCAGTGGGCTAAAGTAATAGCATGCAGAATTATCTTGGAAAAGGCAATTCTCAACAAAAACTCTAAGTTTCTCATAATCGTACATGGCAAAAATGAAAATAAAACTAACAGGCATGCACTTGGAAAATATTCCTTTAAAAATGTTTCTTTAAACTTTCTTTAAAAATCCAGAGCATATGATATGCAAATGTTTTTCAAGACAAATTTTTCTGTATTTTATCCCAAGAAAATCAGTAATTTTTTTCGCATTTCTTCTCGTGAGTTTATTATGTCTCTATCCTACAGCCCAGGGAAACAAATGTAATTCTTATTACTCAGGAAGGTAATGAAGTAATTCTGATAAAACATGACAAACTTTTGCTCTGAATCTCCTGTGTAAACTTCAGAGGAAAAAGGACACCTCTTAATTCAATAGCCACTTCCACGAAGAGCCATACAAGACACACTGTCTGCTACAGCCCAGGTCCTTTGATACACCAACATAATGAGTCTTTTCCAGATTCAAACTTTTCTTTAAAAAGCAAATGCTTCCATTTCTCAGTATTAAAAGTGCATCTGTTCTGATCCTTGTGAAAATTACATTTAATAGCTTCCTGAAGGCCATGTCCATTTTGAACAGCATAGTCTCAGGGCTGGGACCTCAGGTGTTCATGAAATGTGCTCTCACCTATGTGTTCTGCTCATGGCTTCCCCCAGTATGCTATGGGTTTTTGAAATCTTTCATTTTTAATTCAAATTAAGTTACTATGGGGATGGTAGGTCTAAATTCTATGTAATGAAACTTATAGCTGATGATCAATTCCCTGTTTTCTCATTTTGGACGTTAAGGTCGGTTTCGGTTCCATTATCCCAAAAAACTTTAGGAAAAAATCAACCGAGAGAGGAAAAGTATGGTGCATAGTGGTGAATGATGTTTGGATGCATGTGTTTAAATTGTCTTCTAAGTCCAGAATAACCGGAATCATGGTGTCATAACCAGATGACAGGCCAAATATTTACCATACATGAAGACAAAAAAATAGTCTCTGTAGATTATCCATGGGAATCTTTATTGAAGATAACGAAGGGTATTCTAGATTAACAGAAATTAAGAAAGAATTAGGTGCATATATATATATATGATTAGTCTTTGATCTCATGTAAAATGTAGAAGGCAGAAAATACTGTGTATTCAAGGCCCCTGAGCAAGAACTGCTATCTAGGCATCAAGTACAAACACATTACAATCGAAGACTTTTTCCAAGGTATGAAAAAAATCCACTAACGGTAGGGAGTAGAAATATTTTAACTTCCCTCTTGAAGCCCTCAAAACTAAATCTGGATGCCTATGCGTAAGGCAGGCTCCAGCAGCATCGTCCCTCCAGGAGCTCTGATCAGGTAGTCTCCTGATCTCAATACCTGCACAGTCCAAACAGCAATATTAGCATCTTTCTGAAGCTGCTTAGTGTATTAGGCTCTTTTTCAGCCTCCTGGTACCCTGACTGCTCTTGTATCATGTGACATGGAGAAGTGTAGCCTTTTTCCTTATTAATATAGGACATACAAGTATCCACATATGAAAACTAGCAAAGTGCTGCCTGCTGTAAAACAGCAAATGTTTCCTATAGAGCATATATTCTGTGACCTGCCTACTAAATGAGAAGCACAGTTTCTTACGTACGGCCCCCAGTGAACTCATCCCATTTTCTGCATATTGGAGCTTTGCAAATCTCCAGAGTTTCGTGTTTAGCAAAGCAGATGTGCAAATGGAGATCCTGGTGACCTCACCTCTGAGAATCAGGCCTTTGACACACATTACTCTCCTGTTGACAGCAAGAGAAGTGTGGATCACTTGGCATTTCACACCTGCAACCAATGTAGATGTTGTAACGATCTAAGTGAGCATTAGGAATGGAAGTGATGTTTTGGACATGAACCAGCTATATTTAAAGGGAAAGGTGCAAATCCACATTACGACTCAGGATGTGTATTAGCTGCAGCCCTTCTTTAACCTGGAAAGAACGAATTACATCCAAGGAAACTTACCTCAAAGAGTTTCTCTTTCCTCTGGCAGAAGTGATGATTAGGCTAAAATTGGCCATTGGTTTTACCTGTAGTTGGGGAATATACGATTTATTCGTACATCTTCAGCTGCTGGGCCAGTCTTGGTTCAAGATCCTGATCTCCTGTAAATATCTCTTCACAATCAAGAGAGCAATGAACCTGGAGTAGTGCCGAGCTCCTTTGGCCTGGACTGAGCTGACCCGGCAAATCTGCAAGGGGATGAGATCTTGCTAAACGTCTTGAGTGCTCCAACTCCCCTCTGCCTTGGGAAGTCTGTGCCTCCAGAGAGGCTCCTGTGGCCATGAGTTACAACAGCTTTCCACCCAGTATTTTCCTGTTGGTAACAGGTGCTCCTCACTGCTCCTTGAGCCTTTTGGACTTCCACTAATGCTGCAGCATGTACTATCTTATAATACTCATCACTGATCAGGGCTTTCTTCACTAAAGCAGATCTATCAAGAGCAGAGCATTTGGGGTTGGATATGTTTGTCTGCTGCCCCATCTAGGAGTAACAAATCTTACTGGGTGGGTAGAGAGGTACCATGACCCTTTATATCAGCTTGCTTTAGCCCTGGGTATTCATCTCCACTTGATGGGTTTTGGAGGTTTCTTTGTTGGTGTCTAACAGACGGCTACTCTGATGCCTCCCAGCCTACAGTCTGGTACTTTGTGGCTTTCTTCATGGCTGAGAAATGTCACAGATGGAAATGACCAGTTTTGTCTCCTCCTTCCAAACATAGAGGGCAGGAACAGGTCACACCAGCACCTCTCTCCTTGAAAAGTCAGGGGATGCTACCACCACCAAAACGGGCCCCTGGGCAGTTACGTGACATTCGGCTTGAGAAAGGAAACCGGTTTGTCACGTCATTCCTTAACGGTGTAACCTCAAGCCAGAGCTGAGCGTACCTATGGGTGCAAGAGATAACATTACATTATTAACTCTATAGTCATCATGTTCTGAAGATATTCTAGTTTCCAACCTCAGAATGTGATCAACACTAAAAATGTGGTGGGATTCTCAGCTGCATGACTACTAATTTATAGGTGGTTCTACCAAAGAGAACAAAGCATCTCTCCATACTCATCCTCCTGCTTTCTGTTAGAAGCTACAACAGCTCCAAGTAGACCAGAGCTGTCATAATGCATGACCTCTTGGCCTGAGAACTCTATATACATGTAATAAAGCTGTTCTCACCCAGAATAGCATAAGCTACAGATGACGTATGTGTGAATACTTTAGTGTAACATGGTGTATATACTCCACAAAATGTATTTTGGATGTAGTTGAGGATGGTAGTGTGTGTGATTCAAAGTAATCAGGTACATTAAAACGTGTAGCAAGGGCACAGAAGAGGCAAGGGAAGGAATAGATAAAGGCAGGAAAAAATTAAAGAGAATAGATGTGGAGACAGCTAAAAGAATGACAAGTGTGACAAGCAGGATCAGGTAGGACAAACCCAAATAGTTTATAAGATGGAAAAATGCCTCTCTGGCCTCGTAGCTTTAGCGTTTCTCCACAATGATATTGTAGTGCTTTTTCTACTCTTGATGCAAACAAAGCACTGAAATTCTCCTGAAATTTTTTTTTCCTCTGTGTGAGATGTCCTTTACACTGTGATGAGATCACTGGTGTATTAGTTCATTTTAATCTTTTCAGAAAGAATCCAGGAACTGCGGTGAGGTCATGACTGCAGTAATGTCTAAAAGGATGGTTTTATGGAGGAAAGGAGAAATTTTCCTCTTATTTAGCAAAACTGTAACAGAATTTGTGGCTCTCAAGTGTGTTGGACAAGTTAAAGTTTGTCTATTTTTGTCCTTTGCATGTTTTTGCAAAAGACATCCTGCTTCATACTCTTTTTTTTTCTAAGTATTGCATAAATCCAACAAAGCTTGCAGACAAAGCACCCTGATAGAGCAGTGCTCCATTTGAACAAACATCTAGAAGCATCATGGTACCTCCTCAGTCACAAAGTCAAGATGGGGGTAAAAAAAATCAGACTCCTGTGATGACATGAATGTCCTCACATTAGACCTTCTGTACCATTCAGAAGACAGATGCCTCACTGAGAACACACTAGTTCCCATCTCTTCCAAGGAGAAAAATCCTTGAGGCATCCCCCAGGGCCATGGTATCAGTGTTTGACATAACAGATTTGTGCCTCATTGATCAACGGAGTAATGTCAGGCATGAATTTGGACCATGATGCTTTAGGCAATGGTGGTGACCCAGAAGTAACGAACTTTCACTGTTACTCTGATTTACCCCCAGTCTTTCCCATTCTCTGTTTGCTAAGTGAAGTCACAAGACTTAATGATATAATTCTGAATGGTCTCTGGATGGATTTGGTACTGGAAAGAAATATGTAGACAGATGGAATCATATGCCTCACTTTACCGTGGCCAAGGTATTGTATTTTAATGCGTTCTAATGAACACAAAAATTACTCCCTAGTGTGCTTGCTGCCTGGGTCAGAGAGGTTATTTTGAGTTGCTGTCTTCCTGGATTCTTGAGATAATTCCCCCCGGATTTGCTGGGTCAACAACAAAGTGGTGATAACAAATACACTGCTGCTTTAATCCAGTGCTATGCTTTCTCCCTCTTTTGCAATGTGGGTTTGTGCACACTAGCAGTTACACTGCTCCTAGTTTAACACCTTTAGGGCATTAGTGACATGCAGCATAAAACCAGTTCCCCTTTCGCATCTAGAGACCAAATGTCCTGGATGATCTGTGTGACACAGAGGATGCCGCAGGTTTAGTTTTGCCCAAAGAGCTTAAGAGCTTCAGTTACCCAGAGAGGAGGTGGGAGATTAATGGTGTTCAGCGATAGTGGTAGGGAACTGTGTGCTCTAAATCCCATTGCAAGCAAAGAGGAATCCACCTCTACATACTACTAATATACGTAACTATGGAAAGCCTTCTAATTTAAAAAGACTAATTAATAATACTTAGTGGTCTGGATTTCTAAGTGTGAATTGTCCAGGATTTCGGCAGGCTTAGGGAGGTGGGGAAATGGGTTAACATTGCATTGTTTAAAATTACAGGTTTTAAAATTGTTTAAAACGATAAGCAGATAGGGTTTCCATGCCAGATTTGAGACATTTATTCTCTTTTATTTGTACTAAAATTTCAGCTTGAGCTCACATTGTCATTCTAGCCAGACTGCTTCCCAGATGAGCTAATTTGTCTACCTGTGTTCCATTTTAGGCCTTGGTTTTAATTTGAGTATGATTCCTGCTAATACCAAAGACTGGATAGGACATCCATTAAAAGTCTACACAGCAATTGAAATGGAAAATTCCAAAAGAAACCCTATTAGAGTTTTTCTCCATCAAATCAACATTACAGACTTCTTATGCATTTCTTAATTAGACATTGATATTAACTGGACTGTTGCATGATTTAAATCTAGCTCTTAATCTCAGCTATTCTATGCTGCTGTAGTTTTTATGACATCCAACTAGCGACTGCTTTATGCATTAATCTATCTGGAAAACCACCTTCACATTTTTTTTGTCTTTTTTTAGAAGAATAAAGGCCCCAAGAAGGAAATGAAAGCTTTTGGGTTCAGCCATTAGTAATTTTCTGCTTAGTATTTGAAAAATTGCTTATTTTAATTGCTTCATAGAAGAAAAAGATATCAAAGCTAACGTTCTTTCTCTCCAAACTTTGTAATTATTTCTCTCAGACTCTTATTTGAAATGCCTTGAAAGGATTTTCATTGAAATGTAGATTTCTTCTCTTTCAAAAGTACTTTTATTCCCCCGTGCTTCTTTCCCTTTTTTTCTAATGATTTCCTCTCTAGATTTAGAGCAAAATACATAGACTCCAGTCTCTGGACACTGTAGCATGTGTCACACAGATGTCCCTTAAGTGCCATCTTCTTTAAAACTAACCTTCCCATGGCCTAGAGACTGTGCTGACAACTGGCCATAGGTCTTAGCCTGGTGTCCTTGGGCTTCCTCCACAGACAGTGAAGAAGGGTCATAGGTGTTATAGAGGTTTGCTATAGCAGAGTCATACTCATTCTGAAAATTGCTGTGTGATTTGCTTATTAATATCATTATCAACACCAGGGGATCCTAATGGAAAAGTTTTATGCTAGTGAGCATGTCAGTGAGCTGAAGCTTGGGGCGTGTGATAAAGTCTAGGGACAGGTAAGCTTTGTACAGTTTCAGGTTCTGTTTCTAGCAGTATAAATCCTGAAAATCCTAATCCAGGAAGGAATTTGCTAACCAAACCCTGTAGTTAGTTCTGCATTGTATTTAAACATCAGTAGCACGAATCTTCAGGATCATGTTTGCCTCATCAGTAATCCTTGATACCGATACAGCAATAGTAGGAAAAAGTTCTTTATTTCACCTATACATTTTCCGGGAACATTATTTACTAATAGATTATGATCTGGTCAAAATGATCTATACATTCATTACATCTAGAGTGGGCTTTCATAACTCACAGTATCTAAGAACGAGGCAAAAGTCGCATTTGTTTATAGTGCAGCAATTCTGCTCAGCAAAAAAAGGTGCAGAGAAAATACTGTCCTAAGCACCTTGTGATCTGCTCTGAGTCCCAGGTGATTTCTCATGCCAGTTTAAAAAGATCTTTAAGAGCCTCAGAAGAGGGGGGACCTGGCTGCCTCAGAAACTCCTCAAAGTGTAGTGTTCTCTCTGCAAATAAGTGGCTCCACAAGCCTAGTGCTGTCATGGCTAAGGTTATCTCGTAGGGGGAATCTTCACAGTGGAACAAAACATTTTGAGAAGAGAAGACTGAAATGAAGCTAAAGCGTTCTCAGTATCAGATTTTACATGCGTTTTTTGCAATAACACAAAAGGGAGAAAGAGAACAAGAAAATGAGTTAGAGGAAGATGGAGAGGGAGACGGTCTATTAAGCAAAGCTACTTTCTTTGCTCTGAATTTAAAGTCCTGATAGACATCTTTATTCAAAATTACTCATTTTTTTATATTCAGATACTACAGTTTTCAATACTAGGTCTTAGATTTGTCTGGACAGATTACCCCCTTATTCCCACAATGAACTTAATTATCCTTTTTATGTCTTCAGATACTTTCAGTCATTTCCTGAACTGTTTCTGGGGACAGAGAGCAGCCGATGGGTCAGTCAGTAAAGCAAGCACTGTGCATCCCTGTTGGCCACACATTTTTGAAGGTAGAAGCCCTTTGGCCCCAGGTCTCCTTAGAAAGATTTTGAGCACTAGTACACATAATTTGCTCGGATCTACTTTTACTGAGCTTTTTTTTTTGACTAGGCAGAAACTCGTCATGTTCTCAGCAGCTTTCTGTGTATTACTTGGAAGCATCTAAATGTGAGTAACTCACCTGGAATCTGTAGGATATTTGAATGATTCATCTCTGAGACAAGAATAATCCCTCATGAAATCCAGGATGGAAATGACTGCATGGTTTAAAACACACCTTCCAGTATCACTGCTGTTGCAGCAGGAAGGAATGCATCTGAGCAGTTGAAGCCCAAACGACTGAATACGTTGGTTCAAAGCAGCAGTAGTAGCACAGAGGGTCATATAAGTTGCTGGTATTGAGTAGTTACTAGACTTCAGGACACTTCATTGGTTCCATCTGTAAAGAAACCTGTAACACGCATTACCCATTACCGTTACCTTCTGTGTCTGAGCAAGACTAACAAAGAGTAGTCAACATGGAAAGGTTGCATAAGATAATACAAAACTTGCAAGTGCTAAAGAGAAAACTATAATGAGTATCCATTCAGTCTTTGAGAGTTATTTTTTAGCTCTTATTAGTTTCAAAAAAGTCTCAGTTGTTCAAATAAGAAAGTAAAGAAATGTTACGATAAATTAAAATATAACTAGGCTTGAGAAAATCACCCAATTCATCACAAAGTAGAGAGATAGCACAACTGGTGCTATCCTTTATGAATGAGATACTAGATCCCAAAGGGCTGACCTGGTAAAATAATTTTAATGTATAAATAGAGCAGGTGTTGTGGTACACAAGTATGCTTTATTGAATTGAACAAGTAGTGGTCAAATGCAGTTTCATAACTAGGCTGGGATTAGCAACAGACTTTGTATGGACTTTCGACGTTGTATAAAACCCAAATTAAACAAAAATCCACTTACCTTAGAATAGTATTCATATTTCAGTTACATCTCTGAATGGAAGTTGTTTCTTCCAAATCCAACTTGTGACCCCAGCCTGAAAGCAGGGAATAAGATGGTGCAGTATCACTGAGACTGCACAGTCAGTCATACCACAACCAGAGATTAAGACAGCACTGCGGAATAAAACACAAGTTTCTCTGTCACACCCAACCTACATTTTTTCCTGATGAGTTTATCATTCTTAATAATTTCCACTAGCCTGAGAGAACAGATAATCTGTTTTCTATAAATACAATAAATAGCGCTTCAAAGGACATGGCGTTTATGCAGTTCATCATTTCAGTGATTCAAATAAATGTAAAAAGAAAAGATGTGTAAGGCAACAAGCAGCAGGGTCCTGGGAGAGAGGGTCTCAGGCTGAGTCCTTATTGTTGCTGCTGGTGGGTTCTGTCATCTTAGACCAGTAACCTCAACCTTCAATCTATGTGCATTTGGCTGCCTCCATAAAGCAGGAGCACCCTTTATAGGGCTCTTACTGTACAATCTGCAGAGTGCATGGCAATAAACTAGGTCCTGATCTCTTCCATGCCCTCACTCCATGTGACTGGAAAATGAGTGATAAAAAATAATAATAAGCTCTGAATAATTATGTATTGTCTTTTTAGTGAAGCAGGCCTTGAGCATTGTGAGCCTTCCACTGGGAGAAGTCCCATTTAAAAAATCTCCCTGGCATAAAAGTGAATTGGATCCTGTCACATGAATGGCCTGCATTTACTATTCTTTTCACTTACCTTCTAGCCGTTCACTTTCTGAGCTGACTTGTGCCTGTTCCCTGCTTGTCAGCAGGAACTGGGTAAGAAGAACTTGCTGGAAACAGAGTATTAAATAAACACATAAAGAACTGCTGACTCAGCAGATGCACTGTTACAACTGAGATGTAAAACCATCAAACAACAAATGCAACTTCTGAAAGTCTCGTGATTCATATCACAAACAGCAAGGGAGAAAAGCAAAAGAGGATTTTGACAAGTGCTAATGAACTTGGAACAACACTGGATTTTGAAATCATAAGACATTCAGGATGGGTCCAGGTTGAATTCTTGGTCTGTGTGAGCAGCAGACATTCTCCTTCCTGGAACCACGGCAGCATTAAGTACTGCATCCATCATTTGTGAAACAGCAGCACTTGGACTACCCTGATAGTAAGGACCACTCCACTGTAGCCAAGAGAATCAATCAGTGTCTCAGCTCTAGGATATTGAAAATATTTGGGAAGTTCAGGAGAGCACTTCTCTCCTCCCAAGCTCCCGACAGTTCTAAGTGTGATACCAAGGCTCCTTGTTTCACACGGGAGGTGGGGAAGGCACACGCTGCCTAGACTTTGAAGCTCTTAGAAAAGGTAACAGTTCATACCTGCTGCCTTGGTCTTGCCTCGGGTATGGGGTGTCTCCCCCAGGGAGACGGAGCAAAACAGAATAGGGCAGAGGCAGAAACACCATGAGTAACATAGCGGATGTTTTAGAGGGAAGAAGAGGAGATCAATTATGGGAAATATCTGCTGGCCATTGAGTGTCCTGGAGCAGCTATTGTGACACTGAAGCAGTGAGTTTCCATGTGGCTTTAAGACATCTGCCCTGAGGAAGCATTTGCTACTGAAACTGAGGCCTCTTTTTCTTAACTTTCTGATTCCCGTGGGGCAGCAGTTGCCTTCCTAAATGAAATGCTTCTTTAGGGAGACGGGCTGGGCCCCAGGGACCGGTAATGCAATATAGTGCCTTTCATCTCTCACCCATGAACCCAAGTCAAACAGAGTTTGGTAAATGGCCAATAACCCTTACCATCCCAGGGGCTGTTTGGTGACCTGTGCGAAATTATGAGGGTCATCTCTGTGTCTGTTTACTAGAAGGCAAGTGTCAACTTCACCATAAAAAGGGACACGGTTACTACTCATTATCACCCAATTTAACAATCTTAAGCCAAGAATGAGCCCAGAAAACTCAGCCATCTTCTTACCCAATGATGGTGGTCCCAATACGTCAGGACTTGAAGTACATTAATGAAGACAGTTGCATTGTAGCAAACCAGGCTGTGCCTCTCCTGCGGACAAGAAATCCGAGTCTGAACTACTCACAGTGGCATGTGATTGCAGTCTCCCCAGATCTACACGAAAACGTCCAGGAAGAACGGTTTAGTTTTTAGGTGCAACAGATACCAAGCATGGCTGTGAAGCTACAGAAAGCTGCAGACTTCTGCAATCTGCATTTAGGGTCTTAGACAGACACAGGCAACCTACATAGGGACACAGCATCCAGCACTGATAGAGTTAATGTGCTGAGAAATCCTTCACTAGAAGGCTATTCCGTCACCCATCATGAATATACTGTTCTGGTTACCAAAACAGCTATATTTGGAAGGGTTGAAGGCCAGAAGCTCACTTTGGTACCCATTCTTGCCCTATGCACTGCTCATTTTAAGGTCAGACCTTTAGCATCAGGAACCTGTTAGAAGAAAGAGGAATCACTTTAAAAGTTGTTGCCACTCTGGGGGTTACCCTGGAAGGTCCAAGAGGGGAAAGGGAAGGGCAGGGGCAGATAAACACTTGGCCACATGAAAAATCAGCTTGCCCCTAAATTTCAATAGGTCTGCATAAACCTTCGAAACCCACCCAAAACACCAGCCAGCTTATTCTCACCCACAGTGTTTCTAGTCACCACTATCATTTTCTAGCCCTTCTATGCCATAGCAATGACAACATTGTCGTTGTCAACTCTTGAGTTACTCTTTAATCCCTGCTATCTTGGTTACTTGCATTAAAGTGGTATACCTGTGTTAATTAAACAGAAGATGGCAGAGGAAGGTTTTACTTATTCTTTTGTGTAGATCATTTCCCAGGGCTTCACAGGTTGGGGAAAAATAACAATACAGACACACCACACATCGTATTTCAGCTCAGCTGATAAAGCTGTTTTACTCATACAATGTGCCACGATTTTTTTCACGTGTCACAATAATTACCGTGCTGCTGCTGCGTGGCAGCTCCCCTCATTTTTTTTTTTTTTTTTATTTGTATTATTTGCAAGTCATAATCATGTTTTCCTGTCATCCCTGAGCAATGTGCGTGCGTGCGTACAGGCAAATGCCAAGCCTGGAAAGGAAATTTGATGCGTGTCCATGAATTGGAGTTTTCAAACTTTGGCTGAAGATTAGTACATGTAAACATAGCTCTGCCCCCTTCATCTTGGATAATTGGTCACAAATGCTACTTGACACTTCTCAAATCAGACACTTTACATACTTCTGAGCATAGCTGAACTTTTTTGGCAGGAATGAATTTGCTTTGCAACTCAGCCGCTCATTCCTGGCCCGATCCCTACTCCAGTGATTTCAGCACAATGTTCTGCCAGTGCGAGAAGCACAGAGGCAGGACCAGATCTGTTTGCTCGCGCTGACGAGCCTGGCTTTGTTGACTCCCTCAGAAATACAATTACCACAGTTAATGTTCTGCCCTTTGCCAGCCTTGATTAACAGTGGGATTTCTACCTTCAGGTCCCTCTCTCTATTCCAATTACTCTACAAGTTACATTGCATCAGGGGACAGCTCAGAAAAATGAAGAAGGCAATGTAGCATCACCAGAAAATGCAGCTTCTGACACACCAGGACCCTTCCACAGCAGCATCAGCTTTATGGGAGGTGGCTACAGACAGCATCCGCCCCCAAAGAGATTGTCTCAGTTTTTTCCTACCTCTCCTGCAAATGATGCACGCTCCAGCAGAGAAGGGGAATCCATTTCTGAAGTACTGCTGAAGTTTGAAGTAGCCACAGAATTTCATGCTATTAAACGGCCTCCTGTTTGCTCTGACATTGCTGTGTGTTTACTCACCGTGCACCGGTACTGCAAGAGCTGAGCAGACCATATGCTCACTTAGAAGGGCTGCCAGGTCTCAGGGAGCATTACTGTGCCTATTCCAGGAGGGGTTTGGGGCAAGAACATGTTCCATGAAGGTTTTCGCTAGGAATATTTTATTTTATCTGGTGATTTATTTCTGTCCAGCCTCTGGACTAAATGGTGGTTTATCAGCATATCCATGTACATCTGTGAATAACCAATAGAAAATATCCTTCACCCTTTATTCACTGGGATGCCGATAAACTGCAGCATATTAAAAATGTTTGTTAGTTTGTTCTTTTCGGCTATCAAGTGGGATGTGTGCCGGCATGCCCTCCTCATGCTGGCTGCTTCATCCAGAAAACGGAGAGAAAATGACGAAATGTTGTCAGTTCTAGAAGAGGGTGAAGGTTCACATGAGTTATTTTAGCATTATTGTCTTGCTCATCACTAACACTAAATCTGTAAACTAGATTGAGTTCCTACCTGCAGAAGCAAAGGATGAAACTTTGCACTGTGCTTTCAGGTATAGATCGTAAGAGGAGAAAATACCTGGTCGTGCACTCATGTTGCCTTGGTTCTCAGGGCTTCATAGAGCTCAAAACACTGAGGAGGAGCCAGGACAGGAACACTCCACACAGTGTTTCTTCAGCCTCTGGTAGCTTGTGCCGTGACTGAGAGCTGAAGCACCACCCACTCACAGGCAGGGAACACACGTCATCAACCACCTCTCTGTGTGCTTGGTCCCCACACTTCCCAACCATGGCCTTGTGATGGTTCATCCCTAGAAAAGAAGGGTAGCTGGTGTTACAAAAGATATGGCAGATTCACTGTGGAGAAGCAAATGCCCTCATTGCCCCTGAATTTGCTGTGGAATAACATGCCAAGAGAAGACACTGCATGCTAGTATGTCTTGGGTTTTCAGAGATTCTTACCTTAAATTAAATAGATGGAGAAGTATCTTGCTTCCGCCTGTTTGACTCTGATATTGGAACCATTATGGAGTTGGAGGTATATTTATAGGTGCACAGGGCACCAGTTGGCAAAGGGATGCAACATAGCTCTAAAGCCTGAGCTAAGGAGGAGGCTTAGTTTCCATTGCTATTATATATCACTATATAAATTTAGCTTTCAGGTCCTAGACATTTTAAAATAACATGTCTACAGCTGGAATAAAGGGTATCAGAAAAAGTGAATTGCAGGTTACAGGATTCTAGTATTTGCAGTAAGAGAACTATTATCGTAATTATACCTATAGAGTACTCATTTTTGTTGTTATTAGGGGGAAAGGATGGTAGAATTAGGATATATGGAAAGAAAATCTTGCAGAAGGGGAGCCAAATAATTTAGCTGAGCCAAAGAATTATGATGGCTACTCAACACACTTCTGTTTTCAGCACGTGAGCTCACTGTGCGTGTGTGGACCTCCAATGTCCAGTGTTTTAGGGGAAACCACTGTGGGTCACTGATATCTGGTACAAATGGGAACAAACCACAGCCCACAGAAAGGCCTGACCTCACACACAAACCCCCTGATTGGGAACTGGATGCCTTTTTGTGCCATTGAACATCTCCATAGTCTTTGCTAAGAGAGAATGGAAATTGCACAAATGACTCCGTGAGCTCGATACTTCACAGACAAAAATCCTTCCCTGCTGCCAAAAAGATCAAACCCAGACTCTTGAACATTTGAAATGAGGCTAAAATAAGTAAAAGATATTTTCTTCAGGGGAAAAGTGAATCTCTGTTTTGACTTATTATTTTGTGGTTGGGGCTAAGTGGCCATTAATAGTACGTAGGTACCTGCTGTTGTAAATCCACTGCATTGCCTCCTGGATGTCATTACTGAAAGTAAGTGAACTGTTGCTTCGGTGGCGAAAGATTTACTTGCTTAATGCCTGGTGTCATCAACAAATTCAGGCTGGCAATGACATCCTACTTGTCTAAGCTAATACACAGCTTTGCACGCTCCTTGTTTTTCTTCCCATTCAAACTTACGGCTTAGTGTTAATGTCTACCACTAACCAACATTGCAGCTGAAGTGAATGAAGTGATGAATGAACACACAGTTTGCATGTAGATAATTTGAAGTCCGGCTGAGTAGATCACATTACTTAGTGTATCTTCACTATATTTGTATTTTAAAAGCATCTAAACAATATTATTTCTTCTACAACTCCATCTCTTCATTGCTCTGACCCCAGCAATGAATTGTGTTATGCGTTTTGGTGGAGATTTGTTTTCTAAAAAGTGGTGGAACCACTTGGAGCTTAAATCATTGCTGTAGTAAGTTGTCCCTACCTTAGAAAATTCTCGTGTCAGGAGTAAAACTCCTTGTTCGGCTGCGCTGTGAGAAACAGGATGATGTTTAATTATGACAATTCAAACTCATCTCTGTTTCTGCAGGTGCAGGCTATATTGATTTACAGTACTAACATAGAAAAAGCAGAATTAAAAAGCTGGTTTGTTTAGAAACATACTTATTGCTAAAAATGTCTGTTCAGCTCATTTTTAAATTTGATTTCTTATCCCAGGTGAACTATACTGCATTTCTGAATGTCAAGAACTGCTTGTGTCTGATAACAGCTGATCGAAGTAACAGCGTGGTTTGTTCGTTTTGATTGTAAGATTTTTGTTTGTTGCTTTATTGGACAATGCTGTTTGCAGAAGAGAGATTAAGAGCACCAGAGACAGAATTATAGACCACAGTTAGTGCATGAGACTTCATATTAGTACAGGACCACAGTCTGTAAGATCAGTGGCAAATGAAACCAGCTTGCAGGCAGAATCAATGCCTTGTTCTGAAAAAAACAGTAAGGAAAATCTGTGCCAGTGTTTCAGCATGACAAATGAACTTAGGCAAGTTGAAGATAATCATGATTATTTAATATTCCACAGCTTTACAACTCGATACTCTGTGGACAAAAGATCAGAAGGCTGCTGAGTCCAAAGTTTTGAATCTTTGGGTCAATATGCTTCTCATGTCTTCAGCATTTAGTTTAATTTAGGAGGAAACGGTTCTGAGCTAAGATAAGATCTCGAACGAAATTGACGTGGACTCACAACATGGCCTAACATAACAATTTAATCTATCCTGTGCTTCCCCTGAAAGAAGGCTTAATAACTGTGGTATGATTTCACCTGCTGCTTCTAACATTTGCTCATTCTTTTTTCCTGAGCAAATTTGGATTATCAGATGGCGAGCAGCTTTGTTCATGGTAGACAAACTTGAATTCATTTAGGATTAATAACAGTGGGTTCAATCCTGGATTCAATGACAGTCTTAATGAATGGAGTCATTGGAAGACATATATTTGTTTGTGTTAAAGAGAAATAATTAATTCTCAGTTTTCCTGGGTGTGAGGTGATTACAGCCCATATCACAAAATATTTTCCTATATATCCAGCCTTGGGTGTATGAACTGCAGGAATGTTCCCCAAGCCCCGGCATTGCAGATACAGGCCATTTTGACCTTGTTATTTCAAAATCTGAAGTTTCACAATGCATTATTTGGTGCAAGGTAAAATGTGTCTCTTACTCACAGTGTTGTCTCAGGGCCTCTTGGTGATCTGATGCTGGGGAGCAAGGAGAGAGAAAGGTCCACGTCGCTGCGATCCATCAGCAGTCGTAGGTCGAGACAGGACCACTCAGATGGAGGAATCCAGGCCGGATCTGGATTCTGGCCCAATCCTCACCATTGTCCTAGACATGGGCATCTTCCAAATGCTGGGGGAAATCCCGCATTCTTTACTACTTTCCCTGTCTCTTGGGAAGCAACCAGAGCACACGCCACCACCGTGCCCAGCCAGGGAGGAGCTGGCTGAGCCGCCAAGCTGGGCTGCGCTGCCCAAAACTGAGTACCCGCTGACCTCGGGAAAAATTAGCAGACTTCGGTAAATTTACCCTGCAGGCAAATTTACCCTGGAAAAACATCGCCCACGTTGCTAGAGTTTAGGACAACAAATTAGAGCTTTTCATACACACTGGAAGCTTTTTTTTTTTTTTTTTTTCTTTCTTCTCCATGCCCCCCCCCCTCCCCCTCCACACCCCCCTCCCTGGAACATCCAGTTGCTTAATTCCATTTGAAATCACCCAGGGTAGGCACCTAAATACCTAAATAATCTTGTCCTTCATGCCTGTCAACATCTTGAGGCACCTAACCACCTTTAGAGATGTGGTGTGAAAGCTTGTGAACGATGCAATCGAGGAGGGAAACAAAAGACAAGTATCCCTATTTGCTGCCCAAGAATCCACAAAGAATGCTGCTTCAGCTCTGCTCTGATTTCTAATTAGATTATGAGTGATGTAGGACTCTGAAGCCAAGCTGGAGTTTGTGCTAGCACTTTGCATGTATGAATGACAAAGGGACACCACTTTCATATTGATTTAAGCGAGCAGTGGAAGAACATTTAAACATCAAGTGCTTGATGCCCTGGTTTGCCAGAGCACCTGGAAATATCAAATTAATTCCAGGTGTTCTGCCATTAAGACAGGCTTGCTGCTTTTACAGCTACACACACAAAATGTGGCTCCCAGTTCCACAAATAAAAACCGAGTGGTTTCTGCTCCTAGTGCCTCGATAACTCTGACATATTGCAAGTTCTGGAAAGAATTTTAATCTACATAGTTTTTTTAAATGGGGAGGGGAGCGAGGGGGGAGGGATTTTAAATATGCTGCATACAATTTGTGATGGTCATCTCTAAAATGCAGCTCCATTATCCTTTTCCATTTGGAATGAATGAGGCTAATTAATTTCAGGCCATACTTGATGAGGTCAGCACCATACGAAGGGTGCGTGCTAGACATTGCTAATCTCTTTCAGCTGAGAGTGATGAATTAAAGATGAAGCATTCCTTTGCAGGCCTAATTTAGAATGTATATCAAAAACCTACAGCAAATAATACTATACCCTACAACAAAGGAAAACTTGTTCTCTCAGGCTCCCATGTAGGGTTGATTTTAAAGGCATTTTCATTTCACTTTGGAATTCCAGCTGTGGATGGGTGAAACAGTTCAGAAAATTCAAGCTTTCTCTCTTTCTATTGCTTTTATGGACAAAAGTAGGCAAAGGGGGGGGGCTAAGGGGAGAGAGAAACTAGTCAGTGTTTGATCCTGTAGATACTGTGATTCTGACTGTACGCTCGACATGTAGGAAAGCTGCCAGGGTCTTGTGCTCCCCAAGTCCCTGTGACGTGACATCCCCCCCCACGGTGCACACTGAAATTTTACTGTTGGGTTTTTTTTAAGTTTGAGGGGAAAGCTATTAAGTGTCCTGTTTTGTTCAGCATCATCTCAAGGATGTTTTGTTGGACGTTGCAGGCTTTTCCCTGGGAAGCAGGACAGGTCCGGCAGTTCTGCTGGGTCACCAATGAGGACACAAGAGCTTCCAAGCCAACACGAAGCTGTATTTCTCCGTAGGGAAAAACACCTCCCTATGCAAAAAGGTTCCGTCACAGCTAGGAGCACAGGTAGCAAAATTTAACAGAAAAAGTCACAGCGAAAGCAACCACACCAGGTCTGGAAGCAGTACAAATCGCTACAGGGCTCTCCAATTTGCCCGAGTTGGGGCTCAGCCAAGCTTTGCCACCTTTCCCTTCAGCCAAGCCCCCCATAAAGCCCATAGGGTTTTCCCCCCTAGGTGAGGGCCTGAAGGATTTGGCCCCATGGACGGCCAGAAATTAACCTTAATTGTCACTTCGGTAAAACAGGGACTATGAAATCCTAATCCAGCCTCAGAAGGAGGCTGGAAAGAATAGCCCACCAGCTTCCTCACCACTTTGCTGCTTAATACCTGGCAGTTTCTTGATATTCTTGACAGGTTGCTGCAGAGAGTCAAAGTTCCCAACTGGTGGCCATAAGCGGCTGCCGTCTTTGTATCCCAGTAGTCCTCATTAGAACAAAGCTGCTTCAAATTAAATCCAATCTACATGCCGAATCAATCTTTCAACCCTTTGATTGCTTCTGAAAATATTTATATTTCTTAATAATGCACATTTTGTCCCACAGCCTGTGATTAAACCCAGACAAGGTCCGGAGAAGCCTGAAGTATATGTGGAAGGGGTTATTTTGGACAGGAAAAGAAAGATAAAGAACACAGGTTTTTCCTATTGTGAAACCATTAGAGTGTATAAATCTAGCAATTGCAGTTGTATAAGCATCAGAGTGGGGTTGTAATAAATACAGATTGGAGTATTACAGTAACCAAATGGAGTTTATGGATTATGTTCACTAGTTCATATTTCTCAGCTACTACAATCTAACTAATATCATGCTGCACTCAGCTCTATTAATATTCCCTATTAATATTCTCTTTCCATGTTTGTGGGGAAAAAGAAGTTAGGAATCAACCGCTGCTCTGTGTAAAACAAACATGTTTAAAGAATGATGCCCTCCAAAGAAAAAAATAAACAAGGGGATGCTGTAAAGCAACTGCGTTAGAAGGGCAAGGGCTGTGGCTGGCTGAAATCGGCTCCGTTCTGCTAAAGTTAGTAACTTCCATCTGAGTGAGAATCTGGCCCTAATGCAGGGCACTTGCTGCACGAAAATTAGGATGTAAAAATGAAGACAGTAACCGCTACTACCCCTTACCTGGGTAAATTTTTATGGTGGTAAATAATAAGCTCTGGCTGGAGATGAGAAGCGCACAAAGGCTCTGGAGCTGTGCTTTGTGGCAAATCGCGTTATTATTCTCTCCTCAAAAAGTAGCGTACATCACAGGTGAGGTATATGGGGATGAAGGAAAGGATACATTCCTTGGCTGAGAAGTAGCCCACATAGGGCCTGATCCTCCAGAGTGGGAACTCGCCGTCGATTAAGAAGGTAGCTGTGGCTGGGGAGACAGATCAGATAAAGGCACTGTACCTGTCTCCCTCCCTAAACATAAATGACTGCCCTTGTCTATAATAAAAGGGAAAAACTGACTTCGGAAAACATGCCATGATAAATCTCCTTGGATGAAGTAGTACAATGTCTGGGTGAGAGGGAAATAAAATCTAGGAACTAAAAATACAGAATGCTTATTTAATATCATTGTCATCATCAGCATCCCATGGTAAATACAGCTAATGTACTTCAGTGGTGGGCTGGTAACTGCTTGTGTTAGTTTTGCTTGTGACTGTTTCCCCTTTTTATAAAGGAAAGAAGGAAATATTCTTAGTGAAAGTACTATTAATTGATCCTTTCATCACACTTTTCATCATAAACTGTAATTCCCTAAATATTTGGGGAGGTGATATTATTGTTATACATATATCCTGAGTCTTGACAGCTTTTTTGCATTAATATATGATTTGGATGCTCAGTCTTTAAGGCAGAGAGAAGTTTTTTTTATCCTCACCAAAAATAAGGAGAGAGGAGTGATGAAAAACACCTTTCACAAACAGACACAGATCCGAAAACTAATGACATGCATGAAAAACCATTTTCTGAATATCTTCTATTGTTTGACAACCCTGATTTCGCACTAAACTTGAAGTTTGTTTCCAAACAGAAGCTTTTTGTATAGAAATTTTAAATCATATCCCTTTGTGAACACACACATACCATAGAGGATATTGTCTTATTAAAGAGTTTAAGCCTAAAGGTGTATGCCTATTTTTAAAAGAAATTTTCTGATTGTAGATAACTGCTCAATTTGATTTAGTGTCCAATGATAGTGATGGGGTTGATAACTGAGCATTCATCGGTAATTCATCTTGTGCTAGTAGAAATTTACAGCAAAGCAGTGCTTTCCCAACACTGACAAGTCCTATTAATCTTCTTCAGACACATTTCAATAGGTGTCTCCATCTGTGCCCAACATCTAAACACTCTGGCATCACTAGGGACTTGGAGACACCTTCATTTCAGGTTACACTAGTGAAAATGTGATACTAGATTGTACTCTATTTTTAACCTAATTCTCTCTTTTCATTCAATTAGCCTTTCTTGCCTGTATTTTTCTGCTCATGTGTAACATCCTTTCCCCAGGAAAAGCTTAAAAATCAGATTTTGTTGCTTAAAGAGACAGAATCTGCCAGGGCAAGAGCAACCAAGACCTTAATACGTATAAGCAGAAAAATAAAGCTCACGGCAACAGCGTTGAGACCGAACCACAGCCACAAAACGCGTCCTGTGTCGCATGCCCACGACATTCCCCTCGTGATGCACCTCTTGCAGACATTGTTCGGTTAGGACAGGTCTGAAACTAAACACCTCACCTCCAGCTTCCCAAATTTTAAAACAATTGCAGAGTATTTGGGGTTTGAAATCCAGTATGTACCAAAACATCTCTGTTTGTTCAGGCTGTACAGGAATCACCGCCATACATCCCCACTTCGCTTTACATATACGGCTAATGCATGAACAAACACAGCACAGTCAAATTACAGCAATAACATTTATGGGTGGATTATGTTCCAACTTCCTCACTTATTATTAAAAGCGAGTAAATTGCAAAGCACACGGAAGAGGTAGGGTGCAAATGCCGGCGAATTTCCACCCAGAACCAAATGTTGTTTTTGCACTTTCAAAGCTGCGATGAGTTTGCTAGCAGACGCAGCACAGCTTTAAAGCTTACTCATTCAAAAATGTGTGTTTGGGTTCTTTTTTTCCTGCTTACTCCATTTACGTTTGCCTTTCAAAGAGGAGCAGATGCACACCATTTGGGTTTGTGTGGCTCCTACTTGCTCTGAACTTTCTTCTGAAAAGAGCAAACCATGAGCCGCGCGTCTGCTCCGCCACTCGGAACCTTCAAACTTTGTTTCGGGCTTTATGAAGTTCTCTTGTGAGTCGTATTATAGATCTAAATGACCTTATTGTAGGTGGCAAGTTTAAATGTGCCTTATTAATAACTTGTTATCCAAGACAAATTAAGTCCTTATGTGTCAAAAGCACTCTGCTCTGGATTACCTACAAGACAAGTATTTATTGAATAAACGCTGGATCCAATTTCATTTTAATGTGACTGACTGTATGCTTCAGCCCCTTAGAATGAGATAAAAACACTCAAACCTATAACTATGTTGCAACACTACACCTAACTTGTCTGTTTCTATTATTGTCTTTTTACTGTGGGATATCAGAAGTGCTTGTGTGTTTTAAGGATTTTTTTAATATTATTATTATTGTTATTATCATCATCATCATCATCATCATCATTATTGTTCTGAAGAGCAAGGAAAGAGATAGAAAAAAAGACTGGCATTCAGCCTAAAGAGAAATCATTGAAACAAATTAATCCTATGCCGTTTAAATTGACATGGTAATCCATCATCAGCAAAGGGAAACTCTGAAAGCAATCTAGAATCTGCAGTGTTCTTTCACTGGCCCTCAGGCACAAAGACAGATAGTAAAAGAGGAAGAGGAAAAAAAAAATCATAAAAGTTAGCAGCACCTTAGCAAAGGGAAGGGCTAGAGAGAGCAGCTTTCACTTTTTTCCTGCTTTCAACCGTTCAGCTCCGAAAGCGATGCTGATTAACCCTCAGCCATTGCCTGCTAACGTTTACTTCTGTATGTCAAATCATCATCGGCTGCTGAGATATGAGTAATTTCAAATAGTGCAGAGCCCCTATCCTATATAAACTCTACCATTGAAAACTCTGCCAAACATCAACTTGGGCATTTCTGCTTACAGAGAGCCTTTTATTAGCCTAAACTTGACCATTCCAAATGGACAATAAATTCTATCTTCACGGCCCTGGAGAAAAGAGCTGTACTATCCTTGGGAGTTTAATAGCCAGGATTTTCATAGAGCTAGCATGAAAAAACTGAGGGGGTTTTATTTGGGTTTGCGTTTGGGGTATTTTTTTTGTCTATCTCCTGCTTCCTCAGTGGGGCTGTCCACTATAACGTATGTTTCCCAAGGGTTTTTTCAATCTAGTTTTAAATATCTAAAGTGCTGGGACTTTGTGCACCTTTAAAATTTTATTGTACTTATGGCCAGAAGAAAACATAAACCTCTTGGGCCTTGAAAGCCCATTGCAATACAGCCGTTATCCCTATAATGTCAACAGAGCTACAAAATTCTCTAGAAATAAACCTTTTAAGAACAGCTTTCCCTGCCTCGTGTTTTCTTTTAAGGTCAGTGGTGCATCACTTTTTGGAAAACGTTTCCCATCTCTGGCCAGGTTTAGCAATCTGAAATAGAATGTATATTACTAAATGAATAGGTTTAATTTTAGACGCTGAAAAAATAAATAGAAGAAGAGAGTTAGGGCAGGAATAATACCTTTCAGTTAGAAACAGACATAGTAGAAAGAAAAAGTCAGAACTTTAGTGCCAGGGGCAAAGGGGTGAAAGGCTGGCTAATATGAACCATATCCAACATCTGCCCTATTTTAATTTAGCAGGGATAAAGTTTCTTCTTTTTTATTATTAAGAAAACTTTATGTGGCAGAGAAACCCATGAGCTATGTTATCAAAACTGTTTTATTGTCACACTGAAACTTAGAACTACTAAGAATTGGCGGAGTAAAGAGATAAAAACTCCCCTTCTCTCTCCTTTTATACTCTGTGACAAGCCTGGGCTCGGGTCCTGCTGTCTGGGATGTCCTTTTCATGTCTTTATGAAGGACTGCACTTGGGGCTGAAATATAAAGGGGAGGTTAATTGTTCAGGATGGGTCCAAATGATTGATTCTTCAGGTAAAAAAAAAAAAAAAAAAAAAAAAAAAGAGAGAGAAAAAAATAATCTGAAGATTTAAAACAAAATACTGCTGCTGCAAAGATGTTCGCAGTGGTTACCCTCAGAGATGAGCGATGGTGGTGGTGTACAACAAGTGTAAAGAAGGGCTGGACTGGGGAGCTGTATGAGAAACAGCCCAAATTGCCAGGCTGGAACAGGATCTCGCTCCATCTAAAAGTTTTCCACCTCGATAATGCAAATTCTACTATAAAATAACAAAGTATACTGAAACACATGTGAGTAGCTGCTGGAGTAAAAGAGCAAATTGGTTTCTGACAAAAGAAGGATGAATACCTTTGGATAATCTAAAGTTAGAATTTGATTGAAAGCATAACATTCCTTTAAGCATCAATATGCTTAAGATCCAAAATATGGTTATTTTATTACCAGTTAATACTTAGATCAAAGCAAAACACTGTAGCTGGAAGGGACATTCTCTCTGGAAATAAAGTTCCATGTAATTATTTCCTATTAAAAACTAAAACTGGTCTTAGATTCAAAAATTTGTGCTTCCTTACATGTGATATAATGCGAGCTTGTCAAGAGAGAGCAGATGTGCCATTTTTCACTGTTTGCTGGTATCCCTCTGCTTTAAAGTTTTCAGTTTAGCTTTAACCCTTTGAACGTGACAAATCTTCATCCAATTTACCTCAGGGGATTGTTTTGGATAATATTGACTAATTTCTCATAAACAGCAATCAGAATTTTATATAAACTAACACCATTTTAAATAAAGTCTCCAAATGTGAGGAGGTAAAATATAAAGAAAATTATATGGTGATTGATAGGCAGTTGAAACTTAAACATTAAATTGTAAACAAGTCTTTTAGTCTTGCACAAAACAGCTCATCTTAATTCAGTTTGAGACATGGAGTTTAAAATATGTACTCAAAATATTTCCAAGAAAGCTGTAACATTTCAGAGGGGAAAGATAAGAATGCATTTTAATTATGAGGTTATAAATATGCAAGCTTTTTTTTTTTTTTTTTGCTGTCCCCTAATGCAGTACGTAACACAGTTCAGATACAATTATACATCTGTCTGTCTCTATTCCTGTCCAGCATTCTGTTTTTATTTTTTCTATTTTTTTTTTTCCCTGATAGTTGAATCTCTATTTATGTCATCTCTGAGGTAGGCCCTGGAAAAAAAAGAATCTATCTTTCTGTCTTTATAAACTACTGCAACATAAATAGGGAATGGTTCCTTTTTACAACTGATGGGCTAGTATTGTAAGTAGCAATATGAAATATTTAGACACATTATTTCAAGCTTTCCAGCTGCTTCTGATTCTGCTAATTATTTTTGATCTGTCACTCAGAAATAAAAAAAAAAAAAACTTTAAAGAGTTCATTAGGACTGCGGAAAGGAAGAAGAGTCAGATATAAGGCAGCAATTATAATTTGATTTTAACATTTATGGGGTTTTTGCTGACTCTTCAGCTATATTGTTTAGTAGAAGGATGGCTACAATATAATTCTATATTAAAATCTTGTTAAATAGGGAAGGAGCTGAGACATTCAGCCGGGATATTGTTTGCTAGCTCAATTAGTATCCAAGGAATTTGAAAGTACAATAAATGTATCTGAAGATCATATCTAAACATACTTACCAAAAAGTACCCACCTCTCTCAGCAGTTCACATATTTCTGCCTTCTGACTGTGTTTAAAAAAAAAAAAAAAAAAAAAAAAAAAAAAAAAGTGGTTTGGATGTATAGGTTAAGATTGGCATATGGCGAGGTTTGCGTGAAATACAAAGAAACCTGTATTTCACTCAACAATTTCATTCCTTAAACATATAGTTTAGAAGCATCTTTTCCTTAAACATGTGGTTCAATAGCATTTTCTTCAAAGGAACAATTCAATGTGTTAAAAGATTTAAGAACAAAGAATGTGCTGCAAAATGCAAATTCTTACAGTGTTATACTGTGTATGCAATTATGTACGTAGGCAGATAGATATAATTTGAGAGTTATTAACTTTCAACATCAATGATGCACCCTGAATCAATACAATGTAACTACCTATTAAAATATAAACTAGGTGTGTTACCAGGCAAATACAGTCTGAGAAGCTTTTCTAGGTTTTTTTTTTTTAAAAAAGATTATAGCTCTACTATGGACAAGAAGCTAAAGAGATTGCTGCTGGTCCTGAAGACTGCTTAGCTTTTTGCAATATCTGACGTTTCTAGAACGTTTCATCTCCTCTACGTTTGGAAAAAAAAAATAAAAAAATAAAAAAAAAAAAGGTAAACAAAACGCACAACTCTGAAATGGTGTGAAAGGCATGAATTGTCTCACAAACGTCCGTACATCTATGTACCTCCCGGTGTATGGGAAAAAGAAAAGTTGCTTTTCCATTTCCATTTTTCCTCTAGCTCAAGGGAGGGGAAGGAAGGGAGCAGAAATCATTTGAAGCCTTGCCCGTCCCCCGTGCCCCCCCGTCGGATCGACCCCTCTTGCAAATCCCTTTCTTCTGCCCTCCCTCCCCCAGACCCGCAGCCTAGCGCAGTTAACCTTGGAGCAGCGCTGGGGAGGGAAGGGTTAATGAAACCAAGCTCTTTACGACCTCCAGGGTCAGACTCTTCCTATCTGCAATCTAAGGAATTAGGTAAGGAGGTTATAAGATTATAGTGAAAGGAGTTATAGGCCCTCGTAGCCTCACACCTGAACATATTGGGCTAATCCACTGGGATTCTTAAAAATCGCTTCAGCTATGGAAAACTGTTAATTAGGCTGAGTCTATCCCGAGGTTTCCTGTTGCATTAGTGATCCAGTCGAGCTGCCTGCACTCTATAGGCTCACATGAAGTGCGCTTAATATGCCTATATATACATATATATTTTTCTCCCCCTTCTCCACAACGAAACCCAGCATCAGCCGCTGATTTCGGGAGAAATCCAGCCCGAGAGATGAACAAAAGTCATTTCCCCCCACCCCGTCCCTGAGCCCTGGGTGCCCGACAGGCTATTTGCAGCTGTTTCTAACTTCAGTGTTTGTTTACAGTAGCAAAATTAGCACTTGGAGGAGAAGTGAAAAGCTGTTTTCACATCAGTTTTACTCCTGGGTTCCTAGCTTTAGATGCCTTTCCTCCCGCCCAGCAATCAGCATCATTTAAAGTGCGGCTCAAACTTTCTCTCGCTCCTTTGACTTAGTTCCCTGCAGTCGCATCCTATTTTCTGCTAAAGAAAAGCACACAGAGAGAAGGTAGTGTTCGAACACGACCCAAACACCAGTGATTCGAGGCAAAATAATAATAATAATAATAATAATAATAATAATAATAATAATAAGCCCGAGCATCCCTAAAGAGTGTGTTTTAACGTCGCTTGGCAGAGCCCTGCCCTGCTCCCAGCTTTCTGCCCTTTGGCATTTAGACATTTGCTTGTCTCCAGCAAAGTTTTCTTTAATCCGCCGAGGCTGTACCTGAGCCCCGGCTGAATTGCTCCCTACGACCGACAAAATCCTGCAGCAGCAGCTCCCCGACTTCAAGACTTAAAGCACGGGCTGGTTTTAGCCATTTTGTCATTTGCAGAAATGCTGATTTTTTTTTTTATTTTTTTTTTTTTTCATGTCATTTGTGGTCACCCCCGAATGGCAGTAATCTGTAGATTACATATTACGAGCCTTGTCATTACGTGGATAAAATGAGGTGGTTAAACGCTAAAATTCATTTTACTCACCACATTCGCTTGGGGAGGGGGGGCGGGGGCAGGAGGGGGCGGCGGGAGGGGAAAGAAGAGAGGGGAGAGTAAACTTGGAGGAGAGGGATTTAAGCCCCTCGCGTCTGAGCTGGATGTGCCCTCGCTTCTGCTGTTGGAGACCTCCCTGCCTGGTGGGCACACGGGGCTGGAGATCCCTCAACTTCGCCCCTAAGTCAGGCGCCCCTTGACTCCAGCTCTCGCCTTTCCCTCGCTCCTGGGTCTTTTGTCCCCACTTTCGTGGTGTCTCAGCATTGCTCCACAGAGGCGACTTTTCTTTGCCTCTCCTGGATTTGCTCTCTAGCATTTCTCCCCCGTTTGCCTCTTTCATGTGTGTCCCTGATCCCTCTCCAACTGATGTGATTCTTTAGAAATGTGGGTCTTACCCCGTCCCTACCTCTGCCGGCTCTGATTAGATATTATTTTTCCATTGGCTCTGCTACAATGGGTTCCTCCCTTTAACCTCTCGATATCTTTTCCCTCTCCTGGTATAACCAAATCCATGAAATTCACAGCCTCTCTCTTTGACACGACTGGCTCGTCTAATCACTCCATATCGATTTCCCTAACTCTTTTCATCCAGCTGAAGACACATCTTAAAACACTCCAAGCCAGAGTGTGCTCTTTGCTTTATACACACTAATAAAATGATTTACCCTTCTCTCTCTGCTCTCCTCACAGGAGAAAATCGTTCAAGTCCCGGCTATTTGTGTGTGATCAGTAAATATTTAGTGTGGCGACATCTTCAGCTCCTCTCCTGATCAATACGCAACCCAACAGGAGGTGGACTATTGTCCGGGTAGCGACTTGCTGAGATCTCCTTTAGGTGAATTCTTTACCACCCCACCCCCCCACCCCCCACCACCCCCCATACAGTCTGTTATGATTTATCCTCGAAGGTAATCAGTAAAGAGAAATTGAGGCTTTAAAAACGTCTGTTTCTAACCTGTTTACCGTGACGTTAAAGCACCTGAGCAAGGAATGGCTTATTCTTCCCCGTCTCCCATCGCCCTTTGATGGGCTAACACAGCCAAAGCGCTGCTAGAAAATGACTGTCCGAGCGGGCAAGCCGTCGCACGGTTGCTTCGCATCCCTGTACCCCTCTGTCCCCTCTTCCCCGGCCCCTCCAGCAAAAACCCCGTCCCGTCGCTGCGGTGCAATGTCACGATAAAGGGGCGATTCCCCGGTCCCACTCTGCAGCATCTCCGGGCACTGGACCCGCTCCCACAGTTCTGTCTCGGCGGGTGGGTACCGAAGTGCCCGGGGATGGAGGGCGCCCCAGCAACTTCCAGCCCACCTCCCTCCTCCTCCTCATCGCATCCCGCAGCTCTGCCTGCCCCAGGATCAGGCTGAGGCAGGGCTGGGGGCTGATTGCTTTTTGTTTATTTGTCTCTTTAGGGGTGGGTTGTTGTGTTTGTTGGTTGTTTGTTTGGTTTGTGGGGGTTTTTTTGAACGACGTGGAAAATCTGCAGTGAGGAAAAAATATATATATAATGGAAATGGAGAAGAGCTGAAAACCCGGTTCCTGTGGTTAACCATACACAAGAGCTTTCCCAGGGTGATAAAATGGACAGAAAGAGAAGTTCGTGTGTGTGTGTGTGCGTGTATGTTTTATCCTGATCTGTTATTTCACTCCTGGGAAAGCCTATGCCTCGAATAGGAAATATTTCCACTTGTAATTACCCCAGGACTGTGTGCTGTGTGCCCGCTGATCTCCGGTTAGCTGTCTGTGCAGCACACCCAGGCGAGACAGCTACGCCTTGTGTGCGTGTGTCTGCCTTTGATGCAGGGCTGGGTGCCTATACACAATAGATACACGGTTATAGCTGCGATGTGTGCGTGTGTGTGCTTACTCACATCATGTCCTGCAGCCTGCAGAGGTGCCCAGCGATTTATTTTATTTCCGTCTGTGTGCATTTGCACATAAGCTATAGGTCGAAGGCATTTATCTCTGTGAATGTCCATTGCATGCATACGTGCCGCATGAATACATGGCTGTGTATTACAGATGTGCGACTGTTATTCAAATCCGAAACCAGCTACATCCACCTGTTAACTTTGTTTAGAAACCACTTTCACTAATGGCTTTTCGCTAACTTATTCAGTCCGTTACTCGAGTATAGGAGGCAATGGAGGGGAAAAATCCATATGAAACCCTGCTTACAGCCTCTCTTCGAGAGGACACTTTACACACCTTGCCTAGACAGGGCTCCTATAGAGCGTTTATCTCGCGAATATATCTTTATACTAATGCATACTTAATTGGTCTGTCTTGACTGTCCATATAAAACAATTTAATTAGGGTGCTTTCTGCTTTGGAAAGAAAGAAAAAAAAAATCTGCCCAGCATTTATTGTATTTAGCACCAATACAGGCAGAAAATGTTGCACAAGTTTTTGGTTGAAAGAGCACCTATGTGTCCATTGAAGGGCGTTGATCCGAAAAGACAGAGAGGACAAGTAAAATCGATTTGAAGCGACCCTCTCTGTCCCTTTCACACCATTCAGACACTCCATTCCTTCTAAGACAAAGACCCAGCGCCTTGGGAATGCTGGCAAGGGGGGAAAAAAAAAAAGGAGGAAAAAAAAAAAAAAAAAGAGAGAGAGAGGAAAAAAAAGGCTTCAATCCCCCCAAGCAAAAGGGACAGCTCTGAAATTCCTTCATATTGCTGTTATTTACCCCCCAAGATATGTTCATCTCCAGGATTTTCTTCAATCCGGCGTCTAACACTGCTGCTGCGAGGAATGTCCCTGGAAGGGGAGGAGGTAATTATGGCTATTAGTGCTGCGAGCCCAGCCTCAACCTTGGTCACTCGCAGGCTTTTAGGGTTAAAATAGCCCTCACCTCTGACCCCTGCGGAGCAAAGTTGTAGCTATCGCCACAAGTTGGGCCAAAGTTTTCAAATCCAGGGCTGGGCAACACCGGAGGGGGGAAACTTCTCCCCTGAATTATTTTTGGTTGGGATTTAAATCATCTTTAGTCTATTTAATTGCCTTTCCCTCCTCCTTTTGCCAAACAATCTCCTTTTGGAGAGGTGGGGGGGATCTCGAAATGCCTTGCTCCCACTACCTTTCCCACTGCTCTTTCCATTTAGCTTTAATTTGGCAGTTTGTTTTCAAGCATGAAAATGGTTATCATCGAACTGAATTACTAGGTCATCCTTTCATCCACGGACCTCAAGAATAAACGGGGGGGTGGGGGTGTGTGTGCTCCCCTCTTTAGGCTTTCCTCACCACGACCCGTTCAGCTTTACAGAAAAGGAGCATTTGGAAAAGAGGAGCAAGGACGAAAAGCTTGAATTTCTCTCCTGTGCTTTCTGCTCACCTTCACAATCCTCCTCGGCGAGGGGGGATTTTGGAGCTGGGGAAGGGGCGGGGGGGGGGGGAGCGGGTGGGTACAAGGTAAGGAGAAGAGAGAGCCCACAGATGCGAGTACCCCTCTGGCAATAATAAAAATTCATTCAAGTGGGCTATGTCTCCATCTTCCATGTACTGATTAGACTTAACAAGAGTGGAAACTTGTGTAGACCATATTTATGGTATTAACGAGCAGTTAAAAGATTTATCCTTCTTCTGATCGATATTGTTCATGCCCGGCCCCCCCCCTCCCCTCCCCACCCCGGCCCTCCCCGAAGGCTGCACTGACAATCGCCTTCATACTTTTTCATCACCGATCGAGGTGGCAAAACCCTTTTGTAATTTTCATTAGCCCAGTAAACATGCAATTAACATGCAGCACTGTGGTTAACTTAATTCCTGTTTTAAGGCAAGGACAAGCAAGAAATGGAAGAGCGTTTGTTCCATTTGTCAAGTATGACACACTTCTTACCCTAACAGTTTCTTAAAATAAAAGCTTGGCTCCCCACCACCACGACCACCACCCCTCTTTCCAGAAACCCCCCACACTGACACACACACACACACAAAAAGGAGCAGGAATCCATTAGTTGGAGAGTATTCTCCTGCCAAAAGCGGTATAATGTATTCCAAATTTTCCCAAGCCCTCACTGTACTGGGGTCCTGTTCCCCCCCACACCCCGGGGAAGGGGGCTGACGAGCTGATATTTCTCGTGGGTGAAAGATTCAGCCTTCTCCTAACCGTATTTTTTTTTTTAATAAAATAAAACTAAACGTGCTTCCCATGTCTAAAAGTTGCCATGTTTGTGAAGGGGGTGGGGAAAAATGTCTCCGAGGGTTTCAATTAGCAACAAATGATTATTGCAACGGATTTTTGGTAATGAAAAAATGTGGAGTACCTCTTTCGAGCTGGGATCTCAGGGGCAGTGAAAGAGAGAGAGAGAGGGAGAGGGAGAGAAGGAGAGAGAGAGAAAGAGATTGCTGATTAGCTCGGATTCTTTCCCAACTTGCTTTAGCGTGTGCTTGCGTTCCCTGCCGACCCTACACAGGACACTATATATTTTTTCCCCTTCGGTGCATGTGTTGATAGTTCAGCCTGTAGTTGTTTGCGGTTGGCTTTTTTTTTTTCCTTTTTCTTTTTTTTTTTCCCCCTGCCGGGGAGGGGGGAGGTGGGAAAGGGGGGGTGGGGGGCGCTGAAATCGGTCGCATCCATCCTACCCCCACAGTCATTAAGTTAGGAGATTTCCCTCTCTTATTTTTTTTTTTTTCCTCCCCAATTGGAAGGGTGGGTTGTGAATATTTTTCCTTCTTTTTTTTTTTTTTTTTTTTTTTTTTTTTAAGTCTCGCCTTTCCAGCTCCAAACAAGGTGTAGCGAGACGCTCTTCCTTCTAAGGAATGAAATGAGAGACAAGGATCACTCAAAGACATCTCCTACCTTGGGCTTGGGGATTTTTTCTTAAAGGCGAGGCGCACATTCCTAAGCAGCTATGTACAAAGCCCCCCCTGAAATCTTGTCTGTGTAAAGTTAAGAGTGTGTTCAGGATTTTTTTTTTTCCTCTCTCCCAAGGCTGATCGCTAATAATACATCGAAAGCACTTCCCTTTAGGTTGTGGGAAATCTATTCCCTTCACCTTGCCTCCTTTTTTTTCCCCCTGAAGGCTGTAACTTTACTTTTTTTCTCTCTCTTTTTTTTTTTTTTTTTATCAGTTTGCACAATCGCTTAGATAAACACCAAGAAGGAGACTTCTCTTTAATTACCCAACGCACATCTTTCTGGGGGGCAAACAGCGGTCTGATTATTTTTTTTTGTTTGTTTGTTTCACCTGCCAAACTAAAGGAGAGGTAGAAAAAGGAAGATGCAAGCGATTTGGGACCTTGAACAAGGCAAATATGGTTTTGGTATGTTTACTTATAGTTTTTTTTCTTCTTCTTTGACACTTTTTTCGGGCAATGTGTTGTGATTCTTGTGTTTCTCTTTTAAGGAAAACAAAAAATCCAAAAAAGCAAATGTTAGCTAACGTACGTCTTAAACGATCGTTTCTAAGGTTACGTGGGTTGCTCTAAGGAGGGGAAGAGGGGAGGGGGGGAGACCCAAGTATGTGTAATTGCAGCACCATCAGTTAGCACGTCCTTTAGCTAAATAAAGCAAGCAGCAAACAAACAAACAAGCGAACAAACCCAACGACCGGACTCGGGTTCCAGGTCCGAGGAGACAAGGCGAAGCGCCTCAAAGTCATTTCCAAAGCAGCGTCCAGGAGGCAGAGCCCGGGCGCAGCCTCCCCTGCCTGGCTTCAGGCTGCTCGGGGGGGAGCGGCGGACTGACCCGCTCGGGAGGGTGGGGAGGGGAGGACAAGACTCTTAACTTAAGTGATAGGTATTAAACTGCACGGAATTGTGTCGCCGTGTGCAGCTGGCAGCATTTATTGGGGGGGGGGGGGGGGGGGGGGGGAGGTGGATGGTGAAGGTATAGTGCCGAGATCCCCTCTCGCCCTCCGGTCCCTTCTCTGGCTAAGCAAGTACAATGGAAAGAAGCTGGAATATACTCACCATCCGAAGGTGTGGTTGGCAGTTCGGCTGAGGCTTTAAGGCAATTATTTATCCTTTTTTTTTTTTTTTTTTTAAGTATTATTGCAAAAGGCGTAGATCTGACTTTAAGCAGCAAAAGTGTTTTGCTCTGACACCAGCATGCGAGGCACGGTTCCCCGTTTAAAAAAAAAAAAAAAAATCACAAAACAGGATTCCTCCCCCCCCCCCATCTCTTAGCACTATCCCTCAAAAATACCTATTCGGTACAGCGCTCGCAGAAACCCTGATGCCGAAATCTTATAGTCCGGTCTAGGAGTGCCCAAGCCAATTAACTTTAAATCCTTAGGAATTAATCAGATTAAAATGTACAGAAGTTTCATTCTCGTATGCATACGTGAGCCAAAAGTCGTTTCCCTTTAAGAGATCCTTTTCTTTTAAAGTTGAATTTTAGGCAGATAAGAGACTTACACTAGGGGGCAGCCAGATACTGTACTTGCTCCAATCTTAAGCAATTTTTTTTCCTCTCTCACAGCATATGCTCTGATTTAGCACTGTAAATTTTTCAGAGGACCCAACTCTGACAGCCCCTGGTGATTTTCAAAGTACCACAAGCCAGTGGTTAAAAATTGCATTGACTTGGAAGTTCAGAGGCACACAATAGGAGCCACTTTCCCTATTCATGGAACTTCAGTGTGGTGGAAGAGAAAAACACACACATACTACATTGAGGGAGAAGAGGAATTCATTGAATTCTGTTAGACGTAACTGCTTTCCACTGAGTTCAGAGCGAAACTCGGTATTTGTTCGATGCTGTATTCATATTGCGATTTAATCTAGAAAGAATTAGAGGACTGTTAGGCAGCTTTCTGCCAGGAATGCAGCTTCCCCCTCCTTCCTCCTCTTTTTTCAAACCTAAAGATTTACACCGGCTCTATCCCCAACTCTATTTTAGCAAAATAAATCCTTCCACTCCCTCTCATTAAAATAAATTTACATCTGCAGTAAAATGGCAGGAGGGATGCATTTGTTTATTTGGAAAAGCAATACGGTCGTACTTTTAAAAGAGAGCATTTCTATTGTCATTAGGCTCGGAGGACAGTGGAGAATCTCCCCCTCCTTCGCGAGGCGCTCAGGTTTCGAGTATTATTTAGCGAAATTAGCTGCAGTTCATTTTTACATTCATCTGTTCTGCCTCAACCCACTCGCAGGGGTGTTTTCAAATAAATAGCAAAGCATCTAATGGTGCTAATAGACAGTTATATTGCTGCATCCCTCGAAGAGCAAATAGTTAATCTGGGGCATTCTTCATTAATGCTTGAGCAATCAGAGTATACGGCGGCTTTTAAGCGTATATCAATGGCTTTTCATTTTTACGATCATACGTTCAAACTATTAATATTGTACGTCCTGTTAAAACCACTTTCTCTTCTGATTTCGGCGTTTGTTAAGACGGCGTTCATGTTTTTTCACATGGTGAATTAATCCTGTTTACTTTGTCAGATTCGAGACAGGAAAGATTGGTGTTGGATTGTGGTTGGTTTTGTTGGTTGGTTTGGGGTTTTGGTGTTTTTTTTTCCCTCAGGAAATTCAACATCAGCAACAAACCGTGACTATTCTGCATTTTGAACCCCCCACCTTCTCCCACCCTCCCCGAAACGTGACCCTCTCGGCTCTGGGTTATTCGGAAATCACAAGGCAGTTCCCTACGTTTTAACGGGGAATGATTCCTTTCACCCACTTCTGTCTTTCCAGTCTCTCCTGGTCCCTGTTGCGGGCAAAGGTTATTTTCGCTCCGGCAGGAGCAATGGGAACGCTGCAGCCCTGTCTTTGAAACCGAGCCGCAGTCCACCTTCGTTCGGGGGGTCTCAACACACCGGGTTTCCAAGCAGGACACCGCCAGGTCGAGGTGCTTTTTACAACTTCCCCATCATCTCAGCACCTGCGGCTTTACCCACCTACATTATTCCTGCGGCAGAAGGGGGTGTGCATGTGGCAACATGAAAAAGTGCCTGTGAGGAAGTGAGGGGCAATTAATCCTTTGCAGAGTTGGGCACAGGTCTGCGTCCCCACGACCGTACTGGGGGACCAGCTCAAACGTGAGCGTACATACACGCGTGTGTCCGCAGGGGAGGAATTGCCCGGCCGGGCGTTTAGCTGTTTGCTTTGACAGGGTTTCTGGTTTTATCCCTCCGTCCCTTCGCCTAGTCGAGTGGTTTGTGGCCGTTTTCGCTCGGAGACGAACTCCAAGTCCCCGTTCCGCTGCCCGGTAGCGATATTCAGCGGGAAATAAACAACTGTCCCCGCGTATTTAGATCGGTCGCCTCTCCGGTGGTAGCACAGAGGTTGGTTACCGTGTCAGGGGGCGTCTGATCCAAAAAAAAAAAAAAAAAAAAGAAAAAAAAATCCCCAAACTCCCCAAATAAAGTTTAAGGGGTTGGGATGAGCCGCGTTATAGCGGTACCGCGGAGGTTGCGAGGGGAAAGACGCGAGTGTCACACTCCGCGGAGCGGCGTTGCGGGGTTTCGCCTCCATCGCGCTGAGGGGAAGGGAGGAGAGCGTGTCTGCCGTGACACCGCCGTCCTCTCGGCCAGCCCGGGGCGGCGGGGGGAAGAGGCGCCCGCACGGGGAGGAGAGGTCGGCGGGAGCGGCGGCGCCCCGTTACCCCGCCGGCGGCGGGGCTGTGCCGGCGGTCGGTCCCGGAGCGCCGGGCCGGGGGGACGCTCAGCACAGGTGCCGCCGCCCCCGTCATGCCGCCGGTGAGCCGGGAGCCAGGCGGAGGGGGCTGAGGGCAACCGGCGGGACCCCCGGGCGGGCGGGACCCCCGCGTACCTGCGCAGCCCTACCCCTGCCGGGGAGACGGCGGCCGCTGCCCTCCCCCAGGCGGCGGCAGAGCTCGGTTTTATTTTATTCACTGGAGTTTCACCCCATTTTAGCCTCAATTTTTCGACTTTCACCCGCCGCCCCCCCCCTCCCCTCACCTCCACCCTGACCCCCGAGGCCGTGCCCCGGCAGGCGGCCCCAGGTGAGGCGGCGGCGCTCCGCTCCCCTCGCCGAGCTCGCTTTAACCCTTCGCCCCGACGGCAGTAGGGGGGGGGGGGCGGGGAGGGCACGGCACGGCAAAGCGGGGCGAGGAGCGAGAGGAGCCGGCGAGGAGCGGCGTGAGCGGGGGGACGCCCCGGCCCCGGCCCCGGCATCAGCGGCGGCAGCGGGGCGGCGCCTGCCTCTAGGACCGCGCGGGCGGCGCGGCGGCGGCCATGGCAGGCCGCGCAAGGGCGTCGCGGTCCAATGAGGGCTGAGGGGCGGGGCGCGAGCTTTTGACCAGTCAAACGCCGGTCGGGTTGCCTTATAAGGCGCGCGGTCGCCATGGCAACGTGCGCTAAGTTGCAGCAGTCGTGTCAAAGTTCACTCTCCCGCCAGCGGGGCGAGCGGCCGGCGGGGAGCGCGCTCGCCACTCGGCCCACACGCCGCCCGCCCGCGCCGCCGCGCCCCGCCCCGCCCCTCCCCTCAGCGCCGCCGGAGCGCGCGCGGGGGGGGGGGGGGGGGGGGAGTGGAGCGGAGCCCCCGATTATTTGGGGGGGTGGGGGGGTGGGGAGGAGGGCTGGCGGTCTCCCCCCCCCCCCCGCTCTCCCCGTGGTGATTTTCCCCTTCCTCCCCCCTCCCGCGGCTGAGGAGCGATGCTGCGCGCTGGGTTATGATCCTTCCCTCTCTCTCTCTCCCTCCTCCTCCTCCTCCTCCTCCTCCTCCTTTCCTCCTCCTCCTCCTCCTCCTCCTCCTCCTCCTCCTCCTCCCGCTCCCCTCTTTTATCATCCTGGCTGGCTGGGCGCTGCGCTGGCGAGTTGACTCCTTCCCTCCCCCCCGCCCCGCGGCCCCCCTCCCCCCGCCCGCGCCGTGAGCACCGGCGGCGCGGAGGCGAGAGCCCACTTGCGAGGCGGCAGAAGCAGCATAAGGCAGCGCGGCGGCGGCGGCGGCGGCAGCGGCGGCGGCGGCAGCACCCGAGCGGCGGCGGCGGCGGCGGCGGGAGGAGCGGCGGCGGCGGCGGCGGGGACACGGCGCGGCGGGAGCGGCGGAGCGGGGCAGAGCGGAGCGCAGCGCGGCGGGGGCCGGAGAGGAGGAACAAATAAACAATCATAATAATAATAATTAATAATAATAACAATAATAATAATAAAAAAAAGCGAGGAGAGGAGGAGGAAAAAAACCCAACAGCCAGCCCCCCCACCCCCGAGCCCGAGAGAGGGAGAGAGAGAGAGAAAGAGAGCAGCGCCCGGGCGGAGCGGCGGAGAGGAAGAATTAAAGCGAGCGAAGGAGGGAGGAGAGACAGAGCAGAGAGAGAGAGAGGAGGAAAGAGGAGAAAAAAAAAAAAAAAAAAAAAAAAAGAGAGCCCACAAAAACAAAGCGATCGCAGTTGATGTTGCTGCTGCAAGCTGGACTTCCAAAAACTACGGCGAGACCGTCCGCTCTCCGCGCCGAGAAAAGTCTCCTCAGCTGTGCGTGTTTTTTTCCGCTGTGTGTGTAATCTTTAACCTTTTATTCATTCTTATTTTGATGGCTTTCCTGAATGGCTGACTGCGAGCTTCCCTGGACCTGGCCCCCAGACACCCGCCTCTCCTCCTTCAACTACTCTGCTGCAGATCAGCTCTAAGAGAGAGAGAGGGAGATCTTTGAAGAGATTTTTTTTTTTTTTCCTCCTCTCTCTCTCTCTCTCTCTCTCCCTCTCTCCCCCACCCCCACTACCCCTTTACTTTGCTCTCCTGGAGCCCAGACAATCGACTCGCAACTCGCCCCCCCGCACACACACCTCCATCGCCCCGTGCTTCTGCACCTTCGCCGGTACCGGGAGATCCCCCCCACCCCGACCCTCCTAAAAAAAAAAAAAAAAAAAAAAAAAAAAAAAAAAGGCAAAACAACAAAAGAGAGAGGGGGAAAGAGAGAGAGAGAGAGAGAGGGGAGGAAAGAGGAAAAAAAAAAAAAAAAGACTGCTGCAAAGCTGATCTGAAAAGCAAAGCAAACAAACTTTGAAAATAAAGGGGGAACAGGAAGTTTGGCAACGGTGTCCAATAGATATGGCAATGGTAGTCGGTGCGTGGCGAGACCCCCAGGACGATGTGCCCGGAGCTCAGGGAACGCAGCCTTCGCAAGCCCCGCCGGTGCAGGGACCTCCGGCCGGGGCCCCGCACACCCCACAGACCCCGGGGCCCGGGGGCCCTCCCAGTACGCCAGCCCAGACCAACCCGCCAAGCCAGCAGAACCAAGGAGACAAACAGCAGCAGCAGCAGCACATTGAATGTGTGGTTTGTGGGGACAAGTCTAGTGGCAAACATTATGGCCAGTTTACCTGCGAGGGTTGCAAGAGTTTCTTCAAGCGGAGTGTAAGGAGGAATCTCAGCTACACTTGTCGTGCCAACAGGAACTGTCCCATTGACCAGCACCACCGCAATCAGTGTCAGTACTGCCGCCTCAAAAAATGCCTCAAAGTTGGCATGAGACGGGAAGGTATTGGGATTTCATTTGTTTTGCAATTTTTTTTTTTCGCTCGCTGCGTTTTGGGTTTTGGTTTGTTGTTTGGGTTTGTTTTTTTTTTTTTTTTCCCTTCTTCTTCTTTAATTATTATTCTGATTTTTAACCTCCTTCCCCGAACCCAACCAGAGCCTTTTCTTTCCCACCCCCACCCCCCTCCCACCCCCCGAATAAACAGACAGAAACTTTCTCGTAATGAAAGAAAGAGGTGTTGGAGAGGGTGGGCAGGGGAGGCAGGGGCTCTTGCATGCTTTCTCCTGCACTCGTAATTGATTTGTGTTTGTTTTGATTTTGCTGATGGAGGTTTATTGAAAGTGGATTTTTAGTTTCACGCTGCTAAGGAGCGAGATGATTATTCTGACGTGTGGTTACTTTTCCTTCATGTTTCCTCCTGCATGCTCAGCGTTCCCCCCCGTCCCCCGAGCAGCTCTGTCTGGGTGCCTGTGTGTGTCTGTGCGTGTGTGGACACACACACGGAGCCTTACGAGATGCACACGCACACACACACATATATATACCCTCCAGCACCCTGCCTTAGATTGCAATTTTACACAGGCGGTTCAAATTACTATTACAATGGGACTCACCCTACCGAGGCTCTACAGCACTCCACTGTGGATTCCCAGCCGGATTTTTCCTCCTTTAAAAATACATATACACACACATATCCGCGCGTGTGTGCGTATAGATATACGTATTGCCGTGTGCCTGCCTTTCCTGATTGTTATTATCTCACTTTTCTCTTCTTCCTCTCATTTTCTTGTTCCTCCGGGAGAGGCAGGAGGGGGTAGAAGGGACGGGGTGGGGAGGAAGGAGCAGCCCAGAAGTAAAGTGTGGGGTGCTCGGGTCTGTGCAAGTCGAGTCTTTGTGATATAAAATTAGACGAGAAATGTGAGCCTGCAGTTTTCCAGTGCGTGCTCTGTGTCTGGACGCTGCTATGTAGGTTAAGGGTTAGGGGGCTTGGGACTTGCTGGGCTCCTCTCTTTGTGTTTCTGCAAGAGTAACTAACCTTGTAATACGTGCGATAACAAATATAAATCAAGCGCATTTTTAGGCGTTCTCCCTTCTTGCCGTCTCTCTGCTTCTGAGCCCTTTTTCTCGCTCCTTTTTCTCTCGCTGTCACCGTGTAAATTTATTAACAAAATGAAAGGCCCACTTTCCATGGGCAGCTGAGGAAGGTGCCTTTGGATAATGCCCCCAGCCTCGCCGGGGGACCTGCCGGGGATGTTGTGGGGTGATCTCTCCTCCTTTGATTTTTTTTTTTTTTTTGGGGGGGTGGTGTATATAACAGCAGCAACAATATATTCAGTGGGCGAGAAACGCGTGTGGGACCAGCGCCGGGGATTTTGAACTGAAGTGTTTCTTCCCTCTTCCCCCCTCCTCCCTCCCCAGCCCGCTCCCCCAGCCTCAAATCAATAAGCTGTTTTAGGTTTAATGAAGAAAAATACCCGGGCACACAAAGACGTATCCTACATCTCTTGAAGGAGGGGTGGCAGGGGGGGTGTGTGGGGGGAAATAACTGAATTGTGCTGTGTTTTGGGAAGTGAGGATCATGGGCTCCTTCAGGCAGTCCTGGCCGAGCAGACAGCATCGCTCAGCTCTTATTGTTGCTTTTACTTGACCCGGGAACTGCAGAGCCTTAAAAAGGGGGTACGGGCTGAACTCTGGCTGGCAAAATGCATGTTCCCCCTTAAGCTGACTTGGTAGGGTGTCACACACGCACGCACAAGCACACAAAGCAGGCTGTATTTGAACCGATGGTCGCAATTCAGATATTAATAGCTGTAGTTTCTTCTTTATTTACTGCAGCGGTCCAGAGGGGCAGAATGCCACCCACACAGCCAACTCATGGTCAGTTCGCCTTGACAAACGGGGACCCTCTCAACTGCCATTCCTACCTATCCGGATATATCTCCCTTCTTCTGAGAGCAGAGCCCTACCCCACCTCCCGCTTTGGCAGTCAGTGCATGCAACCCAACAACATCATGGGCATCGAGAACATTTGTGAACTGGCAGCTAGGATGCTCTTCAGCGCGGTGGAGTGGGCCAGGAATATCCCCTTCTTCCCAGACCTCCAGATCACAGACCAGGTGGCCCTCCTGAGGCTGACCTGGAGCGAGTTGTTTGTCCTCAACGCTGCCCAGTGCTCCATGCCCCTCCACGTAGCTCCGCTCCTGGCAGCTGCCGGCCTCCACGCTTCGCCAATGTCTGCTGACCGAGTGGTCGCCTTTATGGACCACATACGAATCTTCCAAGAGCAAGTAGAAAAACTGAAAGCATTGCATGTCGACTCTGCAGAATATAGCTGTTTAAAGGCCATAGTCCTCTTCACCTCAGGTAGGCAGCGTTTCTTTGCTCTTCCTTTTTCCTTCCCCGGGCCCCCCCTGAGAAGTGTTTGCTCTTGCAAAGTGTTATTGCCTGCACCCCATCACCGTTCTCTGCCCCCCGAGAACCAGCGCGGTCTCTTTCCTTGTAGGAAACGGTGCCCTGTGGTCTCCCCTGCAGGGCCTCGGATCTGAGCATCCCACCTTTGAGGGAATGCAAAATTTAAAAAAAAAAAAAAAAAAAGAAAGAAAGAAAGAAAAAAAAGGAAGTAAAATACACACACGCGCACAAGCACACACAAAAAGACAACCAAAACACACCCCAACCCTAGCTGAACAATGCTGGGGATGGGAGAAGAGGGGGCTCGGGGAGAGGCACCCATTTGCCACGAAAGACTGCGCATTTCCCATTGAAAATAATATTTTATTTAACAGTATAGCTCTGGGTTGTTGCATTTAATGACACGCATCCGAACAGCAGCAAAATCTGTTTGATGTTGTTAAATACAAGTCGTCCTATCAGCAAAACCACTTTAAAAAGAGGATCATTTTATGGGCAGCCAGGAAGGGAAAAAAGCCCTGCAGGATTAAAAATTGAATTAAAAAAAAAAAAGTTAAATGCACAAAGCTGAGTTTAAAATATGTTCCCTGCCATCCCATAAAATAAAATAAATCAACTTTCCAAAGAGCTGTCTCTGATTTAAACAGAATGTGGCAGCGAGCAGTTCTGTGTCATTTAAGCGAAGGGGAAAAGTTTGCATTTGTACCCAGCAGGAACTGCGGAGTCCAAAGCGAGTAGCGGGTGCGAAAAGATCATTACCATAAGTAGACAGGGATAGTCTGAAAAAGTAAGAGGAGACTGAAGCTGCCGCTCCGCAGTGTAATTCCGGGGTGGCACAACCGTGCCTCTCCCGAGGAAAAGACCTCGAGGTGTTTCTTAGATAATCAAAGGGGGGGGGGGGGGGGAAATATGTGTCAACTTTTGCTGCCTAGAAATAGTGCATGAGTTATAAAGCAATAATTGAGTGCGTTGTGAAATCTAATTAGCTTGCACTAGAGTTTAACCTGGGTGAGTAATAATCCTGATATTAACTCTGGAGGCTAAATTTTTTTTTTTTTTCTTTGAGGGGGAAAAAAAAAAAAAGCTGCTCGCTAATTTGTGCAATACGTTATCTCAGATTGCTAACTTTACGGCTGCACCGGCAACCCAGTGTGCTGGAGCCCCAGAAGTTTGGGGATTAAGTTTAAAAATACATATATTTCTTCTGTAACTGATTTGAAAGCTTGGGAAAGTGGCCACGCGATAAACATATGAATGGAAGCAGGACCTGTAAAATAATTACTCATCGGAGTTTTTTAAAGCCTGATATCAGGAAACAGGAAAAAAATGTAGTTTATGTGGGAAAAGAAGGGCTCACAATCCGTTCCTTGTTGTGTTAAAGGGGGTCTGGGGAACGAAGTCATTTTCTGGACTTTGTCCAGGTTCTGGGTCGTGACCTAAACTTCCTTTTATATATTATTGCTTTACACATAAAAAACTTCTCTTTTTTTTTTTTTTTTTTCCCTTCCCCCCCAAATTACTCGTGCTAAAGTCCTGAAGTGATCAATGAGCAGGGCGCATCGAGCCACAGGGAGACAGGGATCCCGAGTGGGAAGGGGTGTACGTGGGGTGCTTATTTTATTTTTCTGTCGTTTTCGAAGATGCATTTTCCTTTCCCTCGCTCAGCGAGGATCCCACACACGCTCACATCCCTCCCCAGCCCCTGGCCAGCTCACACCCACACCGAGGAGTTTATTTCCAATCCTGCCTTTTCTCCCAAATCACTTTTTTTTTTTTCTTTTTTTTTTTTTTTTTTTTTTTTTTAGCCTTCTGAGAAAACAATCGTCCGATCCTGTCGTAACTGTTTAATTTATTACTATTTTCAAAATGTGAGGCCTGGCGTGTAAATTGCCTCCCAACTAGATAAACGTTTCTTGTTATCTGATTCTGGGGAAGATAGCCGCATGCAAAAAAAAATAGGGTGATGCATGCAGCTTCTGCAGCACCCCAATAACACTCCCTGATGTAAAGCAGACGCACATAGATGCATATAATGTTTGCTGCAGCCTCTTTTAAGAGTAAAAAAAAAAAATAAAAAAATAAAAAAAATCTGGGTTCTAATGACTCGCAGAATATGCATGTGTTAGCCCTGTGCCTAGGAAAGCCACAGGGAGGTCAGGTCACAACCTGTGCTCTTTCAGCACAGACGTCTCTGATTTAAAGGGAACTTATTGTATTTTAGCGTATCAGGAAAAAAAAAAAAAGAAAAAAAAAAAAAAGAAAAAAAAATGTCCAGACCCTATCAGGGAGTTTTCTTCTTGTAAGGGCCTTTAGGTTTAAAAAGAAGAAGAAGAGGAAAAAAAAAGAAGGGGGAGTGGAGGGGGGGGAAGAAAGAAAGAGAAAAGAAAAGAGGGGGGAAAAGAAACAGCTCAAATGAACAGAGAGATCACAGTTTGCATGGCTGCCTCTGAATAGGCTAAACTGACAAGATCAGTTTTAAAGGGCCACTTAAATCAGTTTCAAAGACTGAAGAAAAACGCGTTGTCTTCTTTGGGGGAGAATCTGTTGCTGGATCCGGGGCGCCATTATCTTTGGCTGGGCCAGTTTTTTTATTATTATTATGATTTCTATCAGTATTATTAGTATTCCTTCTCATCACATGGTTAGGCTGTCCCCAATTATTTTCCAAGGGGGAGGGGGGGGAGAAATAGTGGCTCCCTTTCCCCCCTTTCGACTCAAGCCTTCCCCGCCCCCCCAGCCTTTTCCCCCCTAAAAATATAGATATACGAAATTACGCTTGGCCAGCACCTCCTTGTCAACCCCTTAGGTCTGGCGTGCCATGAGAAATCTCGAATCTTGGAGAACCTCAATCCTAAAGGAGACCCTCCAGAAGACAGAGAAATACAAACACACGCACACATCCACAGAAAGAGAGAGATTGTCTCTTTTGGTAAAACCCACTTAAACTCTGGGGGGCGAGGTGATGGCGCACGATCTACGCTTAATTCTAGCAATTAAAAAAAAAATCAAATTAAAAATAAAAAAAAACCACAAACAACTTTTTAATCTGATGATTGTTTTCTTTTTTTCTTTTCTTTCTTTTTCTTTTTTTTTTTTTTTTTTTTTTTAATACACTTTCTTCTAGATGCCTGTGGTCTCTCTGATGTAGCCCATGTTGAAAGTTTACAGGAGAAGTCACAGTGTGCTTTGGAAGAGTATGTTAGGAGCCAGTATCCCAACCAGCCAACACGATTCGGGAAGCTATTACTACGTCTCCCCTCCCTTCGCACTGTCTCCTCTTCTGTCATAGAGCAATTGTTTTTCGTCCGTTTGGTAGGTAAAACCCCCATAGAAACCCTAATCAGGGATATGTTACTGTCTGGCAGCAGTTTTAACTGGCCTTATATGTCCATTCAATAAAATATCCGAGAGAGAAAAAAAAAAATTAAAAAAAAATAAAAATTGAGAAGGGAGATGAAAGAGAGTGAAAGGAAAGCAAATGACATTTGGGTTCTGGTTGTTTCTTAAATTTCCTTCTGCTAAGAAAGGATGTAAAAGGATGTCACAAGTTTGCTAAGAGAAGACAGGAAAAAATTAATGGACTGTGAATTAAAAAAAGAGACTGTCAAATGAACTTTTACAGAATGCATTAAAAACTCCCGTGTCGTTCAGAAAAAAAAACTTGCTACTTATCATTTTTTTGTAAAAAATAAAAAAGAGAGAAAGAAAAAAGAAAGAAAGAAAGAAAAAAGAGAAAGAAGAAGAAAAGAAACGATGGTGGGCTTTTTCTTTTTTTCTTTTTTCTTCTTTTTTTTCTTTTTTTGGGGGGTAAACTTTTTAAAAAATCTCGCTTAAAGTGCATTTAAAGGAAATTTGGAGAAAATTAGCAGAACGGAAGAAAGTAAGTCTTTTTTTTCCAAATTATTAATTGTCCTATGTGTCTATGTACCTATAGCTGTTCTTTTTTGTATTTTTCTGGTTTCAAACCAGTTTATTCTGTGGTTCTATAATAATTTTTGATATAACCTTGGCTTCTTTAAAAAAAAAAACCCTGTGTATCCTTAAAATATATGTTCTGAAAGAATTAAAACTGAGTCCACGAAAGTATCATAGGAAGAAAGGAAAAAAGAAAAAAACCCCTCAACAACACAATGATGGAAGCGCACTTAAGGTGGTGACCCAAAATCTAGCTTGAAGCTGAGAGAGCTATAATTATATAGACCCGAATGAACCACACGTGTCATATAACTACCCCCAAATCTAGGTTTTTTGATATTTCGGACAGAAAATGAACTGTGGGGATTTATTATAGGTAGAAGGAATTTGTGTCCAAGACACACTACGGTTTTGATTTTAAAACAAACAAACAAACAAACAAGCAAAAGTGAACTTTTGTAATTTGAATTGGGTTCCACATAGTTCATCATGAATTGTTATTAAACTCCTCTATCTGTTTGTATATTTGCAAGCCCTTTGTATTATAATAATTGTTGATATTTTCCCTTTTTAAAAAATACCATTGAAATCAGCATGACAAAATAACACTGTTGGCACTTATAGATAACGTGATTGATTCAGTATCTTAGAGTTTACAGTTTTGTGTTTAAAAAAACTGAAGGTTTTTTTTTTAAGTGCAACATTTCTGTATACTGTAAAAGTTATAATAACTGAACTGTTTGGTCGAGTCTTTGTGTGTTATATTCCAAGGAAAATTGAAAGTATTCAGAAATTAAAATATTATTTGATATCTGAAACTTGTTTGGCTGTCATAAATGTCTTTCAGAAACCACATTACTTCTCTATAGTTTGCAGTCATTTCAGTCCATAGGCGATTGATTTGTTTACTTGTCACAGTAAGTTTGTAGCAGATGTATTGTAGCGTATTTACCTGTTTAATTCCGGGGATGGGGGTGGAGGACTTAAGTTCGTGGTTTATCTCTGGTTTTAGGAAGTGCTATGCTGAAATGGTAAACCATCAACCCCCATTCATCTAATCCTCCTGTTAATTAAAAATGGATTTTCTGGAAAAAAAAGGCCCTTATTTTTGTCACACTTAAGTGCCTGCGTAGGAAAGGTATTGTTGTGGAAAAGTATTAGAAATCTGGAGATCAGTGTCTATTTTATGATCAGAATGGGGCGAAAAATCTTTTGTAAATGTCTGACATACGCGCACAAGATCATTCAAGCAAGGTAATAGCAGTATTGTAAATATAGGTCAGTTGTTTGCAATGAGTTTTCTTTAAGTATGTGTGATTTTTTATAATACTCCGTAGTTGCCATCTATCGTTGTCATTGAGAGGTCTTCAAATGGAGTGGCTTTAGCTTCTAGCACTGAGGAGTCGGTTTTTAATGTATATATACTCTCAAGTGGATTTTTTTTACCTTAGACTGTGAAAGCATGACCACAGGTCATCTCTATATTTTGCATATGGGATATATGTCTGTATGTATACTTGCATACATACATGCGTAGGCGTCCACGCATCTTTCCTGTGTAGCTCCAGGGCCCTCTCTTGCAGCCCTTGCTCAGGCACAGCTCCCACTGGTGCGGTGGGGACCTGCCTGGGCCAGTGGCCTCGGATCGGACACACCGGTTGTGAATTGTAGTGCTATCCCGAGCAGGCAAAAAAAAAAAACCAAACCCAACCCAAATCTGAAGGAAGGCAAGATGATGTGGTTTTGCAAGGGGCTGATATTTTGTTTTGTGTGTGTGCGTGTCATTTTTTTTATTATTATTTTCTCTCTCTCTCTTCCCCCTACCCGCCCTCCCCTTGGTCTGTAGCAGATGCTTTGTATGTGAAAGCTTGCAATTTTGTTCTTGTCTGAGGCTTCCCCCTCTCCCTTTTTACCACACGTAACTACACCATGTTGTGGTTTCACAAAAAGAGAGAGAGGGAGGGAGAGAGATCATTCTGTAAAGTCGATTAAACCCTGATCTTTAGTGTGTTCCAGTTAGTCACATCTGTACTGGGGGCTGAGGGGCGTATGACTGTGAATTTGAGCAGAGTTTTACATCTGAATCATGGCTCCTTTTCTATAAATATATAAATATATATAAATATATAAATATACTATTATTGCAGGGGATTGCTGACCTCTAGATTTAGCTTTTTCTATTGCAAGTGCTATCCATGTGAGTGTGTGTGTGTGAAGTTTTTATGCTTACTAAGAACACAGGATCTTGACTTGTTTGTTTTGTGTTAGTTTATTGTAAACAACCATTTGTTGTAAATTGTTATTGGCATTAAATTATAATTTATGATTTTCAAATCCAAAACATTCTCTGCTTTTTATGTTTTAAAGCCTGTAAGCTATCTCTGTATTTATAAGTTTCTTGCAGCGAGCTTTGGTTCACAGAGAATAATAGTAAACAGAAAATGCACCAGGGTTAAATAAAAACACACACACACACACGCACACACACACAAGCCCCATGTATATATGTTTGGAATGCTCAGAGGAGGATTTGTTTAGGGACTTCAGTTAGTTTTAAGTTTATAGCATTTAAAGAAAGTTTTTCTTTTCATGCTGAGTTAGAACAAAAGATCTATCCAAAGATTGAATTGGACAAAAGAGGAGGGTTGGGATCGAGAAGCTTGTTCTATGTGGAATTGAGGAGATCTTTTTTTTTTTTTTTTTTTTTTTAAGGAAAAAAAAAAAAAAAAGCTGCTAAATATGGCGACTCTTTCCCTTTAAGTCTCTAATTTTTTTTTTTTCCTTGCGATTCCCCCCCTTCCCTACCCTCTCTTTTATTTATTATTTTTTTTCCTTTAATCTGCTCTCAGTTCGCTTTATTCCTTCCCCACCAGCCTTGCCACCGGCGCGGGGTCTGGCGGGGAGAAAGCCCCAAAGGCGACCCGGAACGACAGCGAAAGCTGCGGAGCCGCCCGCGGTGCAAACCACATCTCGGGAAAGGTCTTCTTCACCCCCCCCCCACCCCCCCATCCCCCTCCTCCTCCTCCTTCCCCGCCGCCGCTCTCCCAAACCTTCCCCGACCCCGCCGGGAGAGCGGCGGCGGGGGGATGGCGGCGGGGCGGGGGGGGGGGGGGGGGGAGGCGGTGGTGGTGTTCGGCCGCCCGCGCTGTGCGTGCGCGGGGCGCGGAGGGGGCGCGGAGAGGAGGCGGCTCTCCCAAGTTCAGACAAAAGCGGAGGGTTGGGGCGAGAGGAGGCGCTTGGCGGGCGGTGCCAGCCCGCCTGTGGGGCTGGCGGGGCCGGGCAGCGCCCGCAGCCCGCGGGGCTCGCCCGTGGGGCCGCGCCGCCGGCGGCCGGGGAAGGGGCGGGCGGGTGGGTGAAGTGGGTGGGAGGGGAAGGGAAGAGGAAAGGAAGGGCGGGGGGGGGGGGGGGGGGGGGAAGGAGGAGGAGGGAGGGGGGGGGCGCGGAGAGCTCCGCGGCCCGCGGAGGCGACGCGTGGGAAAGTCCGCGGCTGGGTCCGATGAGCTCAGCCAACATGGCGGCCCCGGCCCTGCTCGCTCCCTCCGCGCCGCGCGGAGCCGGGGAGAAGCGGCAGCGGCCGCGGGGTGAAAGGGGGGTCCCGGCGTGTGCGTGTGTGTGTGTCCCCCCCTCCCCGTGCCGTCCTCTGTGTGTGTGTGTGTATGTGTGTGCGCCCCCCCCCCCCCCAGCTCCGCGCAGGGTCCCCGCGGCGGGAAGCGGCCGGGGGGCTGAGGGCCGGGCGGCGGGAAGAGCGGCCGGGGCCGGCGGGCGTATCTTCCCCCGGCGCTGGGGCCGCATCTGCATGTCAATGACCGGTGGCAGCATCTCCCCCGGGCGAGCGCGGCCCGAGGGCCATTGAAGCGGAGTCAGACCCACCCCGGGGTGTCAGATTTAGGGTGTGCGCCCGCAGGGACAGCGGGATCCTCGGGAAGGTGCCTTAAAAAGGGAGAGGGGGGCGGTAAGGGAAAGGGAAGGAGAAAAAGGGGGATGTTTCGAGGCGCTCCGTAACGCTGATAACGAGCGGGATGTGGAATTGGAGATGGATTTTATTTTTGTTTCTCTCTCTTTTTTTTTTTTTTTTTTTTTTAATTAAAACTTTAGTGGGTCCTGGGGATCGCGCTCGCTTCGCTTTGCTTTGTAGAAGGGAAAGAGATACACGGAGAAATGCAGGCCTTGTCAGGATTTATTGAAGTTGGGTTTAAAAAACGTGCTTCAGATGATTTTTCCCATTTTCTCAGATTTCAAAGGCTCCCCGCAGTGCGGCTGCCTAATTAATGGTGAAATTCAACTAAATCTAATTATGCAGTAATTTTAAAGCAGTTAGTCCTGGGCGCTGCTTTGTAATAGGAACCCAGTTTTTAAAGTTTGCTTAATGTGTTGGTTTAGGGAGCTGGGGAGGAGAGGGGTGTAAGAGACAGAGCTGTGGGGGTTTCCCCCCACCCCCCTTTTTTTTCCCCCTTTTTGTAAAGCAAAGAAATGCAAAATATAAACCCAAAACACCGAGCGAAAGGCAGGGAGAGAGGCTGCGTTATCCACCGTATGTGATACGGGTATTGAGTGAGAAGCACCAGCGAAAGTGTAAATAACACAGTAGTTAATAGGGACCATAAAGGTATTCCTGGCCTGTGGATTTCCAAGTGCCAAGCTGTTTTAGAGGGGATCTTGAATCCTGCGGTAATAAAGGGGCAACGGAGACACACAGCGTCTCTTCTTGGGAAATAGAAACCAGATTTCTGCTATTGAACATCTATTGTCATTAAGAGGAGAGGCTTGTGCTCACGAAGTTATAAATCTTATCACCCTTTTGATAACACAGTTGTAATCAGTTAGCATCGCATTCAAACCCAATTGTAAAACTGCCTAATTTAATATGTCATACATGTCATTAAAACTTTATTTTTTTCCCTTCTCTTCTTTTTTTTTTTTCTTTTTTTTTTTTTTTCCCCCCCCTTCTCTCTACCCATCCCCCCCCCTAAGTAAAATGTCAACAGATCTGGCGTGAGCGGGGAGAGCTCGGGGTGGCCGTGCGGCTCGGGGGGCCAGCCCGGTGCTATGCTGAAGAGGGTTTGCGTTCTTCCCGTCTAGGTAATCGGAAGCGTTTATATCATATTAGAAGAAGTTTAGAAAAGAAAATAATAATAAAAATAAAGGGGGGGGGGGTGTGCGGTGGGAGACAAGGGAGAGGGAAATGAAATCCTTCTCCTTCCTTCACAATTGCAATCGCTCAATGAAGTTCTTTGAAAGAAACTTGTCTTATGATTAGCTAAGCAAACACATCTGCTTTCCTAGTTTGGGCTTAGCTAATTATCAAAACAAAGGGGCCGTTTCTTCTTCTACCTTGCTGGAAAGAAGATGTTATTTCAGGAGTCCTGTCCCTCCTCCCCCCCTCATCCGCACACACTCAGCCCCTATCCCAGCCCTTCCCAGCGAAGCACCACGCTCGGTTTATTGGGATTACCGATGGGGAAATGAGTTTGCGCACTTCTCTTCCTCATGTTAAGCTTTATCATTACCTTCCTTGGAACAATATTTTTCCAACCAAATGTCCCTGCGGCAGGGCGGAGGGTGGAGGTGGGGTGGGAAGGGGAAGGGAAAGGGAGGAGGGAGAAGGTGGTTTAGAATTGCGGACCAACTTCGCAGCTATTTGAATCAAGCCTGCACTCGGTTGATTTTAGTTGACAGAGCGTGTGTTGAAGCTGAACTCTATAATTTGCACTTCTGTTCTTTTATTAGAGTTGGACAACGAACTAATGAGCTTTCCCCCAGCACAGTGTCACTTGTATTTATTTTCTTTTGGAAACTTTTAGATAGAAGAAGTGCTCTTGAAAAAGGGCAGAGGTGGGGAGAAGGTTTCGCGTGGTATTTTTTTTTTTCTTCTTCCCCTGGAGGTGCGGGGATCATGTCTGTGGATGTGCGTGTGTGTCCCTGTCCCCCGTGAAAGGCGACCCACGGGGTATTAGAGGAGGATAAGCTCCGAGCGAGATGTGAAATCCGGGTGATGCTATCCTTGGCATGACTCGGATGGGGGGGAAGATAGGGCAGAGGCGACCCTCGCGAAACACCCGAAAAAAAATCAAATCAATAAATCATCGCTCCTAAGACGGAGGCTCCGCGGTGCGGGCGCGGTGCGGAGCGAGGGGTGATGAGCGGCGTTAACCCGAATTTGATCAGATCTCTGCAGGAGCGGGTTAACTTTCTAACAGCAAGAGGTGGCTTTAAACACGTACCTGAGAGACATTGGAAAAAGGGATTTTTAAAGAGAAATAGAAAGGTTAAAAAGAAAAAAAAATAAGAGAGAGGGAGAAAAAGCCCAAAGGAAGGATTTACACACACACAAAAAGCAGGGCGAAATGTTTGTCACTACGTGCCCACCAACACATGAAACCGCATACATTGCTCGGAGCCTGCTCTATCCCTGTGAGTCGTGAGATATTTTGAATTTTGATTCCAGTGTGTTTTCTTTGAACTGGGCCTTTCGGTTTATTAAGGCAGGAAGAGGAACTCAGCAATCCTCTTTGAAACACGCTTGGTTTAACTATTTTACACAAGTTTGCCTAGGTCCCTGGAGATTCTCCAGTTGAAGAAGATTGAAATTAGAGTTAAAAGCTGGCGGGGAAGGGGGGGGGGGGGGGGAGGTAAGGGGGTGGAGGGCGAGTGTGAAAGAGGGTGATGAATCTATTGTAAATGCTCTCCTGTATTCTGATGTGTTGGTGCACGGAACAGAAATGTGCGTCGCCTTGTTTGATCCATACGCACGCATCTGCATGTATGCGGGTGTATGTCACATACTCGCTCTATGTATACATGCTCACACACATATAGGCCACGATTAATATTCGGAGAAATGCAGGAGAAAAAGCTGGTACTTAGCGGCCATAGGGAAAGGCGCACGCTGACTCTTTCCAGCAGCTTTACTCCCAAACTTTGCCTTTTCTTTATTCTCTCCCCCCTCTTTCTTGTAAATTGCTGTTAACGTGTGTCTTTATGTTCTGTCTATAACTAGGATGTAATCAGGCGCCCCATGTCTCTCTCTAAAAGCATTTAATAAATGTCTATTAAAGCGCTACAAATGTAAGATAAATTTAGTGGCGCTGCTGTCTCCCTGTATCCAAACGGTAATGATGGATTTATCAACAGGGATTCGCCTTCAGCGCAGTGAGAGAGATTTACTCAACAAATAAGTCGGAAAAGCACCCACCCAAATACAATCATTTATACGGAAACTGATTTCTTTACAGCACCACAGATTCGAGGGAACATACCGCTTATTGCCTTTTTTTTTTTTCCTGCTTTTTCTATTTTTTTTTTTCTCCCCGTCTTCCTTTTCTTTCTTTCCTTTTTAACATAACCAGTGGAGCTGGGAGCGTATGTCTGTCTCTGTTTTGGGGGTATTTCCCTGCTTATTGCTAGTGAAAGCTCCCGGACTCGATCAAACCCGGGTCAATGCCTAATTTCTCAGCATCACCCTCTCTCTTCTCCCCCTTTTTCACTTCTATCTTTTCCTTCAGCCCCAAAATGTCGACGATATGTGTATTTGGTATCAAAAGTCGTCGAGTTTCGGAGTCCAAGATGGATGATAAAAGAGGGGGAAATTGTCCCCGAATTACGTATGTGTCGCTTCCTAAATGCTTGCGAGCGGCTCTTAGGAGCCCCACAGCCCCGGAGAGATGCTGCCCACCTCTGCTGAAATTTCTCTCTCCTTTTTCTTAGCCCTTGCTTTGAACCCTACCCGTTAGCCTGTATGCGAATAAAAGGAATGAAGTCAGAAAGAACCACCATTCATTGTTGAATTCAAGCACTGTAAAAAAATTACTGAAATGCGGCCACATAGCGCCCTTAAGATGATTTCCCTTTCCTAGAAAGTAGCTCCTAACCTCAGATTCCTCCCCCCCTCACTGGTCTTATTTCCCCCCTTGACCACATCTTTCTCCGATTCGCCTTGGAAAAAAAAAAAAAAAAAAAAAAAAAAAAAAAAAAAAAGCAGCATGTGCTGATTTGATGGAGTCCTTTAAACAAGGGGCATGCGAGAGCTGTATTCATTCTGAAACATTAACCCTATTTTCTGAATTTCCTTCCTTTCAAATAGCTGCTCGTATTTTACTATCCTGGATCCCCGATTTAAACATCCGCAGTTCTGGGAGCTTGCTAGATACATCTATATTTTAATTCAATTTAATTTAATTTCGGTATTGTATTTAAAATAACAATAAATAAACCGGAGAACTTGTATTTTCCTTTGCAGAGAGTTTTTTATTCTTCTCTAGAAATTTCATTGAGATGTCTCTGTACTTTGTTTGTCAGTTATCTTTGTTCCTTTTAAATAAAGGGCTTTTAAATGGACTTATTGCTCCCAGCGTGGGTTCTTCTCTCTAAATGTTAGAAAATTGTGCCATCTACCCGCTATTCTAAGTACTGTCACACTCAGAGACCTCCAAGGACCTTCCAGCCCCAACTTCAATACAACTGTGTCAAAGGGTGCCTAGTAGCGAGAGGAGAAAGGTTTGCGTGGATTTTACAGATTTCCAGCCTGAATCGCTCTCTGAAGCGCCAAAATGATCTGCAAAGATGCAGTTGGCTTCCTTTGATGGCTGCCTCTCCGGCCCCGGCCCCAGCCCAAGCCTCTGCAGGAACTAATGAAGCCTCCCTGCCTCAGCCACATTGCACTTTCTCTCCAGTGCATAGTTTTCCTGCTAATTTTAGACACGAAAAGTGTGGGTGTGCAGGGAAAAAGGGGGGGGGGGGGGGGGGGGAAGGCAGTGACTCTCCTGTCTTTTTTTTTTTCTTTTCTTTTTTTTTTTTTTTTTTTAATAAGAGAAATAGTCAGATATTTATAGCCATGGCCTCTAATGATGAAAATACGTTGTTGTTAATTGGGGAAAAAAAAAAAGTTCGCTTTTTGAGGTTGGTTCTGGCTGATTAGCTGGGGATGCTGCTGGCTGCGTTTCTGAGTGAAGGATGAGGAAAACAGAAATTTATATAAACTTTACAGGCCCTTTTATCTCCACCCAAATACTTTGCACAGTAACCCAGTTCTACCTCCTTAGCACACTCTTCAGTGTTCAGGTTTAAAATTAGATTCCGAAATCTTCCTTACTCGTGGGTAAGTAGATATAGTTGGGAGGGTGTCTTAATTTATTTTTTTTTCCTTTTTTCCCCCTAAAAAATAAAATCATAAGTGCCTTCTAAGTCAGTTAAAGTGGATTAACAGTTTCAGAGTTTATGGTGTAGTTACATGTTTTCGAAATTATTTTTGCACCCCTTAGGAGCATTAGGAGAGAATTGCGAATGTCGGCTCAGTATTTATGGGTGGGGGGAAAAAACTGTGATACGCTTTATGACTTTTATGACTTGTTTCACACTGTTCGAGAAACGGGGTTTTAAGCAACATACAATTAAAACTATATTGCTTTTTGGATAAATTCCAAGAAACTCCAGAATCAATTAGTTTAGATCCTTGGATACTTGTTGCTAAAAATAAAATATAATAAAATATATACTATCAAAGTGTAAAAAACGGCCAGCTAAGGACAGCTCTGCTCCAGATGTAGTTTTTAAGCCCCTGCCATATAGACCAGACAGGCTGCGCACACTCGCTTCTCCGATTTCCCATTTTGCATTATTCCTGTCGGAATATCCAGGCATCACAGAATCATTTTTCCCTCTTTTTTTTTTCTTTTTTTTTTTTCTTTTTTTTTTTTTTTTTCCCCCCTGTTCGTTCCCTTTCAGGCTTTTCGGGCGACTTCGCCATTAGATTTTTTTCCCCTCCCCGCTTGACTCTTTCCAGTGTCTTTCCAACCATTCCGGTGATTATTTCTATTTGTCAGGTACCAGGGTTAAAACTTTATCCTTCGCTACCCACAAACTACCGCCCCGCAGGCGAAGCCAGATTCAGCCACTCCTAATTCCCAGGGTTAAAGATAATCCTAATTTTGAAAGCGGCTTCACCAGCCGCTCTCTTCCCTTGATCGCAAACTCTGTGGTCATCTTAAGTGCGATCTTCTCCCCTTCTCTTTTTTTTGTTTCCCCTTGCCCCGGACCCCTTTCCACCCCACATTCCCCGGGGCTGCGGTTCGCCGTGGGAGTGGGGCTGCTCCCCACTCGCTGCAGCCGCAGGGCTGGGGCTCAGGTCGACTCAGCTCCGGGCATCCCAAATCATCCCATCGCCCCCCATTCCTTCCTTGCTGATCATTGTCTGTCCCTATTCTTTGCAACGTTTATTCTTCTGGACAAGAAAGTCGTCTCCGGTTGTAGATGTAACGGAGACCACTGGCGGGTTTTCCTTCCTACACCATCTAATCTCAGCTCACAAGTTTCTGCCTTTACTCCTGCAACGTTACTAATTAACGACCCCTGGAAATTAACTGTACAGTGACCTAAAATTTTACCCTCTCGGATGACAGTTTCACTTAGCCTTAAAAAGAATATTAAAAAAAAAAAAAGTCCCTAAAAGATTAATAATAATAAAAATAATTATAATAAACAACTCTGGGGGAAACATATGCGACGTATCTTGCGGGAAAAGCCTTGACATCCAGACTACTTTTACATCGACTCTGAATGAGGCTCAGAGGAGGAGGGAGAGGAAGGGCTGCCATCCAGCGAAGTTTGCTGGACTTTGTTCAGATAAAACTCGATCTTTCCCTCGCCGAAGCCAACGGCGAACTTGTACAATAGGAGGCAGGTCAGAGCACATCACGCTGACCGTATTGTCTCCTGGAACATAAGGAGAACCCTTTTTAAAAGATTATTTTTATTATGCTCCACTCTTGAGAGACACCCCCGCCCCGCTCGTATTTTGTATTTCCTATTCCCTTTATAGGAGGATGATTCATTTTGCACTGTCACTATTTCCAATTTTGTGGGTTTACTGATGTCTCACTTAAAAAAAAAAAAAAAAAAAAAAAAAAAAAAAAAAAGTACACTATTCCTACCCCAAAGGTCTCATTAGCCTCCGCTGGCTGCTTTTAAGACAGCAGCTCGCTCGCTCTCCTCCAGCTGAATTTGTCCAACCCCTTCATCTTCTCATGTTTTATTTCGAGGTTTCACCGAAAAACCCCAACCCAACATTAAATCCCCGAAAGGTCAGCTTCTCCCCACTCTACCAACCCCACCATCCGCCCGCAGCCCTGCGGGGCCGTCCCTCCTCCCGGCACCAGCGGGGCTGCTGAGGTTGGCAGCCCCCGGGACGCGGCGGGGCCGCTCCCCCCCCCCGCACCCCGCGCATCCCCCGCCGCTCCCCGCCCGCCCGCCCGGAGCCCCGGCCCCGCACCGGCCCCCGGGGCATCCCCAGCCGGAGCCCCCGCACCCCTCCAGCGCCGCAGAGCCTGCGAACACCTTCCGCTCTTTATCTCCTAGCGGGCTTTGGCGAGAGGATTATTGTTATTATTATTGTTATTGCTATTATTATTATTAAAGGCGATATTCAAATGGGTCCCTGTTTGTCTTCGCCACCAGCGTGTTTCAGAGCGATTATCTCATATCTTTCCTACAGAAGTAAGCTATCCCTCAGCCCTGGGTCAGGCATTGATCTCTCTGCAATGTAACAAACGGCCGGGTTAATTTTCCCTCATTACCATTTCCATAGCTCAGGCTCCACACACAGGACGGAGCCCTCCAGCCCGGAGCCCCGGCTGCCGCTGTGTGCGGCTCGCGGCCGGGCACACACACGCACACACATGTGTCATGACAGCACCCCAAACCCTCACACCCCGCTTCAAACCCTCCCAGCAGCGTGGGGCGCGTTCCCTGCCTTTCTGTCCGCTGTGTCACCTTGCCTGACCCCCTCCTCTTTGTACGGATTTGGGGGGTTCTTTGGGGTTGTGTTATTTTTTAAACGTTGTTCTGCTGGCTATAAATTAGAAGGATTTTTTTTTTTTTTTTGCTCACCCCGTTTACTTCTTAATCTTTTTTTTTTTTTTTTTTTTTTTTTTTTTTTTTTTTTTTTTCTTTCTTGAGTCTTTTCATTCACTGGTTGCAAAAGAAAAGGGGGTTGGTCAACACCAAAATGGCAAAGTTCAGCTTGGAGAGAAAAAAAAAAAAAAAAAAAAAAAAAAAAAAAAAGCCCTCCAGCTACCTACAAAGGGGCTCAGGGCTTTGTAATGGCAGAAAGAAACAAAAATGAAAAGAAAATTGCAGTTGAGGCTAAAGTGTGAGAGTGTGTTTGTGTGTATGTATATCTGTGTGTATTTTTAAAGGTTTCTTTGAACTGCCTTTGTGCTGACTAGGCAAAGCTCCTTGCCAATGCTAGTCACGGTTTAAGGAACTTTGAGTTAACCTCTTATATCGAATGAATCTTTTCATTTGGAAACCAATAAATCTCAATCTCTAGCCACCTTTTGTAGAACAGGCTGGGGCTTACCAAGGCAAGGCTGAAGCTTATAATAAAGAAGAGATAAAGTTTGCCAAAGTTTTGGTTGGGTTTTTTTTTTTTTTCCTTCCCCTTCTTCTTCCTCCTCTTCTTCTCTTGTAAATAAAAGTTTTGGAGATGGCAGCATTTGGAAGCAATCCGGAGAAGGACTTGGATCTATGCATTGTTTCACAGTAAGCCTATTTACTTAAATAGAGTCTTCAGGGATTCAAACACGAAAATGATTTATAGTTTTCCAACAAGTCATTATTTTGGTCAGTTGTTGAGGGTGGGGTTGTGGAAAAGGAGGGGGGTCCATACAGTCTAATAATCAATGTGTGTCTATGGAAAGTGAAAAGGGAGGGGTGGGGAGGGGAGGGTTCTGCAGATAAGTAGGGTTAACACTATAAACATTACAGACAATTGAGTTTTCCCATCTGAGTGGGAGTTGGGGAGAAAAGGGGTCTTCACATTTATCAGGCATTGGAGAGGGGGGTGTGTGGGTGAAGGAGAGAGACGGGGGAAAAAAACATTTCTCAAATCAGTTTGGAGTCACTCCTCTGGTTTCTGACTTGCACTTTTGCATATTTGGTATCATTTCTTTGAAGTACTTTGAAATCCAGCGTCGCGTCTAATCTTTGGATGGGAGATGTGACCACAAGAATCGATGTTTTGATTTATTTTTCAGTACTTATCTCCTGTCTAGTCTCCCTCGCCCGCTCGCCCTCTCGCTGATTATGCCATATTTATACGTGTGTATACATTATGTACGCTTTATATATATAATGCCCCTGTAGACATCTTTTAAAAAATCATTTGCAATTTCTCTTTCACGGAGGCGCAGTTCACTTCTCAACCCCACTCTTTATCCTGGTTTATTTCAAGACGCTGTCTCCTTTCCGTCTCCAAATTGTTCCCATCCAGGAGTTATTAATTACTCTTACAAGGCGGGAGATTCTTAACTAATAACAAAGTTGTAAATTACCACCTTCCCTCAAATATTTCTCATTTGTCAACCCTGATTGATTTGATTAATATTCCACCGGCTGAGATCATTTCAAGTTGCACTATATAATCAGCAGCACCGGGCTGCTCAGCAGAGCTTCTGCTCTCGGAGAAGATTTCTCTCCAGCTCTTAAACTGAAGCGTATTTTGCATTTGCTCCAGAGGAGGTAAACTCGGACCTATCGCTTAAAGGACTTTAAGGCACAGAGGCTGAATACAGTGTCTGGAAATAAAATGAACCAAGCCTGTCTGTTTGTTTAAAAAAAAAAAAATCAGGAGAAAAAAAAAATCAGAAAAGAAAAAGAAACGAACGATAAGCTCTCATGTAAGCCTGGAAGAAAACACGGGTTTCAGCCCTGCTTGCAAGGCTGGTTCAGCCCTCGCCTGAACTCTCCCACAGTCCCTCCTTGCCTTGCATCCAGACTGTCACAGCGCCTGGAATAAACACCCAGCACTTCGATTTATGCTTTGCTTGTGGCCTCAGACGCACAGAAATAGTAATAATAGCGCTTAAATGACCCCCCTCCTCTTGAAATAACTTGGCTTCAACCCTTCTCTCTCCACTACGAGTAGGACTGGGTTTCTGGTTCAAAAACCATCATATTGCCTTAATTGTGCGACTGTAAATAACGGCGTGGCGATCATCTTTCTCTGCTTTTAAGAAAAAAACAGGGAGTCATCTGGGTGAGCTTTCTGCCCGGAGCCGAACCTCCGCGCACCGCTGCGCATATGCGTAGCCCGCACCGACCGACCTGTCCATAGGATATAACGTGGAAATCACTATATATAAACGTGACCCTTGCCCGTCTGAGCTGGGGCATCAGGTCCCGGCTGCTGCCCTTGCAAACCAGCCACAGCCGTTCCCTTCACCACCACTTGAGTTTTAATCTTAATTATATTAAGTGAAGTAGCGGGCTTGCCGTGGAATTGAACGTGATGCACGACGGCTGCCTGTTAAACGATCGATGGTGAATATCGCCTTTCCCCCCTCTATCGATATTCACAATACGCCTCATCTGCGGCCGGGGAGGTAGCGCTGAGGCGGGTCGGTTGGTTGGTGGGTTGTTTTGTTTGGTTTTGGGTTGGTTTTTTTTTTTTTTTTTTGGCTGTGGTAATGTAAAAATGGGAGACTAGAGTGAAATAACATTCCGCCCAGTCACCTGCAATTCAATATGCACACAAGAGACGCCGATGTATATGAGACGATTTTAATTATGATTAGAAGACACACTCTGAGCAAGAGAATAGATTTGGAGGGAGGGGAGGGGGGGAAAGGGGGGGGTGGGCCGGAGGAGCATTAATGAAATCTTTCCCCGCGATACTAAAAGAAACAAGTGGTTGATACAACGGAGGTGATTTGTCACCCAGCTCCAAAGGAGGGGGGGGGGGGGGGGGGGGGCGATGGGATCTGAGCATCAGTCCTTTCTCCCCCCCCAGTCTCTTTGAAGCAAATGATATGCCATAATGCCTGCCTACCAGGCAGAGCCTCAGACCACGCCTTTGCCGGGCTTTTCCACCCCGGAGCTGCCGGAGCGGCTCCCCCCACCCACCCACCCGCCGCCGCCGCCGCCGCCGCCGCCTTCCCCGGGCTGGGCGGCACGGAGCGGCGGCGAGCCCGGCCGCCGGTGTGCGGCACCAGCGCCGTGCTCAGGCCTTGAGGAGGGGTGTTGGTGCTCTTGGAACCTTTTGTCTCGGCCCGCGGACCGCCGGCCTTTGCAAACACAGCCCAGAAACAGTTCAGGGTCACCGGCAATTTCCAGCCCCGGTGGCGGGGAGGAGGAGGGGGGGGCGCAGGGAAAAGGTGACCCCGGCCAGTCGCCTCCTGGCCACTTGTCACCTTTGGAGCCGGAGGAGGTGCGGGGCGGTGCGAGGAGCTCGGGACAGGACTCCGCTCCTCGCTCCGGGTCTGCCCTCTGGGCCCGCAGGGCAGCTTCCCCCCCCGGCCGAGGGGCACCGGCCCCGCCGCCCCGGGCAGCCCCCGGCCCTCAGCCCCCTCCCGCCCCGCGCCCGTGCTCTGCAATAGCCGGCTATTTTTCTCAGGATGTGACTTCCAAGTGGCATAATCTGGAGGAGTGTGAATCTGTTCTCGTTATGTTTGTCCCCTTCGGTATTTCTACAGGCTTTTTTTTTTTTTTTTTTTTTTCCCCTTTCTTTCTTCCCCCCCCCCCCCCTCTCTCTCTCTCTCTCTCTCTCTTTTTTTTTTTCGGTATAAATTAACTCCGACTGAAACCACCAGATTGTTCCGAGGAGACTACCTCCCTAATGACTTCATCTCCAAAAGTTGACTGACACTCTAGCGAACTGCCAACACCTGTTTCCCAGCACCCAGACTCCAGAACCCACCAGACCTCGTAAATTTAGCTTCTCCCTTCTCTCCCCCCCCCCCCCCCCTTAATAGATGACGTGAATATCTAAAGGGAAGGGGGAGGGGGAGATGGAACTAGGTCACATTTGAAACTTTTTATTTTTCATCTCTTCTGAGCGAAATCTGGAGATAAAAGGGCTGGACACCTTCTGCCGCCGCCCGCTCATCTCTGCGGGGTGCCTGGGGCTGGTGACAGCCCTGGAGTCGGGGTCGGGGTCGGGCACCAGGGCTGGGGGCTGCCCACGGGTCCTCCTCTAGGCGCGATTTAGGTGCAAAGCTCAGCCCTGTCGGCAAGTCTCCGGGGCTATAATCGCCAGTCGAGCCCTTTCTTCCCCCGGTGCCTTTTCCTGAGGATGCTCCAGGTCTCAGACTCTTTGCTCCCACCTGGGCTCCGCAGCACCTCTGTCCTGCAGGTCCCTTCCCAGTCCCTGCTTGGCCTGATGCGGCCTCGCCGCACCGGGGGTGCCAAGCTGGGTCAAGAGGACAAGGATGGGGCAGGGAAAGGAGCCACCCCGGGGAGCGGGGCAGGGCCGGAGGGGCTGCCCCGGGAGGGGAGGAGGATGAGGACGGCGGCGAGCATCGCCCCCGGAGCCTGCGGGAGGGATGTACCCAGCTCCAGCCCATGGGGGCCGGGGCAGAGGAGGTGGCAATGCCCTGTCCCACTGCCCGGCCCCCCAAGGCCCCCGTCGTTCCTCGCCCGGATTTCAGAGGTTCGCGCTCAGGAGGGGAAAAAAAAAAAAAAAAAAAAAAAAAAAAAAGGAAGAAAAAAAGAAAAATGTCTTGTCAAAGGGCGAAAATCTTTTCCAGCTGCAGCTGCAACCTTGCTGGAGAGCCTGCGGAGAAACCAGGGCCATGCTTCTGGGAGCCGGTCGGGAACGGACACCCAGAGCCCGGCCGCCCGCAACCCCCGCTCCGGCTCGGCCACCCCCGGGGCCGGGGCTGAAGCCGACCCTCATCTCTCCTTGCTCACCGTGCAGGAGGGTTCTGCTCCCCCCCATTTCGGTCCCATCCCTCCTCCCAAACCTCCCACCCTGCCCGGGGGAGCCTTTGCTACCGGGCCTAGAGCCCAGCGCAGCAGGAGGGCGCGGAAAGCCCCGCAGTGCCCTGTGGCATCTCTGCAGGACTTTCCTTAATCCCGGCAACATCTCCCCCTTCCACCTCCTGCCTCATCGCTCCAGGGGAGCTGCACACCCCGAGAGGAGCCAGCCTGCTGCTCGGAGCACCCCAGGCACAGGTCTTGCGTGTCCTGGGGAGAGATTTTGGGAGAGGCTGGGGGACTGTAACTTTGCAGTGGTCACTATCCCGAGTGGAAACCCCTGGCTCCTGGAGGATCCCGCCCCCCGACACATACAAAGTGGGAAGTTGTCTTCTCTAGAAAAGAGCCTCCTGAAATTAATAGGCTGCAAACATAATTAATAGGTGGAATATGCAAAACCTTTGCGGTGTTTAAAAGGCTCATGGCAGACCCTCATGTCTGTGCGAGATACTGAGATGTTGCAAGGGCTGGATATTAATGGGTAGGTTTTACGTAGCATTAAAAAAAAAAAAAAAAAAAGAAAGAAAAAAAAAGAAACCAGGTTTTCTTTTTCTCACTTCTCGCTCTCCCTCTCTCTAATCCAGGAATCATTAGCAACCCCCTCTGGCTACATGTTTTGCATCAGTGAAACATTATGACATAGTTGTAATACAAACTCCGCTGACTTGCTCTGCATCTTGTGGTAGGAAGTGCAATAGCAATAAAAGCATTTTTTAAAAAAGACTCCGGGCATTAAGTTGTCTACCTGAAATACTCTTTTCTTAACTACAAAAAAAAAAAAAAAAAAAAAAAAAAAGCGAAGGGTAGGACGGGCAAAGGGCACCGAGGCAATTTAGTCCGTGGGATCCGCTGGCCGCACCGGGCAGGGGGAATTTCTTCACAATCTTTTCTCCCTCCTGCTTTTTGACCCATTAATTTTTCCATAATTCTGAGTGGTTTTCATAGTTTCTGAGTGTTGCTGCATCCCCCTGCACTGTCCCTTCGCACCCCCGGCTCTTAAGAAACCCGGACTGGGCCATTATCTCCCGTAACATTAATTGTCGAAAGGAGCCTTTGCTCAGTTATCTCCCTTCCACCTGTCGCGGCTGTTGGGTTATATTGTTCCCGGTAGAAATTCTCGCTGGAATTAAAAAATAGAGCGATTTTCCTTTTCTTTTCTGCTTTCTTTGCAAGAATCCAATTGTGCTACAGCCGGCCGGGGGCCCGGCCGCTCCGCACCTCTCTATTTTCTCCATTACTCATTAACTAATATTCGCTACTTTCTGGTAAAGTCAAATGGCTCTTAATAGCTCTTTATATTCTCGGAATAACATGTGGATGCTCTTAATCAATACTTAATAGCACGTTTCATGCTAAACAACTGCCATGTGTGCTGGTGGGCAGCAATTCTCTGTAAACAGAAGGGCGAGGAGGAACCAGGGGATATTTGCCCTCCGTTGTCACCCAAAGGCAGCGCTGGGAGAGGAGGGCTTTCCTTTCCATCGCCCCTTGCTTCCTTGCCTGTGCCACTGCTCCCTCCTCAGCGGGACAGAAAGGGACTCCTCACAAGCCACCTCCCCGCGCACCACCTGCCTGCCCGCGCAGAGATCCGCGGGGCGCTTCGAAATAGGCATGAGACACTGTCCCTGTCGTGAGCCTGGAGGGGGGTCTGTCTGTCTTTTTTTAATTATTATTTATTTTTTAAAAATAATTTCCCCAAAGAGTCTTCCAAGTGCTAAAACTATTTCGTGACTTCACATTTTCATCTTCCTTTTTATATTTGTTTATTCGCTGCTTATTATTCCCTTAAGCGATGCGGGAATTTCGGACTGTATCAGCTAAGGCTGGCGGGGGTTTTTCACCATGTACTTTTTTTTTTTTTTTTTCCTGAGGAAAACAAAGAGATTAAAACATTTAAAAGGATCCCTAGAAATGCCATAGTTGTACGTGCTCCATATAAAGAAATGACGCTGCCTCCTAAGTGCCATTTTGATCATCCAAAACAAAGTAGCTAAATGCTTTTTTTTTTTTTTTTTTTTTTTTTTTTTTTTTTTTTTTTTTTTTTTCCCCGGTGCAGAAATTACGGCAGGCTCTGCGTGTGCGCCCGTGTCAGAGCCGGCGGAGAGTGATCCTTCGGTTTTGCTCGTTTTAACTGAATGTACAGGTCTGTCGCAGTCGTTTGCGTTACAGGACACTTCCGAGGTCAAGCTCCCCGAAAGGCTGGGCACCATCGCCAAAAATAAAAACAAAATAATAATAGAAGTCCTACAGGGAGGGTGAAAAAACCCGATCTGTTCTTTTTTACAGCTTCCCGAAAGCTGCGGCTTGTGTCCCCCCGTGAAGTCGCCACCCCCGCCGAGGCTTGCCCCCCCCCCCCCCCCATGGTGGCCCCTCCGCGGGAGGCCCCGCCGGTGCGCGGGCAGCGGGGCGAGTTGCGCGGCGCCCCGCGCCCTGCAGTGACGCCCGGCGCAGCGAGGTGGCGATCGGGAGCGCGGCCACCGCGGCCCGGCGCGGCGGCGGCGCGGGGAAGGTCTGCGCGGCGCCCCGCGGGTGCGCAGCGGGGAGCGACCTCCTCCAGAGAACATCGTCATAAGGAATAATAGGTCATTTTGGTAAAAACAGAGCCCTGCTGACGGCGGCTACCTCGCTCCGACACCCCCCCCCCCCCCTCCTCATTAACCTGAGAGCACCCACCTCCCGCACCCGCGCTCCCTGCGCACTCTGCGCCCCCCCTCCCCCCCGTCCTTGCTCGGCCGCGGAGCTCCGCAAGGCCTCGGGAGCGCGGGGGGTGGCTCCCTCCCGGGGCGAAGTCGGGCACCTCTGCTCGGTTTTAGGGAGGTCACTGTTATTTTAGCAGGCGCGCGATCACGCCCACGGCATTAAGTGAAAGCAAACGCCGGGGAACAACCTGGGTAGTTGGTTTAAAATAATTCCTCCTCTCCCACGGCTTTGCCCCCTGCCAGCGATCTGCTGCCGGCGCACTTCAGCTGGGGATTTATTAATAAGCGCCTGTTATTTGGCAATAGTTTTATAGAGAAAAAAAAAAAAACAAACCAAAAACCCAACAAAAAACCAAACCAAAAAACACCACGGAAATGCGAACGCGCGGGCAGAAAGACTCCCACAAAGGTGAATTCCCGGCGTGGGAAGCGCAGGCAGGCTAGCCAGTTCTGGTGTGGTCAGGGAAGTTTTTTGACGAGTACTGTCATTTCGGGTTGCAGTTCTGTGATTTAGGGGTTTGTTTACTGTTTCAACGTCTCTAAAACAGAAAAAAAAATCGTCTTTTAGGGGTCTCTCCTTTCCCCATAATACCTGCAATCTTCTTGGAGAAGGTCGAAAGACTTGAAAGAAACAATGCCCTAATGGTGTACGAAAAATACCTAGTGAGATATATGGATTCCAAATACCTTTTCCTTTTTTTTAATTTTATTTTTATTTTAATTTTTTCTCATATTTTAAACAGCAGCGATAGGAGAGCGAGAAACAAACGGAGAGAAGGGAATTCTTTGCTGCTAACTCAGTGCTAACTTCCACCTTTCTGGGCGTGGGCAGCACACGTATGATCATACATGATGCTTCGTCCGTGCGTGTGTTGCACTTCTGTCCCGGTCTTCCTCTGTCCCCTGCCACTTTCTCACCTTTTCTATAACTTTTGGAGCCTGGTGTGTTGATTATTTTTTTTTCTTCTTCTTCTTTTTGATCCCCGCATTAGACGCACAGGTTCCCCATGCAGGTCAGGTCATTAGGAATGTTAACGTCGAGACAAAGAATTATAAACACGATCTCCAAGTCTCTCTCAATTCATTTCTTCAACCGTTTTATTCGGTTTAAGTGATGAAAAGTGACAGTTCTGAAATAGACAGCTTTTAAAAGTAATGAAGTCAGATGACGCTTTAACCTGTCGATTGCTATAAATCAACTTTGAAAAAGATGAATGAACAATATTATTTGCTGGCTTAACTAGGAGTTAATACAGTGTCGCATTAAGAGCTGCGGGGAGCTGAGCCGGCGTTGGGTGCTGCCGCCCTTCCCCAAGCCTCTCCCCGCCGCGAAAAATAACAACGTTAAAGCAGCAAATACTCCACCTTGTACGGAAACCAGTGTCATTTTCACCGCTTTTATTATGGACCCTCGAAGGGAAAAAGGGGTATTTAAACGATCCCAACTGGGAAAGGGAGGCATCTGCTATTTTCCTTTCCTTTTTTTTTTTTTTTTTTTTTTCCCCTCTCATTTTTAGAGGCCTTCTCAGCACGAATCTCACGGCGTTACTGGTTTTTCAGGCCAAGCGGATCCGAGTACTGAACCCGCCACCTCCGGCAGGCAATGCAGCCAGGAACGTTTTCAAAATAAATATGGGCCCTTTCCTCTCTTTTACCTGACTAATTTATTACCTGCGTGTTAATAGGAGCGGTGTAAGGGGAAAGAAATAGAAAGAAAAGGGGAAAAACCCCAGGAGGAATAACAGGAGGAGAAGGTCTATTCTTTTCGGGGAATAAAAAGACAATTTTCGCTGGCGAAGCCTCTCTCCTTGCGAGGGCTAGTGCGGGCAGCGCACCGCCGGTCCCTCTCGTCCCTTCCCGGGCTCGCCTGCAACCCGCAAAATATTGCGAAGGAAGTAATTAACGCTCCTTTCTAATGAATTATTATGAATGAATTAATGACTGTGGTTACATGTGTGGAGGCTCGCTCCCGCAGGCTCCCCCTGCGCTTCCCGCCCCCCCAAATCCTGCTCGGGTGCGGTGGCGGCCCCGGGCTCCTGCCCCA